>NC_143053.1:51844375-52213750 GCF_052426305.1 Pelodiscus sinensis
ATTTCAGGCCCACAGATGTCAACTGGAAACCAGGTGCTTAAATATGTATATAAGTCTTTTGCTGAATCAGGCCCTAAATAAACTGTCTTGCTGGTGTGACTAGCCCAGCTCAACCTTATTGGTATTGGGATAAGGGTCCCTCACTCTTTCCCTTGCTCAGCATTCTGATCCTTCAGTGTGAATGCTATGGGTATAGACCATCTGCTGTACAAATTAAAAAAGGCAAAGAAGTCCCCCTCCAGTCCAGTGATCAGTAGGAAAGTTGTTCCTTTTATTGAGGGATAGTTAAAAAGAACCTGTATAGTCAAATAGTTACACTCCTTCCCCTGCCCCCCAATCCATGTTAAATTAGTGGAAAACAGAATATGTAAAGAAAAATAAGCCTCAATTGACTTCAATTAGGCGTCAATTGAAGTACTGTGTCCAATTCTGGGCACCACATTTCAAGAAAGATGTGAAGAAACTGGAGAAGGTCCAGAGAAGAGAAACAAGAATGATTACAGGTCTAGAGAACATGACATATAAAGGAAGACTGAAAGAATCGGGCTTGTTTAATTTGGAGAGAAGACTGAGAGGGGACATGATGCCAGTTTTCAGGTATCTAAAAGGGTGTCACAAGGAAGAGGAGGGAGAAAAATTGTTCTTCCTGGCCTCTGAGGATAGGACAAGAAGCAATGGGATTAAACTGCAGTGAGGGAGGTTTAGAATGGACATTAGGAAAAAATTCCTAACTGTCAGGGTAGTTAACACTGGAATAAGTTGCCTAGGGAGGTTGTGGAATCTCCATCTGTGGAGATATTTAAGAGCAGGTTATATAGACATCTATCAGGGATGGTCTAGATCCATGGTCACCAACAGATCACGAGGCCTCGACCATTCGATCACGAGGCATCCTGTCCGCCCTGCCCCCATTTCCCTCCCACCCCTGAGAAGCCTCACTACTTACCTCAAGTGAAAATGAAGGTAGTGTCGGCTTCCCGGGATGGACAGAAGTTCCGCAGCTTAGTGTCACTTCCAGAAGTTCACTAGCTGCTCTGCCGGGTGTACTGCACCGCACAGGAGGGGTGAGTCAGCCCCGGGGGAGGCGCGCGCGGGGGAGGTCGGCCCCGGGGCAGGCGAGTGTGGGGTTTCCCTGTGCTGGGGGGTTGGCACCAGGGCAGGCGCATGCGCGCGGGGCTTCCCTGCGTGGGGAAGGGGTATTGGCTCCGGGGCAGGCACGTGCAGGGCTTCCCTGCACCAGGTGGTGGGAGGGGGGGGTTGGCCCTGGGGCAGGCATGCACGTGGGGCTTTCCTGCACCGTGGGGGGGAGGGACGGGGTCAGTCCCAGGGCAAGCACGTGCGGGGTTTCTTTGAGCCACGGGGCAGCGGGGGATTCGGGCCTGGAGGAGGCACACTCTGGCTTCCCTCTGGGCAAGGGGGAATCCTGGGAGAAGGCAGATGAAGGGGATTCTCTGCCTCCACTGGCACCCCACTTCCCAGCCCCCACTCCCCAGCCCCCGCTCCCCAGCCCCCACTCCCCAGCCACAGATCTCTGTCCCCACTCCCCGAACTCTGTCCCCCCTCCCCTGTCCCCAGCTACAGAACTCTTTCCCTATTCCCGTCCCCAGCCCCCAAAGTCTGTCCCCACTGGCACCCTGTCCCCAGCTGCAGAACCCCGTTCCCTCTCCCCTCCCAGCACCCTCCCCTGCTCTCAACCGCAGAACTCTGTCCCCACAAAATGTATAATTATAAATGCTTCATTTTAGATTTAAATAGCATGAATAAAAAACAGACCATTTATTTCATAACTATAAACATGTGATTTTAATTTTATATATTGCATAAAAATAAACTGTTTATCAGAGTGTGTAAGTAAGGGCTGGGGATAGCAAGTGATGGACAGAAGGAGAATAGAGAGGGTAGGTCTTCAATGAAGGGGCGGGGCAGTACATCTTTACCTGTTATGAGATTTAAAAAGTGATCTTGGGTGTAAAAAGGTTGGAGACCACTGGTCTAGATGATACTAGGTCCTGCCATGAAGGCAGGGGACTGGACTTGATGACCTCTCTAGATCCCTTCTAGTTCTAGTGTTCTGATTCTTCATGAAAGAGGGAATATTTTGGAAGAACAATAACAATTTTCTCATGATTATGGGCCTGCTCCCATTTTAGTCACTTAAAAAAGTGAAACTTTCTAAACTTTCCACAGATATGCTACGGTGACATTATTACGAGCAGTAAATATTCCTATTATGGTAGCACCAAAGACTTAGAGTCCCATTGTTCCTCGCGCAGAGATTGAAAAGAGACAGTCCCTGCCTTGAAGGGCTTATCATTTAAAGAAACCATCAGAGGAAGGATAAGAGACATGAATGCAACATAGGGTACATCTACACTGCAACACTATTTCAAAATAACTAGCACTAGTCTGAAATAACTTAGCCCATGTGTCTACACAGCAGGCAGTTATTTCAAAACAATGTTGAAATACTGTCAAGCTGGAGGACTTCTTACTCTGACTCTTACCTGTTACCCTCATCATATGAGGAATAAGGGAAGAGTGTTCTGTTTCAAAATAAGAGCTGTGTAGATGCTCCCTATTTTGAAATAAGCTATTTAGAAATAAGTTGTGCAATTGGCATAGCTCAATTTGTGTAGCTTATTTTGAGTTAAGCCTTGCCGTGTAGATGCACCCATACAACCAAATTAGTCTGGTGAAGAATTGGCTTAGCTTAGTTAATTACATGTGTTGCTGGGATTTTAAAATATTTTAATTGGGGTTAGAAGTAGGGAAGAAGGTGTAGAAGATAAGAAAGAGGAATTGGCTCACCTGATTACCTGTCTAGCTATGTCCAGTAGGCGGTGTTTCAAGGGCATCATGTCAGAAATGAGTCATGATGAAAATAATGTAGTGGAAGTTTAGATTTTGTAAGTGCAATGATGAATGATTAAATTATGACTACGTATATCATTGTTACTTCCACTGTTATGTTACTGCAACAAATCGTATACAAAGTATGTCATGTAAGGTATCAATGGAAAAGTTGCGGTCTATCCAAAATTATTACCCCATTGGTATGCATGTATCATCTTTAAATCTAAATTAATGAATATTGACTATGTTCCAGTGTTTGCTTGTGGGGTGTCACTCATTAAGTAATTTTCATTCAGTCTGGCCAACATATTGTGAATGGACAATTCAAATGGATGGCCCATTAAAGGATACTCAGCTCATACAATAGACCATAGTTCATATGGCCTAGAAAGCCTAGAGTGGCTTGTGCCTTCTAATGCTCTACACATGCCACTTCCAAAACACAGAAATGGCTCACCCCAAAGACTGGTCAATCGATATCAAAGAAATGAAGTGGTCTCCAAATGGCTAACATACATTAAAACAGGTAACATCCTGTCTTCTCTGTACCGGAAACATAGGTACCAAAAGGGGAAAGAGTAAGCAGATGATTGCCTTTCAGAGGGAACTTGCAATGGAGATACAGGGCCTTATTCTCCACTGCCCTGCACCTCATGCACTTGCTTATATCTGTTCAAAGTGGGTGTAAAATATTAGCAAATCAGGTAGCAGTGTTTTACACCTACTTTGCACAGATGCAAATGATGGTGAAAAGCAGTAGAAGATCAGGTACATCATGTGGTCCTAAAGTGCTACATTTGACAGGCAGTGTGATCTAGTGTATAGAGCACTAGACTAGAACTCAGGAGATCTGGGTTTTATTTACTTTTTTGTAGGATCACTTCCCTTCTCTGCACCTGTTTCTCCTCCCTCCTTTTGCATTTCTTGCCTATCTAGGGTATGCCGACACAGCAGCTGGATGCCCATGCCAGCTGACTCAGCCCCAGGGAGCTTGGACTTTGGAGCTGTTTCACTGTTGTGTAGTCATCTGGACTCATGCTACAGACTGGACTTTGGAATCCTGCAAAATGGAAGAGTCCCAGAGCTTGTGTGCCAGTCTACGCCCTCAAGTCTACATAGCCCCACAGTGCAAACTCCATGAGACTGAACCAGCTGGCATGGACCAGCCGTAGGCATCTAGGTGCTCTGTAGACATAAATGGCAAACTCTAGGGGGAGGAAGTGTTTCTTAGTATGTGAATGAATGGCTTCTGGTTGCTACCAAAATGTAAGTAGCAAATGTCAAGGAATTCCAACAAAGTGTAAGGAGAAATACACCAAATCTTTCTTTATTAATTTATCCTGAGATCTTGAGTGGAGGTTTAAGAAAACTAGGATTTTCTTTACTTTAAAAGATAATATTTGTGGGGAACTAACTAGATATGTTGCAATCCTCTTCCCCACTTTCAAAATTTGGAAAGAATATGAAAATTAGAGGATCTGATATAAATTTAATGATGTTGAGTGAAAGATTTAGTCAACATGGTTCTCTAATGGAAGTATGCCTCTGACAGTGAGAAACATCTATTTATTTTTAAAGAGGAAGCATTTTACCTCTTGTCCTATGACAAAAGGATGACATGGAATAAAGAAGAGAACCTATTGACCTTCAGGTGAGTGCTAAACAATATCCTCTATTCTATTATGATCACTAGTTGTTGGGTTTATTTTATTCTGATAGTTCAATATTATGTTAGCCTTCCATGTACCTAATCTCTGCCATGGTCTCTCATGCTAGGAAAAAAGCTAGTGTATTTTTCTGTCTTAAAGGAGAGGAAGCACAGCACTGCTAATTGAATGTAAATTTTTCCCTTTGAAGAAGCATCAAATAATAGTATCTGATCATTGAGAATAATAATCTGCATGATGTATTGATGATCACCATGAAGAGTACTTTGAAGCACTTTAAGGTAAGTCATGGCATTTTTCACTACTGTAAGAGAGATTTTATTCAGGGTGCATCCACATAATTCATTATACTGTTTTGTCCTCTTGTGGCAAATCTATAGCTGACAAGAAAATTTTGCAAATGAGATTTTTGCAAGTCAATGTGCTAACTTGCATAAATGACAGATGTGCGGCCAATAAAAAAATCCTCATAAAAGTGGTCTATCTGTTTTTTAATGTTAGATCACTGCATGCCCAACTGCAGTCTTTGCAAGGAGAAAGGGAAAATAACCCGTAGAGCAGAATATAAGTAGACAACCCCATCATTTTGTCATGCAGAAATGCAAACTGTATTCCCTCAAGTTGCAAATAAAAAAAACCCACAACCAATTATCGCTACTCCTTTAAAATAGTTCTATGTATTTCATCCAAAAATAATTCAGTTTAAGTGACAGTCTTGCACATTCCAGAAATAAAGGGTTTTTTTAAATGTTGGATTTAGATAATAGTTATGATTCCATTACTGTTGAAGAAGAAAATACATACAATAGTTTGGCCTTTGCTCACCAGAATTGCAAAATGGCTGTCCAGCCACTGAAAACTAATCACCTAAATTTGTAGAAATTAAATTGAGCCACATTCAGTTATTAGAGTAAAGATAAATTCAGGTATGTAGTGTCAAAAGATAATGTAGGTTACATATTCTCAAAATATTAAGCTTAAATTAGACCTTTTTGGGGGTTTTATTAATGGTGCTGACACCAGTTTAATTGTCTTTGTTTATGAAGATGATTTTTTTTGTCCTCATTAAAACCTCTAAGGGTTTGTAGTTCTAATGACAACCACAATTTGCAGCAGGTAAAAAAATGAAGTGAATTGGGAATTGACAGAAGGCTTTGGAAAACAAACTACTTTACTAGATAATAAACTAAACTTTCTGGAGTAAAAAGCCAAGTGTCATTTGATGATGAAATGAGGGCATAATAAAAAAAGCATATATAATTCCAGAAGCAATAAAGGATGCAGAAGTAAGATGACTTTCAGAACAGAAAGGTGTATGATACTACATAAAATTATAAAGGCAGACTCAAGGAGGCTTATTTTTTCCTGAGCATACATATCTGGAATACTTTATGTGATCAAAGTCTGGTAAAAAAAAAGTTTAGTAAAGAATGTGAAACTGAGAAAAGTGGAAAGGAGAAATTCTCCTCAATTTTATTCTTGGTTTAAATAAATGCGAGTAAAATGTAATACCTTCCCCCATCTATAGAAAAAAGAGGAACCCAGTATTATTTTAACACTGAAATAACTGAAAAAAAGAAAAGAAAAATGCACTTAAGTACTAGACTATGGTCTAAAGAGGAATTATATTACTCATTTTTTATCAAGCAGAATAAGAACAAGCAATTGATGGTAAAGCCAGGATTTCCTACCCCTTAATTTAATATTGATAAATAAAAAGAAATCCATATTGAAAAACATAAAAACAGGTTGAACCTCTAGTCTGCAAACATCAGTGGACCACCTTGATTTTAGTTAACTGGAATTCCACTAATCATGAATGTGGCCAAGTTTCCCACACAGTAACCTCTGGAACAGTTCATAAAGTTTAGCAAAAATTCAGACTCATACATGTGTCACTGACTTAGCTTGAATGATTTGCAGTTCAATTTTTTAACCTGCTCCTCAATGCCTTACAGGAGAATTGGGTGCTGATCTGTGTTCCCTTGGGGATTCCTTGTTTTGACCCTTTGGCCATCACATCTGCATTCATTTTTCTTTGTTGCCCCAAGTAATCAGTTGAGTTCTTGGGTCCAGTGGATCTTTGCCAAGGGCTTCAGGAGGGTCCTTTAGCCAAGGGTGGGCTTATACTCATATACTTCCTGGAACCCCAAAGGGTCTGAGGGTGGCTTTGATCAGTTTTAAAGATTCAGGGAAACAAAATAGAATAGAAATGTTTAGCCTGTGAAGCTGGGTAAATATTTTAAACTGTTTTCTAATATTGCTTGAAATTTTGAATCAGTTTGCTTCATCCATGTTCATGTCCCTTTTATATTTACTTTCCTTTAACATAATCAAACAGCTGAGTTTAATGTCATCAATATTCACTGGGTGTAAATGTCATGATAGAAAGGAATTTAAATTCATTTTTGCGGAGTTGTACCAGAAGTGCTTGTGGGCTCAGCCAATTAGGGAATAGAAACAGTATCATGTGACTTGTGATCTAACCTCTGATAAAACAAAGCAATTCAGACAAGATTTAAAAGAAAAAAAAAGATAGAGACAATCTCTTATCTGTTCTTTGAGTGGTTGGGGAAGGAGTGAGGACTCTACACTCCTCCCTTTGCTATCCTTATAAGGGCTGGTCAGAATTTGTAGCCCTTGAGCTCAGGGCTGCTAGTAAGTTGCTTCCCCTGGAAGAGCATGTTATACTTCTTAAAGGATTGCCATCGGTTGTGCTCCCTATAGAATATTACCCCATTTCTGTCTTTGGGGTGGTATGGACTATGTATGATGGGCCTGGTCCAAAGACTATTGAAATTTTCCCATTGACTTCAGGGGTTTTTGATCAAGCCCTAAAAACACAATCCAGATTTAGAGAGAAGAAAATAACTATTTGTGTGGCTATTCCATGGACTATAAAAAAGGATCCATTTCCCAGATGAATTATTCTGTCTATTCTATTAGGCAATGTTTGTTACTGTTACTCTCGGCTTAAAAAAAATCTAAAAAACCATTAAATCTTGAAAACCCAATTTTTATGATATAAAAATGTCTAAAATGCTGGAAATGGGGATCTCTGGCATCCAATCCCCATTTCAGTATCAGAAATAACATTTTTGTCTCATGCGACTACATATGTTCACTATTCAAACTCCATTCAAACTCCTGCAAATAAGGGTGCACATTTTCTTTCATGCCAGCAAACATTAACATTGCATTGAATAAAAGTTCAAAAGCATACTCCTACAAACCTGTCTCTTACACAAGGCCTGAGTCTTTCCATTGACTTCTCTCTATAATCAGGTTCAGTGCAGGACTGATACTCTAGTTGAATGCATATTGCAACTATTATTTTAAAAAATGGTGTCTGAAGATTCTTTATGGTGAAGGTTTCTATTCACCTTTAAAAAAATTCATCACATATCTTTTTGTAATCACCTAAGCTCTTCTCTAAAATTACTCTCATATGTCTGGCTGACTTTGCCCAGATGATTTTTAATTTTCCTACTGCATTCTTTGGTCAAACTGGGACCTTTCCAGAACTTTGTAGAATCATCTGTGAATGCAAATATCTTGCTGAAGATTAGCAATGAAGACTGGTGGCCTTGTCAAAGTACTGGACTGGAACTCAGGAGACTGAGTCTCAGCTTTTGCCACAGTCTTACTTTGGGACTTTAGGTGCATCGCCTAACTTCTGTATCTTGGTTTCCCATCTGTAAAATGGTGGTGATGATAATGCTACTTTGTCTGCCTTCTCATAATTTGTAAGACCTTCAGTGCAGGAACTGTTTCTAATTATGTTTATGTAATGCCCCAGCACAAAAGGGCTATAATATCTATCGAGGCCTCTCAGCACTATTTTAATCCTAATAATAATTATAATAAAAAAACATGCTCAGAAAGTTTTCAAGAATCTACCCCAAAATAAATATTCTTGAAGGAGTCTTCAGAATCCTATGATTGTGGACTGGAGATTGACTACAAACAAGTCAGCTGACACAAATCTGTATATTCTCAAGTGGAGTTAAACATTTCTGACTGAAAAAACTAGGTCATGGTTACAATTTATGACAATTTTCATTCTGTGAGGGCCATGAGTTTACTTTACTAATCCTCAACGGTGATAATCAGTAAAGAATTTATAGAAAAATCAAGATCTTTCTCACTGAGGCAGCTGACTGAGAGAATGCCATTTTGAATATTAACACAACAGTTAAAATGGATTTCAGATGTCTTTCCATTAATTTATTTTATCAAACCACGAATTCATCTCCAACCATAGGTAAAGCACACATTGCAGGATTGTGCAATTACTTTTTTTTAAGATTGGACTCTTGATTACACTTCACTAAATATTTGCTTAACACTGATGCAGTTCTGTCAGCAACCACATCCTTGAATCAGATGCTGTTTGTCTTGTGTGATATATTGCAAGAGAATATATAGCTATAATAACCAATATCAACAATTCCTGTCAAGTAATATTGTGACAAATCTACTTCTGGAAGTTCTCTCTTTTAAAATGGTCAGCATTCAATTGGCTATAGCATCAGTCAGGTAATTCCAGTAGGCTGACCTAGAATACCTTTGCACTCTCAAAGACAAGTTAGTTGCAGGTCATGCTTTTCCCAAATAGTTACAAATACAATACAACTATATTTACTGGCAAGTGTATTCTTTTTATGCTTTGAAAGATACTTATTGACTTCTTAAGAAGTTTGTCATCTCTTCACATTTTATTATAGTCCTCGTCAGCATGATGTCATGCAGATGATCAGTGGGTATCTTTAAAACCATCATATGCTGATGCATGGTATTACTATATGGCTGTGATTGCTCATTCTTCCTGACTGCCAGATATATACAAATGCTAATAGACCAGAACTTTGGTATTTATGCCCTACCCACTGGAGCTTACATAAGAGTAAAGGTCAGAAAGTCAGTCTTTTATGACTCCATCAACCATGACATTTGCTCCTCAAATCATATACTCTTGTCTTTTTATTTGTAAAATTAAAATAACAGAGCAGGTTTTCTCATCCAAGTATGGATACTCAATTGCTTTTACATCATCCATTTTATTTCCTTATATTTTGATTATTTTCATTGTTTTCTCTTGTGTGTCATAAAAAGATCTATGGGTTAGTAACTAAGAATTGTTTGTAAGGTATGTGGGGTTGAAAGAAATCAAGAATATTTCCTATTTTACATCTCTCTACAATTTCTCTGGCTTTAAAAGCTGAATAAAGATACATTTATTTATTTTTCAGTGATTTACGTTATTACTTGATGCATATACTACAAAGTATTTAATACACTTCATAGGTTCAAGATGTACCTATGGCTTCCTTCTTGCAAATGTTCCAAAAATAAAATCATTGTCACTGTTTTTTATTAAATAACAAATCACAAAAGTGTCTACCATTTATGTATGGTTTTCATAGAATCATAGAATAATAGGACTGGAAGGGACCTCAAGAGGTCATCGAGTCCAGCCCCCCACCCTCAAGGCAGGGCCAAGCTCCGTCTACACCATCCCTGACAGATGTCTATCTAACCTGTTCTTAAATATCTCCAGAGAGGGAGATTCCACCACCTCCCTTGGCAATTTATTCCAATATTTGACCACCCTGACAGTTAGGAATTTTTTCCTAATGTCCAATCTAAACCTCCCCTGCTGCACTTTAAGCCCATTACTCCTTGTCCTGTCCTCAGAAACCAAGAGGAACAAATTTTCTCCTTCCTCCTTGTGACACCCTTTTAGATATTTGAAAACCGCTATCATGTCCCCCCTTAATCTTCTTTTTTCCAAACTAAACAAATGTTTTCAATGTTGATGAAGGTCATATGGGTCCATATTCTTTGAAAGCTTCAATTAAACAACATAATTAATCCTTAGAATCATATTTTAAAGTACTTGATATGTCCTATAAATAGACCCTTTAAAATAGGGGTGGGGAACCTCTGGCCCACAGGTTGCATGCACTTCATTAGGGTTAGCTGCTGGTGGGCTGCAAGACAGTTTGTTTACTGAGTGTCCACAAGCACAGAGCCCTGCAGGTCCCAGTTGGTGTAGTTCAATATTCCCAGCCAATGGGAGCTGTGGGAAGTGGTGGCCTGGCCTGCAGGATCCCTATCCCTGCTTTAGAAGCTTCTGGTGGCTAGAACCAATGAAATATTAGGAAAATAAAAGTGGATTTAGAATAGAGCTGGGTGAAAAACAGACATTTTTCTGATAGCAATTTTGTGGGAGTGGAAGTCATGTTTAGAAATGTTTAGTCATGTTTTGAAAGAATTTGTGTGTGTTCTGCAAGAATTTACGTTTCCCCATAAAACTAGTTTTAAAATTTGATTTTGTTTCAAAATGTCAAGACAAAATGAATTTTTCTTGAATGTTGTAACTTAAATGTCAATCTGGTTTATAGAAATTAAAAATCTTTAATTTTCCATTTCAGTTCTTGGATTTTCAGTCACATTTTACCCACACACTTTTTTGGTCCACTCCTTCACCCTAGAAAAAGAGTGATAGATTTAAAACAAAGGTTTTCCTATTTTCTTTTTTATACTTCTGACTTTTTCCATTGAAAAGTGGGAAAATTGTAAGAATATGCGCAAAAGTAAGTGAAAACCCCACATTTTCTGAGAGGAAAAAAGCAAAAGCAAAAGCACTCACCAAAAAGCACCTCCTTGTGGCCAGGTGGCATAGAAGCTGTCTCCCCACATGGCATCCCCTGACAACATTGCGGTGATCACTCTTCCAACAACTTGGCCAGGTCACACGTTAGTCCAACCCTTTCAGACAACTTAAACTTCAACCAAGTTATAATCCAATGACTTCACAACAGATCTATTATCTGTTCTGGGCTCAATGGTCCTTACATTCCTCACCTGAGCGGGTTTCATCTTTACCTTCCTTGGTGGCTGGTAGGGGAAGCCCTCCCTCTACGCTGATTCCAGCCCATGGATAGCTGACAGTCTCCTCCCTCTGATTTCTTGCTGCCTCCCTGGAGTGCTTGCTTCCCATTCTATCCCCCACAAAGAGACTGCAGATCTCCCTCAGCAGTCTCTTTATTTTTGGTGTGGCAGCCTCAACATGCAAGGCATGACCACCTTTTTTTTTTCATTCAGCAAATCACATAGTTTCCAGAGTGGTGGAATACAAAATTATAAAGGCCCTCTTCCCCATGAGTTGAAAAGAGTTTCTCTCAGGTCAGCTAGGAACACATGAGTCCAGTTATGGTCTGCCTGTGATCTTTCAAAATACCTGTTCTGGTGAAAGAAGAGACAAACTGCAGCCTTTGAGTTGAAACTTCATTCCTCCCTACAGGAAAAGCAACCAAATTAACTGCTGTTTGGGGAAGGATCGGCACCCTGGAGCCAACATAACAAGGTTAAACTCCAGTGAGGAAGCACAGATATTCCCTATTTGTTATGAATTTCATTCTTTGGTATGGCTGAAGAGTACTGTTTGGGCCTATTCTGAGGTTCATCTTGTAAAAAAGTGTAAAATAAAAATTATCTGGAATGGAACTGACTTATTCCAACCCTGCCCACTCCCAGAGGGGAAAACACTGAGCCTAGTGAGGCAAAGGAGGTGCCTTGTCACAATTCGTTGTTAGCCAAGTTGTGTTGATTTTTAATATATCCATATCTCTCCATATATCCTTTCATTCCACTTTGTATCCTTAAAGAAACATAGCAAGGTTTCCCCTCTTTCCTCAATTTCCCTGACAGTGTCACTCATCTCTTGAGGGACAAATACTTGATTCCAAGCTGACTCAGTTTTTCATAAAGAACCTCTCTTTCCATAGAACATTGCCTGCAGTGACACAGAACATGATCAATTGTTTCTGTGTACACATTACACAGCCTGCCCTTAGATCTCTTTTAACAAGTTTAAGGAATCATTTCAGGCATAATGACCTGCTAACACTCTAAAAATGACTACTTTATTTTTTCTATCATGAATCTGGGCTATAGTATTATCTCTAGTTTTTGAGCACATGGTCATGTCTATAATGGTGAGCTTACAGCAGTGCAGCAGTGTCAGGGTACGTCTAGACTACATGCCTCTGTCACCAGAGGCATGCAGATTAGGCTACCCGACATAGTAAAATGAAGCGGCGATTTAAATAATCACCGCTTCATTTAAATTTACATGGCTGCCGCGCTGAGCCGACAAACAGCTGATCAAATACCTTTGATGTCGACACCCGCGCGTCCAGACTATCGCGCTGAGCTGACAAACAGCTGATCAGCTGTTTGTCGGCTCAGCGCGGCAGCCATGTAAATTTAAATGAAGCGGCGATTATTTAAATCGCCGCTTCATTTTACTATGTCGGGTAGCCTAATCTACATGCCTCTGACGACACAGGCATGTAGTCTAGACATACCCTCAGTGTAAGATCACCCATGTGATGATGGGCGATCACTCATTGCTGAGTATGATCATCTTCTGTGGGAATTATGGACCCTCAGGTGGCTGATAAGGCCAATCCTTAAACCACAAGTTTTGTTACAGTGAGGATAGATGTTTCCAGGTACTGCAGAAGGCTGTTGATCATGACTAGAAGCCAGTCTCCCCTTCCTCCTGCGCCTTTCTCCTCCTCAACTTGTCAGCGGGCAAATTTAAAATGCAGGGAGCCATTGCATAGGACTTCTCTTCATTTTGAGCGATCCTGGGTGAGTGTCTCCCAAATGTCAACGTCAGTGTTGCACTTCTTTATGTTATCCCTTAGGAAGTCCTTAGAACACGTCCATTGTCCTCCCATGTTTCATAATACTTCTTTCAGCTGAGAAAACAGGATCTATTTTGAGAGGCAATGGTCTGGCATCTGAACAATGTGACTGGTCCAGCGAAGTTGCTGATGGATGATCATTGTCTCAATACTGGTAGTCTTTGCCTCTTCCAAAACACTCATGTTACTGCACCTGTCTTCCCATTTGATCTTCAAGATCTTGCAGAGGGAATGTTGGTGATATCCCTCAAGGATTTTCAAGTGATGTCTATAGGTTGTCCAGGTTTCAGATCCATACAATAGTGTTGGGAGAATGATGACTTGATAGACAAGAAGTTCCGTTTCTGTTTGAATGTCATGATCTTCAGATGCCCTGTGCCATAAATGAGCAAAGGCTGCACTGGCACAGCTCAGACAATGTTGGATTTCTATATCAATATCATCCCTGATTGACATAAGTTTTGCTAGCGTGAGTGGTAATTGAGATATGGCCTGCATCATAGAACTTCCATCATTTTGTTTCCTTAGTCCACAGTTCTAACCATTCCTTCACCATGTCCTTCATGACCACACTTTTAAATTCTTATCTGCTTAAGGCTATCTTAATATCCATCTTTTTAAAAGCATGTTTTTCTGCTCTGTCAGTCATCTTATTTCCAGGCATTCAGATAGATGCCAGAATCCATGCTATTGTTACACATCTGCTTGCAATATTGCCATAGTTAGGAATGTTATTTCACTTTTTTATGTCTTTTCTGTTTTTCAGGTCCCCATTCTGATTGCCATTATGTCTGACAAGGAATCAAATAAAATTACAGCTGCAGCTGGTCATACATTTCCTCTTCAGGTTAGTTTCAACATTAGTTCAGCCAACAAGTCCTTTCCTACTACAAACTTCCTGGATTTATAACCACCGCTCAGCCCCTCCCCAGCTGGGCTTCATTAACAATGAGAACTGTTTTTCTCTCTCACATGGGTGTTCCCAGAAATGCTAGTTGCCCTCTTGGGCTGACATCAGTTCTTTCAGGGCTTTTGTGAAGTACACATCCCATCACAGGGAGGGATGAAATATATCTATGAACAAAGTACCTAGCATCTCCTTATTTAATAATATTAAGATAGATGAAATATATTAGCGAGAGCAAACCAGGTCAGGGAAAATCAGTAGAAGGTTTCCATTTTTAATCTTTTATTAGAAGGTTATGCCTGCATGGAAATGTTGTAACAGTCCATACAGAACTAACTTTGTTTCTCTGACTTTATTTTTAATATAGAACTGGGAGGGGGGCGGTCCCCTTTGTAGGTAGCTCTAGTATTCTTTCTTTAAATGTTTTTCTATTTTTAAAAAAGTTTTGTATGTTTGTGAAAGTTTCTTCAGGGACACAGAAGATATGAAGAAACAGAAAGGATCAGAAGGTGTCAAGGAGGAGCTGGCCCCTGCTTACAATGACTTCTGCCACATTTTTATGGCCACTTTAAGGTATCTGTTATTTCTTTGGCTGGATACAAACAAACATAGACAAATTGCTAGATTATTGCATAGCAGTACAGGTTCAGAGATCTGTTACATGCTCATTATCTTCCATAAAGTGTTGCTGAGCTGGTATCTTTTAAAAAACAAATTATCCTGATATTGGTGCTCTAACAATTGTTGTTGCACATTCTCATGAAATACATTAGCTTGTGTTCACTGCTGCTGCCATAGAAATAGAATCTGCAGGAATGATCAATACGGACCTTAAAATGTCGATGTCAATGTGCAAATTATCTTGCAATTCACAGGGCATGTTAATTTCTAAATGAAGCCTGTCTTCAGTAGCCTGCACAATGGACCTCAGTAGCAGCTATTTCAACAGTAAATGATACACATTAACACGCACCATACAGAAAGGTTGTGGTTTTGTTTATCAGTGTAACTAGCCAAGATGATAGCCTTTTATATGTTTAAAATTAGTTCATTTATACATTATTAAAATGCTTTCCACCAATTCCAATATGTTTAGCACTGCTAGGTTTTTATAACTGCAGCTATTGATTCAAGAATTACTTTAAAATGTGGATATTACAAGAACTGATTTAGCAAACATGAAATACCTTTAGGGTTGGCCAATGTGGTAAGAATGGAGAAAAACAAGATTAACAGCCAGTGTGCAAATGTGTTAGGTTAATAGCAGGGCAAACCTGGATAAGAGAATCCCTTACAGTACAACATGCTCTCAAGGGTCTATACGACAAGGAGGACAGAATGTATCATCTGCATCATGCTCTAAGTCAGTGGTTCTCAAAATTTTTGGCCAACAGACCACCCTGCTCAAATGCAAACCTTTCTGTGGACCACCAGCCAACCACCCATGATGACAAAAAGGGTGCAGGAGCAGGCTGAGAGTGTAGGATCTGGCTGGGAGGATGGGTGCAGGAGAGACCCCGGGGGTAGGGGTCAGGCTGGGATTCTGGCCAATGAGAGTAGCAGGGAATCCTTCAGGTGAGGATATTAACCTTGCAAGGGGTGGAGGTGGGGCTGTAGTACCTGTGCAGGTTCCCCATTGAAGGAGGGGGAGTCCCAAACCTGTGGCCCACCTGCAAGACAGTCATGGACTCCTAGCAGACCACACTTTGAGAACCACTGATCCAAGTGGATGAATTTTTCCTTTCTTTTCTTCTACAGATCAATGGAATAATATTTTATTGTTGATTGAAGCCACATAATCATTCTGAATAAAAAGGGCATCACATTTTACATGGGAAGAGAGGACAAGTACAAAAACTACAATAGCCGTGCTATGCTGCAGCACATGTTTTCAAAGGGTTGTTTAGTTAGTCCTTCCCCAGCTCCTAACTGAACCCTCTGAGGAGGCAGTGCTCCCCAGGAGTTAGTCTAAGCAAATGTTGCTTTATGTCACCTTTGTACCACTAGGGTTCAAGTGTAAAAGTTAAAACATCAACTGGGGGTCCTAAAGCTCCTCAGCAACTACAGTCCCTGAGGTACAATTCCATAGTCCGGCTTAGACTTGATTGTACTTCAGTCAAAGCCTTTCCCTCCCGCAACACATCCCTGCCTTCTCTGGCACACCCTTAGCATAAGGGAGTTTGACAGCTCTGTTTATTTAGTGTATTTTTAAAATTTTGTCCAGGGCATTGGTTGGGCACTCTTCTATAATACATACATACACACATATTCTGGAGCAATAAGCAGGTGGGTAGCATAGCACTGTTCTACCTGCCTTATGCTATCTGAGAGAGCTTCTGCCCTAGAGCAATCTCCAGGGGACATCCAGCTGCTTTTGTCTCCTACAAATGTCAGGAGCCCAGTGTAGAATCAATGCCATTGTTTCAACCTTTGCGGGCTAAGATTCAGAGTAGTTCCTGAATGTTTCATGCATGAGCTCTATTAAGCATCTAAGAGGATTTTTGCAAATAATCCCTGTGTACATTTCTGAATACATATGCTAGCATGAATTTGATGGGAAAAAGGGCAATCTCCATAGGATAGAAAGAAATGCTCAGAACAAAGGAGGAATAAAACGAATAACATAGTTATCAGCAGAAGATTAGAGTCCTTTCTTCTACACAGGAATCAAGAGGTTATATTTTCTGTTCCTATAGGGATAATGATTTGATTTTGGTATTTGTAATATCGTGTTTTGGAAATTAAATGATTTTTAGTAGAGATTATAAATCACCTTGAAGTGTTCTGTCAGACAAATTATTTTTAGAGAGGCTTTGCCATCCAATGAACATTTCTTTTATCTTTGAGTGATGCAGGGTTGCAGGCATTGACACAAGGGCCAGGGAGGCACAGTGGTTACAGGGGAAGTGGACCAGGGAACAGGAGGCACTGGAGGGGGAGAGAAGGAGGGCAGGAAAAGGCTGCTGACAGCAGGTTCCTGGGCTGGGACCCAGAGGGATGCCTTACTGCACCCTGCCCAAGGGAGGAAAGCATAAAATAGGTCCTCCAAGCAGAATAGAGTGGCTGCTTCTGCTACAACCAATCAGGGCCCAACAGGCTGATATAAATGAAGCTGCCTGGGCCAAGGCCTGGCAGCTCTTCATTGGAGCTTGAACCAGGCAGACCTAAGAGCTGATGGGGAGGACAGCAGCACTTTGGACAGCTCCGAGTAGGAGCTGTACTTCAGACCTGGTGAGAACCCAGGTCCAGCAGCTGAAGACTGCCAACAGACTACAACACCTTGCAGAACCCTGGACAGGGTGCAAGGAGAACTTGATCACAAAGTCCAGAAAGGGCTGGACAGAGCAGTCTCTTGGGGAAGTGGCCCAAGGAATAAGACAGCAATAGACTGCAGTGATACTCAGCAGGCAACTGTTACTTACAGAGTCCCTGGGCCGAGACCCAGAGGAGTACGTGGGCCTGGGTCCCCCTTAACTCTGAGCAGCTGCAAAAAAGGGGGTAAGAAGAAGCCTGATCCCCTGCTACTGACCAGAAAGCAGTTTTTAAGGTCACAAGAGCAAACTATTCCTTTGTGTTGGAAAGATAGGCAGTATGGTAACTTTACCAGGAGATCATGAATGATCCAAAAATCAAAAAAAGTAGAAACTAGGTCAAATGACACAGAATGAATATCATATATATAGTAGCCCAGTGTCTGTGAGTCTGTAACACTGATGTACATTGCCACACCACCTGGCCGTGTATGTCAGCACCCCGCCCCCCTTCCTCTTAGGCCATGGCACTCCGCTGAGCGGCGCTCGTGCTGTGCCACTCAGCTGGGCTCCGGCGGGAGGGGAAGGGGGTGAGGTGCTGATGTACATGGGTACATCACCGCCCCCCTTCCCCTCCCGCCATGGTGCTGAGTGCTGCGCCCTTCAGCCAGGCCGCCACGGGGAAGGGGGCCAAGTGGTGACGTACACGGCCAGGTGTTGGTGCTGTGTACATAACTGCCCCCTTCCCCTCCCGCCATGGCGCTGAGTGCTGTGCCCCTCAACCGGGCCGCCAGGGGAGCCAGCAGCACAAGTACCTAAAAGGGAGAAAAATTCATCTCTTTAACCTCATTTTCCTATGTCTAGAAACCTAACCTACATGGCTCCATCAACAGAGCCATGTAGTCTAGACATCTCCTTACATCCCCTGCTGAAAAAAAAGTCTTCAGAGTAGAGAGAGCATGTCTATGATTCACAATCTCCACAGGAAAGTGCTTAAAAAATCAAAGAACAATTTCAGCCCTGGATCCCACCTTACCTCAACGCGCCTCCTGCTAAGCCAAGCAGCATTAAAAGGGCAAAATCATTGGACGCATGAATACACATTGAGCCCTAGAACCCTGAAGTATTTTATTTCTGACAAATAGCAAATTGCACATCATGGAAATTAAATATTAAAATCCCAATATGTGCATGAACCAATTTACAGATAAAGCCTGCACATTCCTTATGCCAAGCCCCTCTATATCTTTCCTCCATCTGCTGCAAACTTAAGGCAAGTTCCTACACCATTAAAATCAATGAGATTTTTGTCAGTGATTTCAACAGGAGGAAGATTGGGCCCATAGAATGTGGACTGTATTTGTTTTTGTCTTGTCTAGCCAATTTTGTAAGAACACCGTAGCTGAAAGTGTCCAGTGCCATTGTAGTAGTGTCAAAGCTAGGCCAAGGCATATCCTTTCTCATTAGTTCAATAGCTTTTTTCTACATTTTAAAAATTACAGTTTTAGATTTGCAATGATAGGCAAATAAGGAAAGTTACCTATCATTTTACTGTCTTATTCATAACAATGCTGTTATTACTTCTATTGCACTTTGTCATCTGAGGATTTCTGACACTTTACAAAAGGAGGCATCCATTCTTGTCTTCCCTCTCTAAAATGGGAATAGTAAGATTAGGTCTATTTTAGCCCTCCAGATTGTAAATCCATGGACTAATGGATTGAGGAACCAGGAATTATTTTATTTGTATTACAGGAGCACCTGGCTGGCAAGGCTCCATTGCTTGGTGTCATTTTCTACATTAATAACTCAAAACAGAGCAGTACCACAAGCACAGTCATTTGGATCATTATTGTGGAATTGTGTAGTAGAATTTTTGTAATAAAGGTAATCCTGTCTCTGACACTGCTTTTTCTGGTTGAGTTTGGGCTTTTTCCACCTGTAACATGAGAAACTGTCCTAGGGGAATTCTGCAGTTTTAATTTGGCTCCAAATACAGCAGTTGCAGAATTCCCCGAGGACTAGAGTACGACTACCTAATTTACCACAGGGCTACTTGCTTGGTGCTTTGAAAGTATTTTTAAAAACACAACTCTAGAAATGCTAAATATTTAGTATTTATGGTTTAACCATGTAGATATGACTGACTGTTTTTGGACATTATAAGAGGTGAAAATGCCCTGGTTCAGAGGCATTCTTTCCAGGAATAGCATCCTGTAGTAGAATACAAAAATGGTAACTTAATTTCTAGAAACACTGTAGTGTCCCCTAGACAAAGCACTTTCTGTAAACAAAACTAGAAAAACGAGGCATTTCATTTTAACCTAATAACTAAAATTAACATGCTTTGACAAGTAAGATACAGATAAACTACAACAGGAAGTATTGAGAAGGCAAAATCATCAGAGCTTGGAGGAGTGTTGGGATTTTCCTAGATTCATAGAGTATAAGGCTAAAAGTGGCTCCCGTGATCATCTGCTTTGACCGTCTGCTTAACACAGACCGTAGGATTTCCCTGTTATAGTTCCTGTTTGAACTAGAGCAGATCTTTTAGGGAAGAAAAATCCAGTCTTGATTTAATAATTGCCATGAATGGAGAATCTACTGCAACCCTTGGTAATTTGTTTCAGGGGTTAATCACCTTCACTGCTACCAGTGTGCACTTTACTTTCAAGTCTGAATTTCTTATCTTCAGGTTCCAGCAGTTGATTCTTGTTATCGCTTTACCAAATTATAGAGTCCTCTATTGTCAGTTTTTTGTTCCCATGTAGATACTTATAAACTGTGATGAGTTGCACCTTAATCTTATCTTTGCTAAGGTGAATAGACTGAGATCTTTGAGTCTTTGATATGAGGCAGGTTTTCTCATCCTTTAGTTATTCTTGTGGCTCATCTCTGAACCATCTCAAATTAGTTAGCATCTTTCTTGAATTGCAGACCCCCGAACTGAACAGAAGGTACCAGTAACAGTCACACAAGTGTCAGGTACAGAAGCAGTACAGTCTTTGTACTTCTACTCAATATTCATCTGAGCATATCTCCAAAGATCACATTAGCTCTCTTAGCCTAGCCACTGGAACAAGGGCTTAAATTGGGTCTCCTACTTCCCAGATATGTGCCCTAACCACTGAGCTATAGAGCTGAGATTTTATCTGGGTGTGAGAATGTATAGTGCTAGGAACACACATGGCACAAAGATGATAAAGGGATTCAAGGATATGAGATATGAAAAGAGATTAAATATTTTAATGTTTTCTCTAGATTATATATTTTGTAACATTATAAAAAAGTATGGTAGTGAACTATGAATATTTGGATGGAAGTAATCTCAAAAGAAGAGAGAAATTGTTTAAGGTAGTTAAGGGTGATATAATAAATAGTAAAGGCTCATAGCTAATGAGTGGAAATTTAAGATATTTCCCTTGTCTGTAATGTTATCCATTGTGTAATGTAACATCCTTGGGGCTGCATTGCTAGAATTGTTTCTCCAGAGACTGGGTGAAACTCTAGAGAAATCAGGAACAATGATACTCTTGTACTCTTTTCCTCTAGGGCATAGAGAAGCCCTCTAGAGTATCATTGCTAATGCTTGTCACCTATGATTCCACAAAGAGCCAAAAGAATTAGAAATACATATACTGGGGCCTGTCTTGAATGGCTTACTTAAATAAAATACATAGCAATTTAAAAGGGTAGCTTAAAATATTAGCTCAGTTTTACGATGGTACAACTTGTTCAGTGGCTTGCTCAGGGTAACAGAGTGAAACATTGTCATGGGTGGGAATTGTTACTCCCAAAAATTCCCACTGGAGACCACCCAGGGTTACACTAGCATGTGTTTATTGTTTGAGGAATTAGCACTACAAAAATAGAGCTGCCACCAAAGGTTTAAACCAAAGAGGGAACCAGCTCTCTCTCTCTCTGACACACACAAACAAACAAGCACACACACACCTCCATTCCTTCACTCATTCACACACATTGGCTGCGTCTAGACTGGCATGTTTTTCTGCAAAAGTGCCAACGTTTGCGGAAAAACTTGCCAGCTGGCTGCTTGATTTTGCGCAAAAGCACTGACCTTCTACTGTCCGAAATTAGTGCTTCTTGCGCAAATGCTTTGACGTTCCCATTCGGGCAAAAGCCCTTTTCCGGAAATGCTTTTGTGCAAAAGGGCCAGTGTAAACAGCTGAAAACTTTTTTGTGCAAAAAAGCCCCGATGGTGAAAAAGGTGATCGGGGCTTTCTTGCGCAAAACCTCATCTAGATTGGCACAGACGCTTTTCCACAAAAAGTGCTTTTGTGGAAAAGCATCCATGCTAATCTAGATGCTCTTTTCTGCAAATGCTTTTAATGGAAAAACTTTTCCGTTAAAAGCATTTGCGGAAAATCATGCCAGTCTAGACGTAGCCATTCATTCTTGCCCTCAGGCACTCACACACTTATACAGGCATATGGGTTGCAGGAGGAGCTAAGGCATGTATATTCTGGAGGTTCTATCTGCTCATCATGGCTTGGGAGCTGGTCAGGAAAGACACTGGCTGTAGAGAGGAGTTTCTCAGGAGCAGAGGAAGAAAGAGAGAGTCTCACATGTGCTCCCTCTCCTTTACATTGTGTCTTTATGGCCCCTGTGACTCATCCACCTCATCACCAGGGAGCATGCCCAAACTTCCCTTTATCCAGCAAAGCAGCAGTCTCTTATGACTCATCACCATGTGCTCTAGCCTTAGCATTGCAACTTCAAAAACAGACTCACACACTCTCTCTCCATCACTCAGGGCAGAATACAGTTTAGAGCAAGCTACAAACAAAGTGGCTGAGAGTTACAAAGGTTACAAAGTTGCAGCTTACAGTAAGTTTCTGAAAATTACAAAGATTACAAAGATTACAGCAAGTTGCAAGGTTTGACAAAGGTTACAATGAATTGCAGTTTAAAACCTTAGACCTTACAGTTAATGTAGTTTCAGAAAATGCATGTGTAAAATCAAGTAAGCTCAGGAGGACGCTTTTTTATGCAACAGGAATAGGTTCTAGTTTACTAGTCTCATGACCTTCCTACTAAACAATACTGAAGATGCAATGCCTTTATAGGTAAGTTCTTGGTAAACAGTCAGAGGAAAAAATGGCCCTTCCTAAGGAAGATAATTCAGAATTTGAATCTGAGAATAACAAAAGTGATAGAGAAATGGTATAGTTATTTGAACCAGTAGTTCTGGAAATACAAATGGTGTGATAGTACATAGCTATTAACTCACTTATTTAAACTTCAAATAGAAAGAAAGGTATCAAGAAAAGTCAGTGGAAATGTTTAATAAAGGATGGTGATCAGCCAACATAAATCCAAGCAGGGACAGAATTACAGAAATGATGAAGCAGCTCACTTACTTCAGGAAAGATTCGTGGAGATTGCAAGGTGATTAGCATAACAGGAAATGATCAAGCGATCCCTCTCCTGACATCCATCTCCACCCTCTGACAAACAGAGGCTAGGGACACCATTCATTACCCATACTGGCTAATAGCCATTCATGGACTTAACCTCCATGAATTTATCTAGTTCCCTTTTAAACCCTGTTATAGTCTTAGCCTTCACAACCTCCTTAGGCAAGGAGTTCCACAGATTGACTATGCGCTGTGTGAAGAAGAACTTCCTTTTATTTATTTTAAACCTGATGCCCATTAGTTTCATTTGGTGGCCCCTAGTTCTTATATTATGGGAACAAGTAAATAACTTTTCCTTATTCACTTTCTCCACACCACTCTGATTTTACAGACCTCTATCATATCCCTCCCATAGTTTCCTCTTTTTCAAGCTGAAGAGTCCCAGTCTCTTTAATCTCTCCTCATATGGGACCCATTCCAAACCCCTAATCATTTTAGTTGCCCTTCTCTGAATCTTTTCTAATGCCAGCATATCTTTTTTGAGATGAGGAGACCACATCTGTACTCAGTATTCAAGATGTGGGCGTACCATGGATTTATATATGGGCAATAAGATATTCTCCATCTTATTCTCTGTCCCTTTTTTAATGATTCCTAACATCATGTTTGCCTTTTTGACTGCCGCTGCAAACTATGTGCACGTCTTCAGAGAACTATCCACAATGACGCCAAGATCTCTTTCCTGATTAGTTGTAGCTAAATTAGCCCCCATCATATTATATGTATAGTTGGGGTTATTTTTTCCAATGTGCATTATTTACGTTTATCCACATTAAATTTCATT
This sequence comes from Pelodiscus sinensis, assembly GCF_052426305.1. Lineage (NCBI taxonomy): Eukaryota > Metazoa > Chordata > Testudines > Trionychidae > Pelodiscus > Pelodiscus sinensis. The sequence continues at coordinate 51,867,996 of NC_143053.1, forward strand.
TGCCATTTTGTTGCCTAGTCACTTAGGTTGGTGAGATCTTTTTAAAGTTCTTCACGGTCTGCTTTGGTTTTAACTACTTTGAGCAGTTTAGTATCGTCTGCAAACTTTGCCACCTCACTGTTTACCCCGTTCTCCAGATCATTTATGTATATGTTGAATAGGTTTGGTTCTAGGACTGATCCTTGGGGAACACCACTAGTTACTCCTCTCCATTCTGAAAATTTATTCCTATCTTTTGTTTCTTGTCTTTTAACCAGTTCTCAGTCCATGAAAGGATCTTCCCTCTTATCCCATAACAACTTAATTTACATAAGAGCCTTTGGTGAGGGACCTTGTCAAAGGCTTTCTGGAAATCTAAGTATGCTATATCTACTGGATCCCCCTTGTCCACATGTTTGTTGACCCCTTCAAAGAACTCTAATAGATTCGTAAGACATGATTTCCCTTGACAGAAACCATGTTGACTTTTTTCTCCACATATTATGTTCTTCTAAGTGTCTGACAATTTTATTCTTTTCTATTATTTCAACTAATTTGCCAGGTATTGACATTAGACTTATGGGTCTGTAATTGCCAGGATTGCCTCTAGAGCCCTTTTTAAATATTAGCATTACATTAGCTATCTTCCAGTCATTGAGTACAGAAGTTGATTTAAAGGATAGGTTACAAACCATAGTTAATAGTTCCGCAATTTCACATTTGAGTTCTTTCAGAACTCTTGGGTGAATTCCATCTGGTCCCAGTGACTTGTTACTGTTAAGTTTATCAATTAATTCCAAAACCTAATCTTTGGGACTGAACTATACTGACAATGAAGTGATTTGATTTGGGGTCATCTAAAAGCACAGCCAACTTTGAAAAAAAATCTTATTATGCATCTAAGAGCAGGGTATTTAACATAAGACACAAATACTTACAAATTATTGGGTATTATTACTGTTCCTGGCCCCTTGGAGGAGACAGGGAAAGTTAGGAATTATCTGTGCAGCTAAGAGGCCTGTAAAAAAAAAGTTAGAGCACATTGATTTAGGGGGATTTCAATTACTTTTACATTGCCAGATATTTGAACTTTAGAATTGGACTGGATGCTAGGGAATGAAGCAAGTGTAAAAAATGAGAAATTTCTTTAATGATTGAATGCTTAAAAATAAGTGATCATGCTTTAAGTTGGATACCAGGTGTTACTGAAGATTTGTACAATAGAGAAAAGCACAAAATATTTCCATTTTAAGGGAATATGAAATGAGTGCAAATAAACTGACTAACATCTACTATTATCTTGGAAATGTGTCAATAATAAATAATAATTAACAGTTTCAGAGTCAAAGCACATATGGTTTAGGATCTTGTGTTGCATTCATATAATGGCTACATCTAGACTACAGGCTTCTTTCAGAAGAAGCTTTTTTCTGAAGAGATCTTCCGAAAAAACTTTTCCAAAAGAGAGTGTCCACACTGCAAAAGTGCACCAAAAAAGTGATCTGCTTTTTCAAAAGACAGCGTCCAGACTGAATGGACGTTCTCTCACATGTAAGCCACTGCTGTAACTTTTGCTTTCTTAGGTTTGACGCATATATTTTTAGGGCTGATCCAGAAACTTTTTTGATTTTGTGTTTCAAATGCCCACAGAAGAGAACTTGTGCTGCATTTCATTCTGAGTGGTGTTTTGAGATTGTATCCTTCAGATATGAGATCCTGGCTATGTCAAGCTCTTTACTACCGGGGCATGCTCCATTGGGATACCTAATTCCCTGCCATTAAAAAAAAGTAGCTGGGGCACACACTCACTATTGGATACCTCCACAGTGGAACAGCTTTATCAAGAAAAGCCGAGGGTTAGAATATCCCCGTGTTAGAATATTCTATAGCCCTGTGTATAGAGCATTCAATAAAGATGGCAGATCTAGCTCCAATCTACTCTTTTCCTCAGACAGAGGAAGATATGAACAGGTGGGGGCCTCAGCAGCATCCCAGTTAATACGTTAACATTGGGCTAAAAGTTATGAGGGACGCGCCCCATTTTCATTCTCCCCATCGCTTCTTGCAAAAATCGTGTGGTTTCCAAAAGCCGAAAAGAGAGATTTTGCTCCTGAGAATCTCAGGTGGGGAGAAGCACCCAAGTCGTAGGATATGCCTACACTACCAAGTTTAGTTTAGAAAACTAATGTTGGCATGTAGAAATCAACAACAGCAAAGCTGCCAATGTGTGGTCATGTTTGCTCCCTCTGTTGACTGATTTTGTTCACGTTGGGAGCTCTTCCATCAGCAGCGGGAGCAATTCACTTTCAGTAGGTAGCTCCTCTTGTCTGGCGACACCATCTGTCGCAAGGTGTTTTGAAACTGCAGAACAGAGCATAGGGCATCCTGGGACTGTGTGTAACATCCCGTTAAGCACTGCTTTGTTCAGAGGCTTCCGGCATCCTTTCATACTTTTTTTTCCCAGCTGCCAATGCACAGCGGCTTCTACAGCAAGAAAGAATGGATTCCACCCTTCTCTTCCATGCTCTGTTAACTGTTGTGAGAATATCACGGATGGCAGCAGAGCTCTTCTTGAAATCACTGACAGAGGAAAAAAGCTTGGAGGAGCCTGACACTGTGTGTGAGATGGAAAGCAGCAACCTGTCATTGCATTTGGTAGTCACAGAGCATCTGTACAGAATAGAGCAGTGCTTTGGCACTCGGGAAGCCAACGCTGTTTGGTGGGATCACATTGTCATGCAGATGTGAGAGGAAGAGCAATGGCTACAGAACTTTAGGATGAAGAGAGCAACCCTCCTGGAGCTGTGTGCTGAGCTGGCCTCTGATCTGTGGCACAAGAATAAGATCTAGCTTCTAGGTTGAGAAGCGTGGGCTTTCCACATCCACTACTGTAATATTGTGGACTGAAAAGAAAGTCCCTGCTTGCAGTTTTCTGTACAGACAAGTGTTCTTGAAGATGCATGCATCATGCACCTTTCCAGACCACTCTCCACTGATGTCTATGAAACACCTACACTGGTCCATAAGCATCATCAGCCCCCTTCCCATTGATGCACTTAATGGCAAGGTGGGCTTGCACTAAAATCAGAATGTGTGGCATCTATTGCCCCCCCCCCCCCTCCAGTTGGGAAATCCCATGATCCCACAACCAGCCACTGTGTCATACATATTTCCCAGAGTCATGGTTCTCCACAGTAGAACGTGATTTATTGCCCAGCACACCTGCAGCATTATAGCACCCAGGGTATAGTTCCCCACTCCAAACTGATTTGCAGCTGGCTAGTAGCAATCGGGAATTGCCAGCTTCCACGCAGCAATTGCCACACACTTCTCAACCGAGAGGGCAGCTCTCATTCTGGTGTCCTTGCACCGCAGATCAGGTACCAGCTCAGCACACAGGTCCAGGAAGGTTGCTTTACACTTCTGAAAGTTCTGTAGCCACGGCTCTTTATCCCACACCTGTATGATGTCATCCCACCAATCAGTGCTGGTTTCCTTAGGCCAAAAGTGTCAGTAGTATGAATCCAGTGTACGATAGGGAAAGCAAGAGGAGAATAATACCCATGACATTTAGTATTGTGCCATTTTTAAATACTCAAGGTGAATGCAGAACTTGTCATAACTCTTGGTTTAATGCTATAGTTTCAGACGTATTATGCTTCTGCCGTATTAAGCCATATCACCTCTGAGAGATTTTTGTGAAATATAAAATGCAATTATATTTGAGTCATAAAACAAAATGCTAGCATTTTCCTTTCTTTTTGCTATATTGCACAGTGCTTTATGCTCAGTTTTGTGCCAAAAAAGGTATTACATACAGTAGACAAGGCTGTTTTTAAAAATCCCACACCTATTTCTAGAAATGCAGGAACATTTAAGCTTGTATTATTCCTTTTAATAGCACTCTTGATCCACTTCAGTAAAAAGATGAGAGGCTACATTCTGCTGTCAATGACATGAGAGATTTTAACTGCATTATTCATATTTTAGCTCTAGGTATCCCTGGGCATTGAGTTACCCATCTGTCTATTCCACTTGGATATTATAGTACAGTAGAAAACATATAAGCGGGTAAGTAGATATCTAGTTAAAATAATGGCAGATATCTCAATATTAACACATTTTAGCCACCACTGGAAGTTATAAACATTTCCGCTACCCATTCTGATGAGTTATTTTGAAATTTAACTAACAACCCACAGCCATGTTTGTTGATCTTCTGCTGAGATTAGCATAAAGAAAAATTCTTCCAGTTCATCAGAGGTATACACTGTCCTTTGTTTTTCAGTGCTCTGATTTTACTCCCTAACTGAAGTGTCCACAATACAAAAGTCCCCATCACAAATGTCAACAACTGGGACTTATGTTGCCATCTCCATAGATGAACCAAGACCTGAATAAGCATGAAAACTGACAGTCCTCTCATCCCTAAAATCATCCTTTTAAAACAACAGGTGCTAAACAGCTTTCAGCTGTTAAATCTGCCCTGACATGTTACACATGCCCGGCCAGACTGGCTCTTGCCTTGTGTAGGTTTTCAGGAGCAGGAAACAAGAAATTCCTTGATTTTTTTTTTGTATAGCCCACAAAAAGGCCAATAAGCCCACAAAAAGGCTAATACTTGCAGGTTAGTCTTCTGCTCTGCCTCTTCATTAGCCTGCAGAGGTGCGTCCACATTGCACCATAGCTCAAAATAAGATGTGCAATTTGAGCTACACAAATTGCGTATCTTATTTTGATCTTATTTCAAAATAACCCTCTATTCCAAAACATCCCTTATTCCTTGTGGAATGAGGTTTACTGGGACATTGGAATAGCGAATCTGAAGTAATGGGCTTGCTGTTCAGATGTAGGCTAGCTATTTTGGGATACTCCAGTATCCTGAAATAGCATTGTAGTGTAGACACAGCCAGAGTGGGCTAATGCACAGTGGACAGAATCTGTAAATCACATCCTGACCTTAGGACTATCCATCTTTTAATTTCCTCTGGGAAAATGCTGCTCTGAATGACCCTAAGCAAGCTTGAGCCTTAAAGGCATAATTTGATCTAAAAATGTAAATAGTCATCCAAAAACTATATATCTGTGACCAAACGTGTATGTCTGTGAGAAGCTTAATTTGTTAACTGGGGTAATGAAAAATATGCCCTGGGTGTTTTTTGCTGTGGGCTTATTCTAAATACATGCTCACTTCTATTTCTTTATTACAATTATTACATCTGACGCTTTTTGCCATTATTATTTGAAATCTTCCCAGGGTTAACTTTTAAAAGGAATCAAAGTTTCTTTATATATGAATGCATGTTCGGGGGAGTGTGTGTGTGTATGGGGGAAGCAATCAATCATGGCACTGCTTATATCGACACCATTTTGAACATCTTCCAAAAACAGCCCTCTTTGTATTCTCCAGTTCATTTTGATTGAATTGATTTATGCTAAAAATATTATCTCAGGTTCCACAAGAGCTGTGTTTCAGTAGCTGACATTTTTCATTCCATGTGGACAGTAATAATAATGTACAATAATGTAGCTCATGCAAATACTGCAGTCATTAGTAGAACAGTTATTTTCAAAAATATTCAGATAACTACATTTGAGCCATTAATAAAAAATGTAAAATGATGTCAACAGCACCAACAAATCAAGATTCTTGAACATTAAGGTCCCAGGCAGATCTAATACAGAAAAATTATGACGCCAGCTGCAGATTGTTGGTGATAATAATGAAAGACACATCTTACTGCAGCCACTTAATTCTGAAGCTAAAGTGATTTCAGATTAAGAAGGTCAATCCAATTTCAGAGACAGCACTGCATGCTAAGAAAGCTTCCTCCATTTTACTTGAATTATTGTTCCATATAATTTCCACTAAACCAACAGCTTAAAAGCTAAGAGGAACAAGACCTGTATTACTTTCAGGTTAGGTTTTCTTAGCTCAGAAAAAGATTACTAGCCATTACTGAAAAAAGAGAGAATTGCTTTAATCAATATGTCAAAGCAAATGTATGCAGGAAACCTACTGAGGGTTTATCACAATAGGAGTGCTGTTGTATTTAAGAACTCAATGGATGTTTCTAAGGAGATGAACCTGTGTCAGATATAAAAGGAAGAGGATTTGTAAAATAATTTCAGGTATTTAATGAAACCTCTTGTCTGAAATAGGCTTGCTAAATTATTTATTGAAAAGATAATAAGTAGAGTTCTTATGACTTGGCTTTACCTTTCCTGGAACAATTCATTTAACTTGATCTGATACCATAATGTTTTCCAGCCATACAGAGTGACCATGTAATTCAGTCTGAATTATTTTTATTTTAGATTAGGAAAAACAACAAAGCAAGAAACATCTTTGGAGTTTTAGAGACCCATAACTCTGTGAACTCTTTGGATTTCTTCTGCTCCACATAAATGTTTTTTCTTTCCTTTTGGACAACTGAATTCAGACTCAATCATTTTTTGAGTTAGGCAACTTCTGCACTTTCAGGCATCCTGCCATGTAATGCTTACTTGTGTAAGTATAAGTTGGAGGCAAAAGTTATGCAACTACTATAAGAAATGATTCTAGTAAAGGACAACTAAGCTGTAAACGGGTTTTACAGGTGATATGTGCAATCTTATAAAAGAATTGTATCACAATGAATAGCAAGCATTCTTCAAAAATGAACTGCATATAGAGTCAGTTTCAAGTAATTTTCAAATTCTATCTCCTATAGCAATAACTGGTGATTCCTAGTGATGTTACAAATACTAACTATTGAAAAAAGAATTGTTTTTCAAGAATGAATTTGTTGGGTTTTTTCTTTTTGTTTGTTTTTCCCAGTCCGATGTTTCTCATTTGTTACTTTCTAGGAAAAAAGTGCTATACTGCGTGTCTCTAAATTATGAATGACATGAATTTCAGTAAGAGTGGTGGAAAGCTAGTCAGAAATAGTAAGTTTTGAGGAGGGATATGAAAGAAGAAAACAAACTGGAATAGCCCTTAAGCAGGGGGAGATTATTCTGAATTAGCAGGGAGGCATGACAGTGGGGGGAAAAAGAGACCAAGAGCATTAAGAAGAGAATAATCACTGAACCTGATTAAAGCACTGAGTCAGGAATCATTAACATTGGCAGGTCATTGGTTCAGGAAAGTATTGAATTTCCAAGCTGTCTAGAGAGTTGCATTATTTACAAAAGATGGATTTTTAAAGTTACGATTGCACATGCTATACCAGTGCATTGCTTTCCATCAATAGACTGACATACGCCTAACCTCCCAAACTCTAATCTAAATGGAAGAAAATATGAAAAAAAAGCCCCATGTTATCTCTATAGCCAATAGGACTTCTACCTGACCAGATATTAATAATTTCCAAGGAAAGACTGGGGAAACATTTAAACTCTTTCAAATACCTGTTTCCAGCAAACACTACAGGACTAAACTATGGCTTTAAAGAACAACCCTTAGCATGGAGTTATGAGGAATTCCCTCTTAGGGGCTCTCAGTGCCATTGCTCCTCAGGCAGGCACAATGCCACTAAAAACGTAGTGTGAGCAGTGCCCTTTTATCACCCTTTGAAAAGGACAACATGGGAGGGGCTAGTTCTGCTGGTCAGAGTGGTGGTGGGGTAGAAAGAGGCCTTTTTCCTGACCCTCCCTGCTGATTTTATAGAGACTAAGAAAAGTGAATTCAGAGCCCAGACTCCAGGTCGTGCTGCAATGTCTATGCAACTATTTTTAGCATAGTACCATGAGCCCCACAAGCCTAAATCTGTTGACCTAGGCTTTGAAACTCATTACAAGAGGCTGCATAGATATTCCCCAAGGGTACGTCTACACTGCACGGCTATTTTGAGATACCAGAGGTATCCTGAAATAGTTATTCCACATCTACACAAGCCTCCCTTTATTTCAAAACATTTTTTGAACTAACAGGTGCGCTATGTCGCCATCCTGGTAAACCTCGCTGCACAAAGCTCGAAATAGCACATTATTTCAAAATTTGGCTCTGTGTAGACACGGTAAATTTCAAAATAAGCTATTTCAAAATAGATTTGAAATAAGTTACACAATTTTATAGCGCAAATTGCGTATCTTACTTCAAGATGAGGGTGCTGTGTAGAAGCACCCCTACAGTACTTGGTGTTCCTGAGTGGAAGGACTGCTATGTGGGTAGCCTATGGGCAGTGTTGGAAGAGGGGCTAGAGCTCCTTGTACCCTCTCACCTCTCCCTTTTTCACTCGTTCATAGAGTCTGGGCCACTGTGTTTTACGGGAGACTTCAAGGGTATTTCTACAAAGCAACTAAACACCTGTGGCTGGCCTATGCCAACTGACCTGTGTTCTCAGGGCTGAGGATGCAAAACTGTTTCATTGCTGTGTAGATTCTGAGTCCTGGGATCTCCCCCCTCCTCTTGTAGAAGAGTAATGAAATACATAAATGTCTTTCATCCAATAGTCTCCCTACTGGTGACTCTGTTCTTGTATAAAAGCTGTATGTAACTGCTGAGAACTTGCAAGGGAGCATAATGCAGTGTGACAAAGGGCCGGACAGGACTGAAGGGGGATGTTTTGGGGTACATGTAAAACAACCTTATATCTAAATCATTAAATGAACTGCCAATGTTAATGGTTTTTGACTCATATGCTACTTCCCCCTTCCTCTGGCCTGCCTCATTCCAGATTCCAAACTCTGCCTGCATATAGCTACAAAACTTGTAGGATATCTCATTGAACCCTGCCTCCCATTCTCAGTGAACCTCTGTGGCTATGTCTAGACTACAGAGTTTTGTCAGGAAAATTGCCATTTTTCCGACAAAACCTGAGTTACGTCCACACTGCAAACACCTTCTTTTGACAGTAAATCAAAAGAACAGGGGGCTTTTTGTGCAATTCTACGAGGAAGAAGCCTTTTTGCGAAAGAACCCTTTTGCAAAAAGGTGTGTGTGGATGGGGAAGAGGAAGTTCTTTTGGAAGAAGAAGGAAGAGGAAAAAGCACAGGTGCCCTGGTGGCCATTCTGTCCATAGCAATCACTGCTTACATGTGAGAGCATCCATTCAGGCTACGTTTAGACTGCAGGCTTCTTTTGAAAGATGGGGGAGGAGGGGACAATGCATTTGAATCTAGAAACAGAAATTCCTGGATGAGAGATGGAGGGAATAATTTATATTATAAATAGTTATACAGAGATGATCTAAGGCAAGGGAAGATGGTCTGCATATCAATACCAGCGGGCTGTGTTCCAGGCCAGCACCAATTTTTATTGGCCCAAAGTTACATATTGCAGATGTTGTTCCGTTTGACTTTTCATATTATATCTCCAATATCCTTTCTCTGTTTTCTCATATTTTTTATATTAATCCCAGGAAGAACGTTAACTGTCCTACTGGTTTAATATTTACTCCTTGCTTCAGTGAGATTGTTTTTAATATTTCCTGGAAAGATTAAAACATTCAGTCAAAGCTCTTCCCTCTCTGTGTTTATTAAAGGATGGTATTTATTTTCACTATGCAGTGCATAAGTATTTTCCACCAATACATCTTCTGTTTGAGAAATCCTAAATTCTAACATAATGGAGACAATACCAGCAACCACAAAATATGAGCAAGAAAGACAGAAAAAGAGAAAGCTATGAGTTTCTATATATTTTTTTCTGTGAAGTGAAGACAGGTTTTGATTAACAGTTTCTACATCCCAGTGAAAGCTCATTATGTCCAGTTAGTTATTCCGTAGCTCTTTTTGCTCTAAAGAAAAGCAATAAACTAGAAAAGAAAGACTTACATTTCTTGCTGTGTTTGGGGAAATGTAAGCAGAAAAGCTTGAGGGTTTATGTTATTAGTCTCTTCAATTCTTAAAAGCAATGCTACTGCTATCTCAGGAGATGAACCTATGTCAGTTCTGAAAGGAAGGTGTTCTGTGAAATAATTTCATCGTTCTAATGAAAGCTCTGACATGAAATAGGCTTGATGAATTATTTACACGGAGAAAAGGTAATAAGTAAATTTAGTCCTCAGAATGAGCTTGTTCCTTTCCTAAAATAATTGCTCTGGTAGTTTATTTCTCTGCATGCCTCCACTATGGTTTTTTTTTATAGATGGTAGGGCATTATTCAACTTTGAAGGTATGAACTAGAAAATAGTAGCCATTTTATTGTTTCTGTTATAATACATCCTATAAAGGGAAAGAATGAAAATAGTCAAAAATGTAAATATATCCACTTGCACAGAATGGCCAGTATTGCTAACATGAGAAGAGCTTCCAGATACACGTATTTTAGTCTGAAGAACACAGCAGTAAATTACGCTACTGGTTCAAATTCCCTTCTGAATAAGTACTAAGCAAAAAATCTAGCATAGGAACTATGGTGTTCCTGAAGGTACCATCTTTCAGACTAGGAGTAAAATCCTGGTCCTAATTAAAGCTTGTTGGATATCCCAAAACAATGGTTGTGATCTTGAATCCTTGTTCAAATCCTGAATGCCAGACCTGTTCAATCAGATTTTTGCCCTGTTATTTGTGAATGGATTTGTTTCATGCAGAGGATTAGCAGTGTTAAGCCCTAGTTTGTAAGTAACCACCATTTCTGAATACTCATTGAAAAAATGCTGCAGAGTTTCTCATGATTTCATCAGATAGAAACTTTACCTTGCAAAAATGCCATATGCACTGCAGTGAATTGCAACAGTCAGGATCAGATCTGCTGGGATTATTCACTGTAAATAATTTGTGATCAGACTTCAGTGTTTATACATCTATTCATTCTTTAATTATTCTTCATAGAGTTATATTAAAAATTTCGTCTGAGATATTTGTTAAGGGGCTAATCCAGTGCTCACTGAACCTAATGGGAGTCTTCCATTGACATTAATAGGTATTAGTTCAGACCCTCATTGTTTTTACAATGTATGGAAGGATTATGTAGTAATGTTGTGGAAACAGATAAATTGGGCTCTGTTTGACAGTGATTTGGTAATATAAACCCTTTGGCTACATCTAGATTGCATCCCTTTTTCGTAAGGGATAAGGGATCTTTCGGAAAAGGCTTTATTTTTCTGAAAGACCCACGTCTAGACTGGCGCTTTTTTTCCGGCAAAGCTCCGTGCTGAAAAAAAGCAGCAGCCATTTTTATGCTAATGAAGCGGGGGAGATTTAAATCCCCGCTTCATTAGCAATCGCGATACGTCTAATTTGCATCCCTTTTACGAAAAAGGGATGCAATCTAGACGTAGCCTTTGTTTTTCAGAGTAAAAATAATGCATGAGCTAAAAACATGTGCCAAATCAAACCAATGAGTAAAGCCATACACATGGAACAGAATATAATAGTTTAAAAAATTATTTGATGCTGCATAATTTTAAAATGTACCAGTTTCCATTTTAAAATATTTGGTGATTTGTTAGTCTATGTTCAATTACTTTGTTAAGCCCCAATCCTACAAAGACTTACTATTATGTGCTTAACTTTAAAAAAAAAAAGGAGTGGTCCCATTGACTTAAATGGGGCTATTCACATGTTTATATTTAAGCCAGTGTTTTCAGGATTGAGGTCCTAGAGCTCAACACTGTATTCTTCGGGGTCCATCCAGTGGGCTTTATTTTTGTAAAACTCCCTAGAGCAAATGAAAGCAGCAGCCAGCCAGGGACAGAAAGGAATGGTTTCTGTGCTGGTTTGGGAAGGTTGTAAAAACCAACCAACCCCAAACCACATATTATTGAAGCAAGTGACCCTGAAGTGGAGTACTTGGGATACCTGAGAGGGAAAATTAAGGCAGGTACTCTTGTCTTCTTGTGACCTGCCCCAAGATGGTACTTCATTCAGGGCAGCTTTTTGATAGTAGAGCAATGTGGAGACATTTACAGTCTCTCTACTGAATACTGAGGGTATTTCAGACTCCAGAGTGATCACCTTGGAAAACTGTATGGCTACTGAATTTAATAAAAACACATGCTGTAGAAACAAGTGACAAGACAAGGTTCTACAGGCTGTTTTTCTTGCTGGGTAATCTATTCACGTCTTTTGTGCTATTTTAAAATTTCTTGTTAGATGCTGTCAACATTGAAAATGTACAATAATTGTAATGGTTCTCTTAAATATCATGTAACAGAGATAAAAGCTAGAATGGCTGCCTAATACCATTTCTCCCTCCTCCCCCCGCCCAACCTACCAATATCTGTAGCAGCAGTCAAATGGATTTAAAGTTGCACTGTTTATTATAACCTACATTACTGACATTCGAAAGTTCACAAAACAGCTTTATCTCTCTTTTGTATCAACTCATCAGACCACACTGCATGACTGCTTTGAGCAAATTTACATTTTTATTCCTACATGAATCTGACTTTGCCCACAAAAGCTTATGCTCCAATATATCTGTTAGTCTATAAGGTGAAACAGGACTTCTTGTTATTTTTATTCCTATACCATAGCAAAATCACAGAATACTAGAACGTGAAGGGACCTCAAGAGGTCATCAAGTCCAGTCCCTTTCCACCCTACCAAGTCTAATTCTATTGCTTAGAAAATTATTCCAGGCTATTCTTTTGTGCTTCATTGCTGTATAGTTTTATAAACTTATCAGTTTCTGAAAAGTTCATCCTTTTGAGCTCAAATGTCCCAGGGTTAGTGTGTGTGTGTGTGTGTGTGTGTGTGTGTGTGTGTGTGTGTGTGTGTGTGTGTGTGTGAAATTTGACTTCAAATGGTTCACCTGGTTTTGAGTACAAGGAAGGAAAAATACTATAAACTTTCCTCTTTAAAAAATGTGCCTTTTTTATCAGCTGTAATGTATTATTATAAAATCTTGCCAAGCCACTGATAGAAAGGTCAAGTCAGCTAAACATTATCCCTCATTATGCCTTAAGGCTTCATTAACCTCATGGGTGGGCCACCGTTCAAAATAGATCCTTTGCACAATGAAGTTGAGTTCACTCTGACTTCAAACTGAAGGAAACAACAGTATAGACATGGGTGAAGGGAAGAAAACAATTGACTGATCAAGAAATGAGACAGGAATTAGAATACTTGCTTTAGAATGTATCAGACTTATCAGCTCTTCAAGTAGGCGCAGATGTGTATTCCAAGTAGGAGTGTGTGCACCCTGCAGGCTGAAGCTAGAGACTTGTGCCTAGTAGTACCTATAGAGCAGTGGTACTCATATCTTATGCCTGCAGCCTCTCTCTTGGCTATCAGTGCTGCCCTGACCTCATCCAGTCACTTCACAACATCCATTGGCTGGAGTCAGAGTCTGTGTAATTTTGTTTCACACCTCAGATTTATCTTCTTAGCCTAGCTCGTTGTACAGAGTTAAGAGTTAGTTACTGTTAGTTTTTATAAAAAGTAGCATAGTGTTAGAAGTAGCATCCTTGTGGCTGCCCATAACAGGGGTGAAGCACTGCCTTTCATGTGGAGTGTCAATTCCCAACAGTGACCCCCAGAGGCAGTACTTGTTCTGGTTTGGCAATGCCCATCTTAAGAAGCACTGTTTCATCTGAAAATCCTTCAAATGAGCACTCAGTTGGCCTGGAACTTTTGCCTCAAGTAGCATCTGCTTGAGCAGACCATCTATCCTGAGTCGGTGTTGAGGCCTTCCTTGGGCTGCAGATCATCCTCATCCTGGGAAGCTTGTAAGGCTGGAGCTACTGATGAGCCCCCAGCTGAATCATGCCACCATTCAGGCCTTTTGGCACCATGCCAGTGTGGGTGCGGGAATAAAGGGGGCCTCAGCGCTGGATCTGGCCTACAGGGAGCTGAAGGCAGGATCCAGGCATAAGAGCCTGCCTTCATAATTCTCCACAGAAACCCCAGCTTGGAAACAAGATGACCCTCAGCTGCATGGGGGCCCCCTATGTAACAGGAAAGAGGGAAAGGTAGCTTCTCCATATTAGGAAGCAAAGAGGCTGGGGTAATCCTCACCATATTAGGAAACAAAAGGATGATTTGGAAAGAAAGGGATAGGGTGGGTACCAAGAGAAGGGTAGTGATAAAAAATGCTGTAACCATAACTCAGGGCTCACTTTGTTGGTCATGAGGCGGAGGGGAATGAGCGGTCTGGATGCTGTAACAATTAATGCTTCTATGGCAGATTTCACCACCCTCGATGTTGAGAACTCTAGTACTGCTTTAGGCACTGGGACCAGCCTTGCCTTCAGCACCATGTACTGAATACCTCAGGAATGCCAATTTCAATCTTGTTCTGGGCCCCGGATGAGTCAGATCACCTCGGACCCCTTTGAAGTTGCCTCTTACGTCTTCAAGGCCCTAGGACTCCTCCATTTCACAGCTGAGATCCTTATTCTCCTGCGTGCCCAAGTTGAAGGCAAGATCACCTGCTTGTGTGGCATTGGCAGCTGCAGATTAGCCACAAGCCCAGGTTCCCAAAGTTCTCCTTCCTGTGGAGCCACCACAGCTTCCCCATCTAAAGAGTTCAGCTAACAGCCTCGTCCTCATCCCTGGATGATGTGCTGCCTGGATCATCCTCCACCTCCAACTGAGAGGATTTTAAATTGAACCAGGACTTCTTGGCTGTGTCTAGATTGCATCCCTTTTCCATAAAAGGGATGCAAATTAGACACATCGCAATTGCAAACAAAGTGGGGATTTAAATCCCCCCGTTTCATTTGCATAAACATGGCTGCCGCTTTTTTCCGGCTCGGGGCTTTGCCGGAAAAAAGCGTCAGTCTAGATGGGGATCTTTTGGAAAATAAAGCCATTTCCGAAAGATCCCTTATTTCCCTGAGGAATAAGGGATCTTCCGGAAAAGGCTTTATTTTCCGAAAGATCCTGTCTAGACTGGCGCTTTTCTCCGGCAAAGCCCCGAGATGGAAAAAAGCGGCAGCCATGTTCATGCAAATGCCGCGGGGGATATTTAAATCCCCCGTGGCATTTGCAATTCCGACTTGTCTCATTGGCATCCCTTTTCCAGAAAAGGGTGCTAATGTAGACACAGCCTTACAGAACTGCAGCATGGAACAAAGGGGTACTTTCTAAGTCACTTTAACAAAGTTACAAAGTCTTGCAACATTAAACTTCTTTCTATCTACTACAAGGCCTTATTAACACTAACATCACTATGTATTATAATATTCCATCCCTTCACTTTAACATGCTAACGTCAAACAGAGATGGAGCTAAATTAACAAAGCTGCTTGTCTGAGGCCTACATCTTGAATTTAAGTTTAATCCAAACTTTTGCTATACAGGCAGTCCCCGACTTACGCGGATCCGACTTACGTCGGATCCGCACTTACGAACGGAGCTTTCTCGCCCCGGAAGTCGGGGCGAGAAAGCCCCATTCGTAAGCTGCTCCGGTGCCCCTGGTCTGCTGGAGACCGTCTCCAGCAGACCAGGGACACCGGGCGGGTTCCCGCGCTTCTGAGGCTTTGCCAGAGCAAAGCCTCAGAAGCGCGGGAACCGCTGCTGCTGCCCCTTGAGACCCGGTGCCTGTGGTCTGCTGGGGACGGTCCCCAGCAGACCACAGGCCCCCGGACTGAAGCCGCAGCCGCGGGGGGGTCCCGCGCCTCTGAGGCTTTGCCAGAGCAAAGCCTCAGAGGCGTGGGGAACCGCCGCTGCTGCCGCTTTGACTGAAGCGGCAGCAGCGGCGGTTCCCCGCGCCTCTGAGGCTTTGCTCTGGCAAAGCCTCAGAGGCGCGGGACCCCCCCGCGGCTGCGGCTTCAGTCCGGGGGCCTGTGGTCTGCTGGGGACCGTCCCCAGCAGACCACAGGCACCCAGACTGGAGCCGCAGCGGTGGCGGGGTCCCTCGCCTCTGAGGCTTTGCCAGAGCAAAGCCTCAGAGGCGCGGCACCCCGCTGCCGCTGCGGCTCTGCTCCCCGTGTCCCTGGTCTGCTGGGGGGGGGGGTGCAGCTAGTGTGCTCCCCCCCCCCAGCAGACCAGGCTTTTGTTTTGGACTCTGGGGCAGAGCAGCTGGGGCGCTGCCGATTGATCCTGCAGCGCCCGTGGGCACTACTGGACCAACCCGGGAGCACCCCAGCTGCTCTGCCCCAGGTCCTGATTCAGCCGCTGCTGGTCAGTTTCAGCAGCGGCTGAATCAGGACGTCTGGGGCAGAGCAGATGGGGTGCTGCTGGGTTGGTCCAGCAGCACCCCAGCTGCTCTGCCCCAGGCGCCCCAAGTCAGCTTCTGCTGAAACTGACCAGCGCTGACTACAGGAAGCCCGAGGCAGAGTTGCTCTGGCCCGGGCTTCCTGGAATCAGCTGCTGATCAGTTTCAGCAGCAGCTGACTTGGGGACGCCTGGGGTTCTTAAGTTGATTCTGTATGTAAGTCAGAACTGGCGGTCAGTTTCAGCAGTGTCTGAATCTGGACGCCAGTTCCGACTTACATACAGATTCAACTTAAGAACAAACCTACAGTCCCTATCTTGTACGTAACCCGGGGACTGCCTGTAATATACATTTATTATAACTGACTTCTTAGTTACAAAATTCCATTCCAGTGCTACAGTTCTGCTTTGGCACATGAGCATGCACATGCCTACTTACAATACACATCTTGAAGAACCACAGTTGCAGTAAGTAACTGTTTAATTTGCAAAAGAGGCATGTGAACTGGAATACTTTAAACAAAAGTCTCCATTGACATAAACCCTGACATAACCTCATTAACAGGAGTGGTGTGGAACAATGCAAAGCTGCCCAAGGGCTTCCAACTGTTCAATTAGTATCCACTCAGCCTTTATTTAACATCACTCTCATCAAGCGTAACAGATTGGCTATAGCACACGTTAGACACATGGCAGAGTCTTTTGTGATTGGCATATGATGTATAGTAATGGGACATTATTTGCTTTCGGTTAGCAGTAATCATCAAACTGATACCAAGGAAAGCATTGGGAAGTGAAAGTTGAATATTTAAAGGATCAGCTGCATGTTCCAGATATAAAGGCAAAAAGCTGGGATTGTTCAAGTGAAATGTTGGGAAGGAACAGAGAGTTTCCTAAGGCATTAGAAGCTGAAACGTTATACTCTTGTTTTGTTTTACTCTTTTGCACAGCATGGTGAGTTATTTGATAATATCAGCTTGAGGCAATGCTTAGATCATATTTCTTCAGAAAGCTGTCTGGAAGATTATATCACGCAGTGGAGCTATGAAATGTATATTACAAACGCTCCAACAAATTGGGTAATTAATTACAATTTGTTGCTATAGGAGAAGCCATTTGATGTTACTATTCTCCTTATGGTAGATTAGCTTTGATAGTGGTGTATTATGATTTTGTTTCTGAGCCATTAAGAACTGTTATTGATTTTTAAGAAAATGTACTTTGAAGGAATTGTTTTTTATTGTGCTTAAAACAAATTTCTGAAGTAAAATAATTAAGAATGTTTAACTTGCTTTTATTTCTCTTAGAAATAATGCCGTCAAAATTACATGCTGGGAATTTACACTAATAAGATCCACTGGAATCAAATTAGCTGTAATTAATGGGGGAAGGGAGAAGAGGAATACCTCTATTCTGAATTAGGCTACTTTTTTTAAACAACTAACAATATCATCCAAAGCCCAAGATTTGGCGGTGATGGGGGACTTCAACTATCTATATATATGTTGGGAAAATAACACAGCGGGTCACAGACTATCTCATAAGTTCTTGGACTGCATTGGAGACAACTTTTTATTTCAGAAGGTGAAAAAGCTGCCAGGGGGGAAGCTGTTCTAGATTTGATCCTAACAAATAGGGAGGAACTGGTTGAGAATTTGAAAGTGGAAGGCAGCTTGGGTGAAAGTGATCATGAAATCATAGAGTTCACAATTCTAAGGAAGGGTAGAAGGGAGAACAGAAAAATAGAGACAATGGATTTCAGGAAGGTAGATTTTGGTAAGCTCAGAGAGCTGATAGATAAGGTCCCATGGGAATTGAGACTGAGGGGGAAAAACAACTGAGGAGAGTTGGCAGTTTTTCAAAGGGATGTTGTTAAGGGCCCAAAAGCAAGCTATTCCGCTGCGTAGGAAAGATAGAAAATATGGCAAAAGACCACCTTGGCTTAACCATGAGATCTTGCATGATCTAAAAATAAAAAAGGAGTCATATAAAAAATGGAAAGTAGCACAAATTACAAAGGATGAATATAGGCAAACAACACAGGAATGCAGGGGCAAGATTAGAAAGGCAACGGCACAAAATGAGCTCAAACTAGCTACGGGAATAAAGGGAAACAAGAAGACTTTTTATAAATACATTGGAAGCAAGAGGAAGACCAAGGACAGGGTAGGTCCACTGGTCAGTGAGGAGGGAGAAACAGTAACAGGAAACTTGGAAATGGCAGAGATGCTTAATGACTTCTTTGTTTCGGTCTTCACCGAGAAGCCTGAAGGAATGCCTAACATAGTGAATGCTAGTGGGAAGGGGGAAGTTTAGAAGATAAAATTAAGAAAGAACAAGTTAAAAATCACCTAGAAAAGTTAGATGCCTGCAACTTACCAGGGCCTGATGAAATGCATCCTAGAATACTCAAGGACCTGATAGAGGAGGCATATGAGCCTCTAGCTATCATCTTTGGAAAATCATGGGAGACAGGAGAGATTCCAGAAGACTGGAAAAGGGCAAATATAGTGCCCATTTATAAAAAGGGAAATAAGAACAACCCAGGAAACTACAGACCAGTTAGTTTAATTTCTGGGCCAGGGAAGATAATGGAGCAAGTAATTAAGGAAATCATCTGTAAACACTTGGAAGGTGGCAAGGTGATAGGGAACAGCCAGCATGGATTTGTAAAGAACAAATCATGTCTAACCAATCTGATAGCTTTCTTTGCTAGGATAACGAGTCTTGTGGATAAGGGAGAAGCGGTGGATGTGGTATACCTAGACTTTAGTAAGGCGTTTGATACGGTCTTGCATGATATTCTTATCAATAATCTAGGCGAATACAACTTAGACGGGGCTACTATAAGGTGGGTGCATAACTGGCTGGATAACCATACTCAGAGCGTAGTTATTAATGGTTCACAATCCTGCTGGAAAGGTATAACAAGTGGGGTTCCGCAAGGGTTTGTTTTGGGACCGTCAACGATTTAGATATTGGCATAGAAAGTATGCTTATGAAGTTTGCAGATGATACCAGGCTGGGAGGGGTTGCGACTGACCTAGAAAATAGGGTCATAATTCAAAATGATCTGGACAAATTGGAGAAATGGTCTGAGATAAACAGGATGAAGTTTAATAAAGACAAATGCAAAGTGCTCCACTTAGGAAGGAACAGTCAGTTTCACACATACAGAATGGGAAGCGACTGTCTAGGAAGGAGTACAGCAGAAAGGGATCTAGGGGTTATAGTGGACCACAATTTGAATATGAGTCAGCAGTGTGACAAAAAAAGCAAACATGATTCTGGGATGCATTATCAGGGGTGTTGTGAGCAAGATACGAGAAGTCATTCTTCTGCTCTACTCTGTGCTGGTTAAGCCTCAGTTGGACTATTGTGTCCAGTTCTGGGCACCACATTTCAAGAAAGATGTGGAGAAATTGGAGAGGGTCTAGAGAAGAGCAACAAGAATGATTAAAGGTCTGGAGAACATGACCTATGAAGGAAGCCTGAAAGAATTGGGTTTGTTTAGTTTAGAAAAGAGAAGATTGAGGGGGGACATGATAGCAATTTTCAGGTATCTAAAAGGGTATCATAAGGAGGAGGGAGAAAACTTATTCATCTTGGCCTCTGAGGATAGCACAAGAAACAATGGTCTTAAGCAAGGGAGGTTTAGGTTGGACATCAGGAACAAGTTCCTCACTGTCAAAGGAGTCAAACACTGGAATAAATTGCCCAGGGAGGTTGTGGAATCCCCATCTCTGGAGATATTTAAGAGTAGGTTAGATAAATGTCTATCAGGGATGGTCTAGACAGTATTTGGTCCTGCCATGAGGGCAGGGGACTGGACTTGATGACCTCTTGAGGTCCCTTCCAGTCCTAGTACTCTTTGATTCTATGAATCCAAACCCACAGTTTATTCAGGCCAGGCTTGTCTTTGGTTCTCCCTAGAACATGAGTGCATTGTATGTTTGTAACTGCCAGACCATTTGTGCTGCTGCTGCTGCTTCAATGTAGTGTACAAATTGATAAAATACCATTACATCTCTGGGATGTTCAAAACCAACAGTGAACACATATCTGATTTCAAGCAACATCTGTTTGGGGGATTAGAAGCTGAGTAAGGTCTAGGCAATGCCATAGCCCTGTGTTGGGAAAGGTATGGAGGAGCACATTCTGTTTCAGAGAGCACAGAAATATTGTACTATTTTGAGGGGTGTGGCATACTCTCCCATGCAGCTGGTGTCAAGGAGGATGCCATGATGTAACTTACACTCTGCCCTACTCCTTGGTGAGGCAAAGCACCCTAAGGACATACTTAGGGATTATTCCAAGTACTGCCTTTAGTGCAGTAGCTGCAGTCCAGCTTTGTGCTTGTGCGGTCCACATGGAGTAAGGCATCTTATTCCTTCCCCGCACAACTACAGAAGGGCCAGGCAGAATCTAACCCTAAAAGTTTGTGTAAGAAGCAATGACTGGTAACAGGTGAAAAGATCTGATGTTAGAATGTGGTTTACATCTTCATAGCAAATGTCTTATATTTCTTAGTTGTCGTGTTCCTGAGTACCAGATACGGACTGTCAACAGATCTTACTGAACATGAGATGTCTTTATCATAAGATCCTTTAGTACTCGACCAGATACAGTGGACGTTCGTTTACATAAGGTATTTTACATACAGTGCCACCTAATGATTGAACCATATAATAGAATTTAACATTCCACTACATTTCTCCCTTCAAGTTCTACATTCCTACGATTTAGAATATTTACACTCTCACACCCTCATTGAAATTCAATACATTTGTCTGATAAATGTCTCTGAATCATTCTGGTTTTCCAATTATACGACCTGAATGAATGAAAATTTGGTCATGTGGCTGCCCATGAATTGAAACAACTGGCTGTGGTCCATTTGTAATCCTTGTGCTGTCCTCTTCCAGTCTGGCATCTGCAGAATTTGGTCTGTTGATTGTTCTTTCTGAGGAGCAAACTGTAGATGTCAGCTGTTTCCACTGAACTCTCCACTGCTGCTCTGCTACATCTGATCTGGGCCCTGAATTCTTTTTCTGTTTGTCTATCTTTTTTCTCCTTACAAATTGACTGCAGGAACCAGGGCCAGCAGGGCATCAGGTCAGGAGTTACTTTGTGTGGCTGCTGCCTGAGGCTATCTGAGGCCTGTGCTGAAAGGGATCCCCCGGACAGCCTACCTCGATGAGGGACAGAAAAGCATTTTGTTTCTGTATGCTCTGGTTGCCCTCACTTGGGACACCACAGCACTCTGCAACATGGAGCCAGAGCTGCCCCTGGGCACTCTGGTGCTTCTCATGGATGCGTTGCTGTGAACCTGGCTGCACTTTCTGCAGGCTGCAATCTGGGAGGTTCCATCCACGAGTCTGTCAGTATCCAGGAGGCCTTGTAGGAGAGCTTTCACCCTGAGGAACACTAAGAGCTTCCCTGGTCTGCCCCACTGGGGGCTTGTGCCTCATTCCTCCCTCACGTCCTTCCATTTACCCCTCCCTAACCCCCCTTCCTGATGTAAAATAAAATACATGTATTTTCATGAACACAAACTCTCTTTATTTAACAAAACTGGGGGGGGGGGGGGGGGGGGGGGGGGGGGGGGGGGGGGGGGGGGGGGGGGGGGGGGGGGGGGGGAATGAAACTCTGGTGAGACTGGGGAAAGGAGGTGAGAGAGGGGAGAAGAGAAGGTGGGAGAGGGAAGGAGGAAACCTGGGAGGAGGGAGCTGGGAGGAGAGAGCAAGGGGAAGAAGGGGGAGGGAGGGCTCAGGGTTGGGGGTCTCACTGGACCAACTTGATTTTCCTGTGAACCTGCTCCTGGGTTCGCATGTGGCCTTTGGTGGCCAGGCTTGCAGCTATCCTGCCATAGACAGCCACGTTCCTCCATCTAGTGCAGAGATCATGGACATTGGGGCATCCCCCCCCAAACCTGAATAAGGTCCATGATCTCCACACTGGAACAGGAAGGTGCTCACCTTCTCCGGGCCCTGTCAGGCTCCTGGAAGCTGGCAGACTGCTCCTGGGGAGTGGTGGAGGGTTGGCTGCCAGTGGCTTGCTGGGTCATGTTTTGGGACCACTGGGTCACGGGCAGTGACTGCTGGCTCTGGGCTGGCAGGCTTGGAGCTTGGACAGGCGCTGTGGTCAGAGAGTCAACCCTTTTAAGGGCTCTGGGGAGGGGGGGAGGAAGAGGAGCTTTCTTGGTTGAGGCTGGAGTGGCCAGCAGGGCACCTTGGAAGGGCTAGAGGTCCCCTATTTTGAAATAAGTGTCTACACAGCACTTATTTCAAAATAGCTATTTCGAATTTGGCATTATTCCTCATGGAATGAGGTTTACCAAATTCAAAATAAGTGCTCTGCTATTTCGAACTAATTTCGAAATAGCGGTTTGGCCGTGTAGATGCTAGTAAAGTTATTTTGAAATAAGGGCTGTTATTTCGAAATAATTTTGCTGTGTAGACATACCCGATGAGGTTGGGAAGGGTGTTAGTCTGTGGTCCATCGATCACAAACACACTTAACACATCACTTTTGCCTTTGTAAGTTGTTTCTGTGATGAACTGGCCCATGCAGTTCTGAATTCCTAGGGTACGTCTAGACTACATGCCTCTGTGGCCAGAGGCATGTAGATTAGGCTACCAGGCATAGGAAAATGAAGTGGCGATTTAAATAATTGCTGCTTCATTTAAATTTACATGGCTGCCGCGCTGAGCCGACAAACAGCTGATTCGCTGTTTGTCGGCTCAGCGCGGTAGTCTGGACGCGCGGGTGTCGACATCAAAGGCATTTGTCGACCACCCAGGTATGCCTCCTGGGATGAGGCATGTAGTCTAGACGTACCCCTAGTCAGAGCTGTATCAGGTGACCTCAACTAGGAGAGGGTTTGAAGGTGATTGTAAGTATCTTCTGAGATAACTGTGATATCAGATCCTGAGTGAATTTTAAAATCAATAGTCTTGCCATGAATATTCACTTTCACACATGATGCAAGTTCCATGTCATCACAAATGGTTGATTGTCTATAAAATGAGTCAACTCCCTGAGCTAGAACACCTACAAATATCCATATCCAATGTACTTATTACACCATGTGCTTCTGGCTGCATCATCTCTTGGGCTACGGCCTTTTTTCCACAGCTTGTGCATGCAGGCTGGAATTTGCCCTTAGCCTGGAAGTGCTTGCTCCTTGCTTCAGGGGTTTTATGATAATGACTTTTAACACACAAGTGGCTGTGTATTGTTTTTACTAGTTTCAGGTTTTTCAGTTGTTTCTTTATTTATTATTGTTAATCATGAGTGTTTTGCTTTCTGTGTAGCTGGGGCTAAGGTAAATTTCTCTTCAATTGTAGCTGCGGTGAAAGGATTTTATGTATTAACCCAATACCAGCCCGTCTCTGATGTTTTCATGTTTTGCATTCAGTAAAATCACAGCATCCAGCCAATGTATGCAGAGCTCTTATAAAACATTCAACATTTTCCCTGGTGAAAATATGGTCTTTCACAAGCCACATTTCTCTGAGGTGTAAAGTATCAATGAAACATAGCCAGAACCCTTTCAAAGTCATCTTTATGGCTGTTGTCAGTAAAGTCAAAGGATTTAAAGATATGTTCTGTTTGTGTCCCTGTAGCTTGGTTGCAATGTGAAATCCTGCAAAATGTCATTTCCAATTTTTTCCATTCTGAAGATTTGTCAAAGCTGAAAGCCTTCTGGACCATTGAAGAGTAGCACATGAATGACATGCTGAGACTTTTGTTGCTTCTATCTGCATCCTTTATTGCTATTTTCTTTTTATTTCCATTCTTAGTTTACTCTGGACCTTGTGTCATGTTGTTCTGTACCAGATATGGACTGTCTAAAGAACTTGATGTGTTCATCATAAGATCCTTTAATACTCCATGGTTAAAGGATGGTTAACTATGGTTAGTTGAAGGATGGTTAACTATGGTTAGTTGAAGTTTTTTTTAAATAAGGTATTTTACATACAATGCCAGATAATGTCTACTCATAATAATAATCTTTAACATTCTATTACATTAGTTTTTTACTGTTTAGCACAGCATTAAAGCTGTATATAAATATGACACCACCCATGCCTGCAGCTCTCTGCTAGTAAACTGTTTCTGAATTGCTTCTTCTAAAGGAATTTTGTCAGTTGTAAAGGTCAGCAAAGCAGTGAAAGTGTTTTTCCTGAATGGGCTCCTTCAAGAGACTGGATCAATCACTATGAAATTCAGAGAAGAAAAATTGATGGAGCTCAAACCAAAACTCCTAATGCTCAAGTGATCCTACTATAATATTTGTTTTTCTTATGGCTTTGGTTGTTTACAGTCTGTCGCTGTACAAATTCTCTTCACTTCTCTCTCAGGGAAAGTGGTTTGGGGGAGTTTGGTGGTATAGGAAGACAGAAAAACAACACATAGTACTTTCTTCATTTCCATTATCAGTTATATAATGTGTTTTTTAGCTGACAAAAATTTCACTGCCATTTCTCTTTCCCCACACAACAATTCAGGATTAAAGCTCTATTCAGTTGTGGTGTACACAGCGGGAGGATAATGAGAGCACACGCTCCCATTGACTTCCCTTACTCCTCATGAGGAACAGGACTACCAGTATTGATGGGAGTGCTCTCTCAGTTCTCATAAGCAGGTCTTCACCAGACCTGCTAATTCGAGCCCCAGAAGATTGACTGCAGCAGCGTTGATTTTCTCTGTAGTGCAGATAAGGTGCCACATAACTACTCCCTGTTTTAATAGTTCTACTTGTGTTCACAATCCTTTTTGACCAATTTCTCTGGATGTCCAGGTGATATATTTTGCTGAGACAAATGCTTGTTGTAAGAAAGTTTAGGGGTATGCAGATGAGAATGTTTAAGAGTATGCACACTAGATTTTTTTCAGTGCAAAGTCAGTGTCTTGCTAGAAAACCAAAGTAAATACAGTTAGCCAAATATTTCAGAATCTCTGAATAAAAAAGATAAGATTAATTTTTGTTCTCAAAATGGTCAAAATTGTGGAGCCATTCTTTGAATTAATTGGTCTATCTATCCCACACTGAACTCTTCCTCTCTCTCTAATTCTTTTCTCAGTTTTCAGTACAATCTTACTCTCAAGTTCATTACACAAAGTCCAAAAAATCACCTCACTGAGAGATCCTGACACAATTTTCTTGTTTTGATTGGCACAATGCTTTGGTTCCACTGGACATTTTGATGCTGTTTCTGTACAAGCTTAAGGCTGCAGTCAGGTTTTCAATGAAGAGCAAATATGCTGGGCTAATAGTTGTAATTCTGCAGATTATAGGAGCGTTGTTTGCTATTGTTCGCCACAAGGATGAAAACTTCATTAGAGCTCTAATTAACATGAGCTGAGACTAATGGGGTGCCTTGGCAAACTGTTGCAAGAGTGATGCATTTTCCCCTCTATCGAGAAGGAATTTGAGGGCGTGTGTTAGTATCTGTCAGTGGCACACACTAAAACATTTACTGCTCCTGACAAGTGAAGAGGATGAGGCGGCATAGTTCTAGCATGGCTCATTACTTCAGTAATACTGAAAAAAACAAATGTCGATGCACTGTAGTGGAGGCTAACAGAATCAATCCATCTCAAGGTTAAAATGTAATCTAAACCAGCCCACCAAGGGTCAGTCATGTGATTATTTGTTTTCATCTGCATGATCGCCATCCCAATAAAATGTGTGGTAAACCACAATGGAACCCCAAACAGGCATCTTGGGTAAACTGTTCACAGAAATGCAGCTCTCTTAAAAAGATAGAGCAGCTCAATTCCTCATGAAATTATATTGTGCTCGTAAGGAACCTGCAGAAGAGATTTAGAGATTTATTTCCAAAATAACAACTGGAGCCAAGGTTTGAGGGGGGGAACCCTCAGAATAATTTTAAAAGAAGATATTTACTCAAAAAAGCAACTCATTTAGAAATAAACATAATTGCAGTGATTTAAACATCTTCTAGTATATATTGCTGTGCATGTATTCAGAGAGGAAGTGTGAGGGTGTCATCCCAGTTGAAGATTCGTGATGATGCAATGTCATATAGAAGTGTTTTCAATGTGTCATTATACATCAGCCTTGTAAAATAGCCAAGAAAACTCTAAAGCCCAGACAAATATTAATTAGCCCACTCTAATCCTGAATCTCAACACGTGGCTCTGATATACACTTCCTGTGTGACCTTGGTCATTTAGGCCTTTTCTCCACTTACTGGGAGATAGACATTGTGGAGATTGATCTCCTGGGGTCGATTTACTTACTACAACCTCCCAGGAGTCCTTACCAGACCTGCTAAATCATTCATTGATCTTATCCCCATTGACTCTGGTACTCCACCCATTGGCCTCCTGCAGAGGATATGCCACAGAAATTCGAACTAAGGTACATCAGTTCCAACTATGCTGTTCATGTAGCAGCCTGGATGGTGCTTTCAATGACAGACAGCTGTCACTTGCCCACAATCACTCAACAACCACTGAAAGGTTCCATCTTTTCACCATTTTTATTTAATATGTATATGTGCCAAAGGGTTAGTGCAGAGACATGGTTTTGGGTGTTTTCTGACTGCTATTGACACTCAACTTTATAGCTCCATCTTACACTACCCAGTTGACTGTTTGAGTGGCATGGATAGCTAATAAACTGAGGGGATAATGTTCAAAAGAGTTTCAGTTACAGTTAGATGGTAACAGCGAGGATGGCTATTTTCATTTACATCTGATCAGAAAGGAAGTTGCATGAATTTCTTTCAGACTGTTCTTCCAACTGTTATTCTATTTGTTTTTTTTTACCTGAAGATTTGATTATTGCTATGTGCTTTACTACATTTTAATGCACCTGGGACAGGTTCAGATTAAAGCATAGGTATTATAGATCCATGATGAAGGCAGCAGGTCCTGGAGTCATGTGTCTGCAGCAAAATCTTAGCTTTTATTCAAAAAGATATTTAGGCCATTAATTTCCACCTAGGTCTAGGTCTTCAGCTCCCATTGAGTCTGCATGGACTGAAATAATAGATTTGAAAGAAGTGACCAGCTCCAGCATCTCAATGAGGAGTTAACTCCAAGACCCACTCCTCTGGAGGAACATGGCAACACCACCCCAGCAGAAGCATTCCATAAGTGGCCAGAAAAGTAGTGTGGGCCAGACTCCATTGACCCACTTAAGCAAATAAATCCCAGCTACAGGTGTAAGTACTGGCAGCCTCCCTGCTGACTTTTCTACCTCTACAAGGGAGAGAAGTACCTCTGCTGCTCCTGAAGGGAGTGGAGGGAAGGGTGTGCTGCTAGCCATTCCTATGGTGGAAAGGGTCCTAAGCTACTGCTCCTGTCTCTCAGGGCCCCCTGGAATTGCTACAGCAGGTGGGATCATGGTGTAGAGCCAGGAAGACAAATATATATGCCTAAGCTCCTTTTTCCAGAACAACTCACAGGGAACCAATATCAGCATCTGTAGGGCCCTCTAGGAAGCCTTCACTTGCTCTAGTTCAAAGGTAACTGAACCTGAACCCATCATGTCTTCCACTGTTAATTGGTATGACAGCATTATTAGGCCCATGAGACATTTAACTGATGATTCAGCAGGGGTTATACATCAGATACCTATTCAGTTAGCCCACAGCTCTGTGGCAGTGGCACTGGGTATGCTCAGACCAAATGGAAAAATGGTGAGTGTACTTGCACAGGTTTAGTTCCACTTTTGATTTTTCAAAATGTGGAGTCTGGTTTGATAATGGGATTCAGGTTAAACAAGAACAGGTAGAGGGCTCTGTCCTAGAGACCGGGAATACTACCTGAGTGAATAGGGACTCTGTATAAGTGTTTCTTT
This sequence comes from Pelodiscus sinensis, assembly GCF_052426305.1. Classification (NCBI taxonomy): domain Eukaryota; kingdom Metazoa; phylum Chordata; order Testudines; family Trionychidae; genus Pelodiscus; species Pelodiscus sinensis. The sequence goes on from NC_143053.1 coordinate 51,895,843, forward strand.
CTGCTCTGCCTTCCCCACCTGGAGTTTCCAAACCCTGTGTATTATCATTCCTGGGGACAGGACAGTACTGGACAATGCTGTATCACTGGCAGCACAGAACTGACTAGGCCAACAATGGAGAGCTGCCATTGTAGCAAGACCAGGTTCATATCATAAAGCAGCCTTGCTACAGCAAGAGCCAACTAGACCAGCAGGGAGCAGAGACAATGCCATAGAATTGGATTGGGTAACTGCATATGAGAGTGGGATCTGTTATAGCTGATTTCTCTGGCCTGGAGTATATGGAGGAGAGCAACTCCCCTGACTACCACAGAGTGTAACTGGACATGTGGGTGAGGATTTAGGTGGATAGGAATTGTATATTAACTAAACAAGATGTGCAATTAGTACATTGTACCTCTGGCCTATCCATACTCCGAATATATACACTAGGTTTTGTTCATTTTCTTGTATGTAAATATGGTTAGCATGTTTCTTTTGTTGATTTGTTTCCCTTTCCACAATTATTTATGGTTCTGTATTCCCAAGAACTTCTGAGTGCTTGTGAGTGAAGGTAACTCACTTAGAAAAAAGCCTGGGTAAGTTATATTTTAATTTATCACAGCCAGGAATAGGAGTGCAGCTCTGGGTAAGGGTTTGAACCACATATTTATTTTAGAATAAAGACCACTATACAGATTGAACCTGGCCATTTTTTCTACCACTGGTATCTAGCAGAAAGGTTGCATTATACATAAATATATGCATACAGATTCTGCACGGTAGCACCCCAGATGCCCCTACCAGAATGGGATACACAGAAAATAAATGGATAAACTGCTGTTTTAGATAACAGCAAAGTTTGTAATGCAAAGATGACTGGCAAGAAACCACACCCAAATTTACATAATACTTTTTTAGGGATTTTTTTTTGGCTAAGAGGGAATCAAGATCCTGCAGCAGAAGGTGGTGCCTATATTCAGAACTATACCAAATATGGAACCTGCTTCAGGAACACACCTTTTTAAAATACAATACCTGAGAAGATAAACTAATACATGAACATTAAAGTCAGAGTGCTCATGACTACATCATGTAGAGTGCTCCATGCTCTAAGAAAAATGGAGGTCAGTGAGTAAAAAGACCAGAGTGCCTTTGACTGGGGGGGATTATATAGCTATCAACTAATTAAAGCTAAATCTGATTTAGGTCAGCTGTTGTGAGCTTATTGGTAAAGTGTTTGCTACTAATACTTGCTGAGGCCATGGAGAATAAAACAACTTGTGAGAAGGATCTTGGTTAAATAGTGGGAAAGCAAAGAGTCTGGTAAGGCTAATGTATACAATAAACTGCAGAGCTACAGCTTGTGGAATACTAAAAATCAGGTGGGAAAAATAAATTAGGCAGAGTGCTTTACAGCAAGAGCCAGAAGAAGATAAAATCCTTCTTAATTCATTTATACTGGCCCATACTGACCAAATGAACAAATAGATATTTTTGTTAGCTGCATTTTATGGAATAATTGGCTTTCTGATACATTATTTAGACACATTAGCGCAAAAAGTGAGTTTTAAGAGCTCAGTTCAGAGCTGATTTGTTGTTTTGTCTGGGTTTATGATACATGTGGGTGGCTTTTTCATTTTGTTTTTATATGCTTTTAAACTTATTGGGGCTCAAACAGGCCTCTGACTCATTTCTCAGGAGGTTTTCCCCTCTCATTACTTTTTACCTACTCCTGACTGTGTGATAAATAAGATCAAGAAATGTCCTAGTTCACCTTTCTCTACTGATGTGGCTAACATTAATAAACAATGCTTTTCTTCTGGGGGCCACTGCTGCTTGTCTCCTCTTCCTTAAGAAGCCATTTTGTCCACCGTCCCAAAAATAGGGTATCACAATCTTCTGAAAACTGAGACCTACTTCAGGAAAATAAAACTACTTGCACTTCACTTCTGTTCCCTCCCCCCCTTCCCCCAATGTGGTGTTAAAGGTCCAACCATTGTTTGGAATTATTATTACATTTTTAAATATGTCCTCCATTTTTTCAGTTTGAGGAATGATGTATATGTGGTATTAAATGTTGTATCTTTGAACATGTTTTATTATTTAAAATTGAAATAGAAAGTTACTTTTCAGATTTAAAATACTATTATAGTACTTCACAGAGATTGATTTTATGCTTCGTTCTTTTCTCCAATAAAGTATCTCACATTAAGGGTCTCCTCAGATGTGGCTGCTTCTTGACTTATTTACCCTGGTAGGTTTCTTGTGCTTGGTTCCTTTTTGGACTGGGCGTAGGGATAGGCAAAAGTATTGGTATTTCCCAAACTGCCCCACGTAACTACAGTAGGGGAGACTTGCCTGAAAAATCAATAGCATGATAGGGCTCAAAATAGAGTACCCAATTCTAAATATAATAATTAACAATAAATTTCTTTTCCTTAAATAACTGATCAAGCAAATGGTACATTATTGTCTAGGTTGTTAGGGAACAATCAATGAATACAGGTTAAAATACATGATCAGATGAGAATGTATTCCTCTTGGTTTAAGCATCATCACTTTCTGTTAGCAATGCCTCCAGAACTTCTGAATTTCTTCTCTCTCTCTCTCTCTCTCTCTCTTTTTTTTTAATACAGCATTTTTCCAAATACCAGGTCTTATTAGGTAATCTCCTTGTTCGCTTCTTAAAGTTCCAATGTTTGAGTATACAGGCAGTCCCCGAGTTACGCAGATCCGACTTATGTCGGATCCGCAGTTACGAACGGGGTTTGCTGCCCGTCTCCCTGGTCTGCTGAAGATCAGCAGACCAGGGAGACGGGAAGCAAAGCCTCTGAGGACCCCGGCAGCGGGACAGCCGTGGCGCGTCTGGGCTGTCCGCTGCCCGCGTGTTCCGCGGCTTTGCTCCACGTCTCCCCAGACCAGGGAGACGGGGAGCAAAGCTGGGGAGCACGCGGGCAGCGGACAGCCAAGACGTGCCGCGGCTGTCCCGCTGCCGGCATCCTCAGAGGCTTTACTCCCCACCTCCCTGGTCTGCTGGTCTCGAGCAGACCAGGGAGACGGGGAGCAAAGCCGCGGAGCACGGGGGCAGCGGGACAGCCCAGACGCGCTGTGGCTGTCCCGCTGCCGGCGTGCTCTGCGGCTTTGCTCCACTTTGCTCCCCGTCTCCCTGGTCTGCTGGAGACCAGCAGACCAGGGAGACAGGGAACAAAGCCGTGGAGCACGCGGGCAGCAGGACTGCCGCGGCGCGTCTGGGCTGTCCCGCTGCCCCCGTACTCTGCGGCTTTGCTCCGGACGCCTGTGGTACAGTAGCTGGGGCGCTGCCGATTGGTCCCGTAGTGCCGCTCTGGGTGCTACTGGACCAACCCGGCAGCACCCCAGCTGCTCTGCCCCAGGCGTCCTGATTCAGCCACTGCTGGTCAGTTTCAGCAGCAGCTGAATCAGGACGCCTGGGGCAGAGCAGCTTGGGTGCTGCTGGGTTGGTCTAGTAGCGCCAAGGAGCGGCGCTACTGGAGCAACCCAGCAGCACCCAAGCTGCTCTGCCCCAGGCGTCCCCAAGTCAGCCGCTGCTGAAACTGACCAGCACTGACTACAGGAAGCCCGAGGCAGAGTTGCTCTGCCCCGGCTTCCTGGAATCAGCCGCTGATCAGTTTCAGCAGCAGCTGACTTGGGGACGCCTGGGGTTCTTAAGTTGAATCTGTATGTAAGAACTGGCATCCAGATTCAGCCTGTTGAAACTGATCAGCAGCTGATTCCAGGAAGCCTGGGGCAGAGCAACTCTGCCTCGGGCTTCCTGTAGTCAGCCGCTGGTCAGTTTCAGCAGCGGCTGAATCTGGATGCCAGTTCCGACTTACATACAGATTCAACTTAAGAACAAACCTACAGTCCCTATCTTGTACGTAACCCAGGGACTGCCTGCATTGAACTAACTGGAAGATGTCTCTCCTCTAAAGTCATTACCTGTGGAGCCAGGGCCCTGTGTAAGGATGTCTGTATCACATATGTCTAGCTTAGTGTCCATGCAGAGGGGTCCTGTGCATTTTTAGCATGCCATAGAATGGGTCCCTGCACTGTCCCTACATGTGCAGGTATGAAAGGTCATGATGGGACAAGCAGAAAAGGCTATGGAGAATTCACAGTTGGGTGTATCTGGATGCAGCCCTAAGTCACTGGTGCTCTTTGATAGTATCAAACTACAGAAAGAAGTATTTGATCAATCACAAGAGACAGTCTTAGAAGTGAAAATTAGTACAGATCGGAGCTCCCTGGTCTGGCACTCTTGGGACCTGAGTGGTCCCAAATTCCCAAATCAGGGAGTCTGTTGGACCAGGGGAGGCCAAGGGTCCCCTCCTGGCCATGAGCCTTTGGGATATGCTTTACACTGCACCGGTTCTGCTGCCACCAGCCCCAGCCAAGACCTCCTGCGCCAGCCTTGGCTGTGCGCTTGGTCACTGGACTGGCAGGGTTCCCGGCTGCTGGATGTCCTGCCAGCAGCCAGGTCTTTGCTTCTGTCCCTGGCCAGCCTCTGCTCCCAGGTGGGCTCTGTGGTCCAGTAATATCCATGGTCCAGCAGGACCTCAGATGTTGCCGGACTAGAGAGTGCCGGATTACAGAAGTTCACACTGTAGTTTGATCTGTTATCGTGCTGTATTTGAATAACACATCTATGGTAACTGCTGCATTTCTATCACTATTCTACATCTATGGTAAGTTACTCGGAGGTAAATGAACTCTGTTCAAACTTTCAATTTTCTTTACAATTGCAGTAGGTCACAATTCAGTTCCAAAATAGTATCCATATTTTTCCCATTGATCTAGGGCTAAAGTAACCCTGAACCAATTTCTTATTGGGCAGTCCATCCAGGATCCTGTTGCCAGGTTGTCTGTGGTTTGCTGCTGTGGATTTGTGAGCCTGTTGGTTCTTTTATAGATCCTTTATAATTTCTGGAAAATTACAGAAGGAACAGTTTGATTTCTACAAGTCTTTTTGTACAGCTTCTGAGGCAAATTGTTAAATTGTCATATAGGTATTGTAATGCTTTGTATATTGTTAGAATACAGTAATGGAGAAGAGTTGATGAATAAATAAACCAGCCCTTATAACTTCTGGAAAAATCATTTTGTAGCAAATAGCGTTAGAATTTCTGTTGTCTAACAACAACTCTGACTTGGAGGTTACAGTAAATCGATGGGAAAGGTGCTTCAGAATTTGGATCCAGACTCAGCTCCAATGTTTACTAAAATATGAATGTTTTAGATTTTTGGAATTTGGTTTGGATCAGTCTCTAATATTAAGGGAATTTGAACAGAGGCGCTAGAATAATGTTCACAATAGGGAGATGGGCTGAGAGATATTGAACCAAGCTAAACAGAGAAGAGCGACAAGAATGATTAAAGGTTTAGAGAACATGACCTATGAAGCCAGGCTTCATGAACTGGGCTTGTTTAGTTTGGAAAAAAGAAGATTAAGGGGGGACATGATAGCGGTTTTCAAATATCTAAAAGGGTGTCACAAGGAGGAAGGCGAAAATTTGTTCCTCTTGGTTTCTGAGGACAGGACAAGGAGTAATGGGCTTAAAGTGCAGCAGGGGAGGTTTAGATTGGACATTAGGAAAAAATTCCTAACTGTCAGGGTGGTCAAATATTGGAATAAATTGCCAAGGGAGGTGGTGGAATCTCCCTCTCTGGAGATATTTAAGAACAGGTTAGATAGACATCTGTCAGGGATGGTGTAGACGGAGCTTGATCCTGCCTTGAGGGTGGGGGGCTGGACTCGATGACCTCTCGAGGTCCCTTCCAGTCCTATTATTCTATGATTCTATGATTCTAAACCCTGTATATAATGGAATTCGCTTCAAGCCAGTGTGTGGGGCAGCACTCCCAGTGCCTCTAGTTCCAGCAGTTTTGTCCCAAACCTTCAGGAGGATGTCAGCATTTATATGTTCCTTCTGTATATGGCCTATTTCAGAATTCAGCTTTGGAGTGGTGTGGGGGGGGGGGGGTGCAGCAGTTGTGAGGTTGTTATGAAATGCAGTGCGAGATTTATGGGACCTTGCGTGCTCTCAGGCCTAACAGTGGTATACACGTCCTACACCAAAAGGTTCATAGAGATGTGATGTCTGTTGGCGACGGATTTATAGCTATTGGCTATGACTGAGGTTTGCTTTTACAACATTGTTTCCAATTAACTAAGTTCCATACAAAAATTACATTGAGAGAATATTTGAGATGCATAGTCAGCTAAATGTTGAAGTCAGGAAATATTCCAGTGACCTCTGCATATATCACCTTAACTCTGCCCAGTTTCTCTGTGTAGATTATGATGCAGGTACACTATTTCTCAGATAAAAATATGTAACATTTTGTCCTGCAATGTCAGACATGCAATTTTAGCCATTTATATTTTTTCATCCTGTCATAGTAGTACATGAATCATAGTCATAAAGATGGTCAATCTTAATTGTTGTAGTTCATATGATGGTCTCTGTCTCTATGGCAATGTATTTAAATAATCTTCAGTACCCATGTATCATATATTTGTGTTTTCATCAGAACTAAACCCTTTTGCTCAATTTGATTTTTCTTTCCTGAAGTTCAAAATATCAGGGTTTTTTAAATTCACTTTTTCTGTAGCAAACTTCAGAAGATTTAAAAGTGCTAAATTGGAGAGAGTGGCTGTCAACAAAGTATTTCTGTCAAGAGAATGATATCTGTGGATGTGGCAATATTGTCACAGGGCTGGAATTCTCCCTCCGCTTAACTCTCTAACCAAAGTGGGCACATCATACTGTCTGGTAAGGACTTTAGTTCCAATTTAGCCCTGATGTAAGTCGAGATCTGATTCAGCACACCAGCTAAGCATGTGCTTAAAAATGCACTTCCTTACACCAGGACTAAACATAGCCCTTTTACCTACTAGTCTTGCTGTGAATATTCTGCTTCCCTGCCAAGCTTAGCCAGATTTCTGAAGTTGCATTCATATTTTGTTGGACTCACACAAGCACTACCTAGATATTATTTTTTTTAGTGTGCAAAATGTTCACAATTTATTTTAAATGTCTAGACTTTATGAATTCATTGAGGATTCATTGCAACAGTACCAGATACAATACGTTTGTCTAATACTCAGAGGGATGTAGGAGTATTACAACAGGAATTATTCAGTATTGAGTGACCATGATCAAGAGGATGATTTAGATGAAATGTTGCTTAGTGATGTACTCTATATTAGGAAAATCAGATCTCACATTAACATCCTGGCCACAAATGCTCTGACTATCCTTCTAAAGTTAATCTCCAGGATAGCTTACTATTTCCCCATATCTTATACACACACATACCCTTTCACATTACTTTGGCCTTTGTATGTCAATTAGTAGTTGTTTGGTCCATATTTAATTGTATGCCCCTCTTCCAATACGTTCAAGTTGTTGCCCCATTGGCTCTTGTAACCTCAAATGATTTGAAAGACTCCATGGTGACTTTCATGTGTCTTCATTCAACTTTTATGCTCCTCATTTCTCCAATATTCCAGTTCTGTCAAGCCACCAAATCCTCTCAGGCAATCATGAGAAGAATGACGGAATAATTTAACCACTATTCCCATTTCAGTCCAATATTGAATTCAGGCTTTGTGAAGCATTGAGAAGAGACGACACATAGCTTGTGAGCAACTCAAAAGAACTAATGAGAAATCTGCAGCACCATCAAGGTTGACAAATTATGAAGGTATGTTATGTTTTCATGACACTGTTACCATTTGAAATCTGAGAAAATTCAAAATGAATGGTCTCTGCAAGAGTAAAATCGGAATAAAACTGCCTTGTGATTTAGTGCATGTCCAAATTCATGTATTTGCCATCTATGTGAGGCACTGTACAATATTTTGAATGAAAGAACAGACCAGCCAAGCAACACCAAAAGCATGAGGTGCAGTAATGCCTTTGGCAGCTCATTTTAAAATGCTGCTGGAATAACTTGGTTATTAGCATGAAAACAAGCCAGACAGAACCTTCCTGAAAATAAACTAACTGAACACAGCCATTGCAGTTCAACTCACTGACAAATAAGTGGAGATTTCAAAAACCACAGGAATCAAGTGAAGGCTACAAGTTGTCACATGTAATGACTGCAAATGAATATTCCTGCTCAGATACTGTAAACCAGGTGAACTGGCCTCAGTCTTATTAACATGCAGTTTCAAACAGCTGCACATGATCCAGCATGTCAAAATTTATAAGAAAAAACTTAACAAATGATCTGGTAGCACTTTAAAGACTAACAAAACATGTAGATGGTATCATGAGCTTTCGTGGGCACAGCCCACTTCTTCAGATGACCAGAGTGTTGGAAGAAGTGGACTGTGACCACGAAAGCTCATGATACCATCTACAGCTTTGTCTACATTATAAGGTTTTGACAGACTCATTAGCATGAGTTGTGATGTCATTGGCATATTTTCGGCCAGTGTTTTTTGCGCAAAAAGCAGCAGTGTAGCCATTTTCGTTTTGTGCAAAAAACCCCTTTTGTACAAGCAAAATGCAGGACAATGTAGCACTTTAAAGACTAACAAGATGGTTTATTAGATGATGAGCTTTCGTGGGCCAGACCCACTTCCTCAGATCAAATAGTGGAAGAAAGTAGTCACAACCATATATACCAAAGGATACAATTAAAAAAATGAACAAATATGAAAAGGACAAATCACATTGCAGAACAGAAGGGGGATGCGGGGGGGTGGGAAGGGGGAGGAAGGAAGGTAAGTGTCTGTGAATTGCTGATATTAAAGGTAGGGAGAGTGGGATGTTTGTGAGTTAATGGTATTACAGGTGATAATTGGGGAAACTGTCTTGGTAATGGGTGAGAAAGTTCAAAGTCTTGTTAAGTCCTTGTTGGCAAGTGTCGAATTTTAACATAAATGACAGTTCAGAGGATTCCCTTTCAAGTGCAGATGTAAAAGGTCTTTGTAGCAGAATTGCAACTCATGCTAATGAGTCAGTCATTAGCATACTCTGTCACAAAAATCTGATAATGTAGACATAGCCTCAATGTTTTCTTAGTCTTCAAAGTGCTACCAGACTATTTGTTATTTTTTAAGTTTTTCCGTTACAAAGTTACTCGGCTACCCCTCTGATACTTTATAAGCTGAGCAATCAAATATCTTCACACATTCACTCTAAGAGGGTTCAAAATTAGAGACCTGGTCTATGCTGGGGAGTTTAGGTTGAACATAGCTGAATTAGGTTGGTGTGTGTGTGTGTGTTTTTGTTTTTTTTTAAAAACAAAGAGTCCATACCATCAAGCCCATCCCTTCAACTTTAAGGTAAAGTCAATTTTGGTACTCCTGCTTTTTGCAAGGAGCAGCTGTAAATTTGGCTTTGCATGGTTGACTTTAGGGTTGTGCAGACACAGCACTGTGAAAGTCAATGTTCTTGGCCTCCAGAAGGTATCCCACAGTGCTCTGCTGTGATCACTCTGGCCTGGACTTACATAAGAACGGCCGTACTGGGTCAGACCAAAAGTCCTTCTAGCCCAGTATCCTGTCTACCGACAGTGGCCAGCACCAGGTGCCCCAGAGAGGGTGGACCGAAGACAATGATCAAGCGATTTGTCTCCTGCCATCTCTCTCCAGCCTCTGAAAAACAGAGGCCAAGGACACCATTTTATCCCCTGGCTAATAGCCTTTTATGGACCTAACCTCCATGAAATTATCTAGCTTCTCTTTAAACTCTATTATAGTCCTAGCCTTCACAGCCTCCTCTGGCAAGGAGTTCCACAGGTTGACTACACGCTGTGTGAAGAAGAACTTTCTTTTATTAGTTTTAAACCTGCTCCCCATTAATTTCATTTGGTGTCCTCTAGTTCTTCTATTTAGGGAACTATAAATAACTTTATCTGCCCTCTCCACACCACTCATGATTTTATACACCTCTATCATATCCCCCGTTAGTCTCCTCTTTTCTAAACTGAAAAGTCCCAGTTGCTTTAACCTCTCCTCATATGGGACCTGTTCCAAACCCCTAATCATTTTAGTTGCCCTTTTCTGAACCCTTTCCAAGGCCAAAATATCTTTTTTGAGGTGAGGAGACCACATCTGTACACCGTATTCAAGACTTGCCACACTGCTGTTCTCCAGGTGCACAGGAAAAGCCCTGGGAAAATTTGAATTTCATTTCCTGTGTGGCCAGTGTGGTGAGTAGACTTCAAAGCAGGCAGCACACCTCAGCAGCACACTGGACCATGAATGCCCTGGGTCGCAAACAAGCACTAGCACAGAGTGTGCAGAAGATCCTAGACCTCACTGCTGTGTAGGGAGAGGAATCTGTTCTGGCAGAGCTATGAACCAGCAAAAGAAGCACAGATTTCCCAAGATTGCAAAGGGCGAGAGAGGCTACACTAGGAACACTCAGCAGTGTGGTATGAAAAACGAAGGAGCTGAGGTGGGCATATCTGAAGACACAGAAGGCAAACGGATGGTCTGGGTCATCACCGCAAGCATGCCACTTCTATGAGCAGCTGCATGGGATTGGGGTTGGGGGGAGGCTTCTGACCAATTTCCTAAGCCAGTTCATGGATTCTTCCCAAGACACTTCTCGGGCAGCAGCGTGGAGGAGAGAGTGGACGAGGAAGAGGAAAATGATGAGTGGGCATCCAATTTTACCAAAACCCAAACCTGTTTATAACGTTAGAGACAATCCCCTCCTCCCAGGATGTCTGGGCTGCTGGGCCTTGAGGTGGGAGAGGACCCTTCTGGTGAGCTCACATTTTTTTATCATGCTAAATATTGGGTAAAGGCAATTAGGTGTGATCTGTGACAGCTACTGTGCCTACACAGCAGGAGCTCTCTGGAACAGCTTGTTAGCATGTCTGGAGATAGAATGGGAATCCTCTTGGCACATCTCCATAAAGCTTTCATACAAGAATTCTTTCATCCTTCTCACAAAGTTTGTGAGGGTGCCTACCTTATTCCATCCTCCATGATAGGACATCAGTTAGTTGTCTGGTGTCATTGCAGCCTAAGGTCCAGGTTCATGGCCACATGGCAACCTGGATGAAGCAGGGGAAGCTATTAACTAATACCTCAGCAGTAAATCTCTTTTTGCTCTTTCCCAATGAATCATCACCTCCGGACCTCCTTCCCACTCGGAGGTTTCTTGGTATCCGCATGAGCCCCTACCCTGCCTTGCTACCATGCCCAGATCTCCACCCCTCTGCAGGCTTGAGTCCTGGCCTGTCCCTTACCATACCTGCCAACTCTAAACACCCTGAGATCTCTGTGGTATACCTGTTGCAAAGTAGCTGCTTAAAAGCATAATTGTGGCCTTGTACATAACTCATCCCTTTTGTTTTGGGGCAGACCTTCCCTCAGGGATTAAATTTTATGATCAACAATGTACCTCCTATAAAGTCTGCCGTTCAGTTTTTGTTACAGTGGGTGCATCAGCGAGCAAGTTGCACGCTCTCACAGCACCTCCAACAGTCTGGCTAGCACAAATCTGAAGGTGAAAACATACGAGGGATGATGTGTTCAAGGAGCAAATGCAATCTTCCCACTTGGACAAGAAGCGATTAAGGGAGTGGAGGAAAATGCTTCTGCATGAGACGAGAGGGAAGTGTGAGGATAGGAGAGAGTTCAGGGAAGGTGAAGTGAAGAGACAGGAGAGAGTCTTGAAGTTAATGGCAGATGTGAAGATATGCATGGCAGAGTTCCAGGGCAGCCAAATACACAGGCCCTTGTGGACCCACATTCCCTCCTCACCAAGTTCCATAGCCTCCTTCCCCAGCGGCCCTAGAATGGGGGGCAGGGAGTCAAGAGCAGCCACACACTCAACCCCCAGGGATGCATCCCAGATCAAAAGGCTGACCTCATACCAGTGATTGCTGCACAGGGGATTGTAATATGCTGCTTTCCCATCTCTCCACCTATATACCAAAGCTCCCACCCCGAGCTCTTCTTTTGTCACTGCTTCCCCATGTCCCTAAATAAAAATACATGTTTTCTCAACAGGTTTTTTTTTTGTTTTTGTTTTTCATTGCTTAAGTGGAAGGGTTTACAGGCAAGCACACTTAATGAGGGGGCACCTCACTAAGAGTAACATGCACAACAGTCGTATCTCTGTCTGGCCTTTTACAAAGCTGATTTTCAAAGCCTCTCTGATTTCTAGATCCCCCTCATTGAGCTCTCCTTATTGCTCTAGCATCTGGCTGCTCATGATTACTGACCAGGTGCCATATCTTGGCCATCTACCCTGGAATAAAACTTTCCCCCTTACTTTCACAGATATTATGGATCACACAACAATAGGAATGTCGCTTTCACTAAGATCGAACCTAGTCAATAGACTGTGAAACTTCCCTTTAGAATGTGCTTTTGGATGTTTATCACCATTCTGCTCTTGCTCGGCATGTAGTGAACTCCTCCTTACTGCAGCACAGGCTGCTTATGTATGGCTTTGAGCCACAGGAGTAAGGGGTAAGCTGATTCTTGATGGATCACTATTGGCATATCAATGCCTCTGTTGGTAATTTTCTGGTCTGGGAAGAAAGTTCCAGCTTGCAGCTTTCCAAAAAGACAGGAGATCCTAAAGATGCACGTGTTATGAACTTTTTCTGACCATTCCATGTTGATGTCGGTGGAAATGGTGCTGCAGGTACTGGTGGATTACAAGGGCCATCAAGAAATACCTCTTGCAGTTTATGTGCTCTTTGTGAAGATAGTCAGATGTCAAGACAGGGATGGTGCATTCCATCTATTGCCCCTACATAGTTAGGGAATCCCATCACAGCAAAGCCATCCACTATGACCTGCACTTTTCCCGGACTCCCCATCCTTGGCAGCAGAAGGGTATTGATTGATTGTCTTGTCTACTTGGATCACAACAGGCCCCGCTGTAGATTGCCTCACTTCAGATTGATTCCTAACTGATCAGTAGCTATCTGGTGTAGCAAGCTTCCACGGGGTTATTGCCTCTCGCTGTCAGAGCAGGTCTAATTCTAGTATTCGTGCACTTCAGGGAGGGAGAAAGTGATTCTCAAAGTTCCATGAAAGTGGCCTTAAGCACAGGAAAGTTTTTTTTTTTGCAGCCACTGCTGCATAACTATGCAGCCCCACTGGTCTGTGCTTGTCTCACAGCATCAGAACAGGTTTTCCATTGTGCCAAGATGATCAACTGCTGGTGGCATTTGCCAGTCACCCAACTCAAGAGCTTTATGGAAGAGTATGTTTGTGGCCTTCCAAGATTCTTCCTTATCCCAGTGGGCCCTGAGTGTGTTTTAGATATCAGCATAAAGTGCACAATGTTTAATATGGTTGCCATAGTACTTTGCTGCTGAATGGGTCCCATGCTGGGTTTCATGCTTACTATGCTTTGGTGTCTGCACAGATAACCGGGAGGGGGGGGTCATGAAAAGACAGTTTGCCATTGCTTTCAAGTGGGGGAAAGTGAAGGAGATGAGTGAATTATGGGTCACTGTCATGTACCCAAGACCATCTGCTGCACAGATTTGTACCCAGCGTGCACTAGTAGCATAACCCAGAATGCAAAACAGCAGCAGGAACTGTGGGTTAGCTACTCACAGTGCATCACAGTCAAATTTGATGGTAGCCACCCTCCTAGGGATGCCTTATATCGAACTACATTGAATTCTTGCTCATAGTGGGGACATGCACCTTTGATGCTACAAAATCAGGTGCTAGAAAATTGACCTTAATACGTTTGACCTTGATCTCTAGTGTAGACAAGGCCCGAATGTTATCGATTGAGTCTCATCAGTGTGTGGTGCATTTGACAACAACAACCTCCAGTGGTACTCTGCAGCTTACAATAAAAATAATATGGTTGAAAAAAGTGTAGAGCACGGCTAATCTAATTGCTTTGATCAGCAGAGAATCCATCGACTTAGGCAGACAGATATCAACTCCTAAGATGGCAATGGAGCTAGGATAATGTCTTTGCATGAATATGAACCAGAAGCTCCAGACAGTATAGCAGGATTCAATGGCTAAGTGAATTAAAGTGGTGTGTGTGTTTTGGTTTTTTTTGTATTTTTAAATAACTAGTCTCAGCAAGAAATCTGGTGACCTATAGTCAATCACTGAGAGAGTGAATATGTATGATATAAGAATTTTAATCTACTGAAGATGTACTAGGATGGGAATAACCAACCTGCGCAATTGCTTGTGGTTCTAGCTGATAAATATGCTTTTGAATAACTGCCCAGAGACTATAAATTATAGTTCGCTTGTCTGATAAAGAGTGGCACCTGAAAACAGAAATTATTCTACACATTTTTAGTTTTGAAAAGTGGTCTGGATTGCTTGGTGCCTTTATCTATTCCACATTTAATGATCCCTAGATTGAACTACATAGGGCCATATTTATAGTCTATTTAATGATAATTATTTGATTGAGTCCTACTTTTTTTAAAAAAATACCTATGGCTATTTTTTTTTTTAAATTAAATGGCATCTCCTATTTTCGGAAGCACATGATATGGCTCAACTGCACAGAGACCTCAAGTCCAGCTTATACTTACTTCTATGGAAAAATAAAATCTTTAATATTTCTAAATTTGTTACCTGATCCACTCTAAACACTTGAGGCCCTGATCAAAAGCCCATTGATTTCAATGATAGCACTACCATTAACTTCAATGGATCAAAGTCCAAATCATTGTATATTATTTTACAGTTTTTTTTCTTAAATATTATGTGAACTAGGGGGCTGTGCCCTCTCCTCGCTATACTCGCCTGCCCCCTTTCTCTGGTTGCTTTCACTTCACTGTGAGAGCCTCTTGATGCTAATGATGTGATGACATCATTCTGTTGCCCGGCAGAAACATTTTGTTGTCCATCAGGAAAAACTTATATGAATATGAGAGAGAGAGAAAAAAAAATATGACTCAGGAGAAAGCATTGCCCCTTTTCCTATAAGGAGTTGGATAACATATATCTGAGGGTAAAATACATGCATACAAAGAATTTTGCAGGTGTTCTGTTCAAAATAGACTGTGATGTGTTTACTTTTTATCATAGTTGATGGTTATAATTTATTTTCAATAGACTTAATGGCCTGAGGTATCCTGCTATTATCACATCATTATTGTACAATAGTGAGAACGCTAATCTGAATGCTTGTAGCAATTTGTGAGACTAGTTTCCCAGAAAGTATTACATTGTGTTACTGAAAACACTATGATCAAGTTGCTATTTAAAAGGGAGTAAGAAAAATCAAGTCCTCTTTTAAATATATGAAAAGGGAATAGTAATAAGTCCATGTTTTTTTAAATGGTATTATTGATAGCTTAGGTGAGTAGGAGAAGATTGGTTTTGAAGGTGGGTAGAAGAATCCTGAATTTAATTTAGATGAGGAATTCTGTGGGAGATGTAACTAGTTACTACAAAACCAATGACTGCTAAGTAGATTTTCTTCGAAAAATTAGAAGTTTGCTTCTGTATTTCTTTGTACCATATGTCAACCACAGGAAGCTGTAATACATGCAACATGAGTCTGATAAAGGGAGAGAGAATCTTTAATCTACAAATAATCCATGTAAATATACCTACAGTTTGTAATGCCTTTGGTTACAGGCATGTCTCTGTAGGATGGATGGCACTGCTGTTATGGAATCCATTATGTGACTAAGGAGGTTATTTTAGTTTCTAAGGCTAACAACTTAATATTCTCCACCAGTATTGAACCTTCATTGCAGAGATCTCAGGTATTTTGTCAGCTCAGTATTAGTTTGTAAACTCTTGCATTTTATATAGATTTAATATTTCCCCAAGCATTCCAAATAACCTTATTGCATAGATTTTTGTATTTGGATCTGTTTAAAATGTAAAGGGAAAATGACAAATCAGGAAATCCATCAGCCCTTGAATTACTGTCAAATAATGTAGATGACAGGCTTTTCTAACCAGCTGCCTTATTATTTATTCTGTGGTAGTGCCCAATGGCCCCAGTCAAAACTGGGATTATACATACTTAAAACACAGTCCCTACCAAGAATTTACAATCCAAGATCCCTGCAAAGACCTTTTTATATGCTAAACTTTATGCACTGTCAGTAGTCCCCTTGACATAGGCTGGCTCAGGGTCTAGGAATATATGAGAGCAGAGAAGGATATTCCCCCACTAATATTTTATGCATATTCATTTATTATTATTTATTAATAATAGTGTCAACTATTCCCATCTATCTTTCAACCTAGTCTTAGATATTTCAGATTATTTATCACTTAAAATTGTTGCAATGATGTATATGTTAAGTATAATTGTTGAAATAACACAAGAATTAGAGCGAGCCCTATGTGTAAATGAACAAAAAATATACTTTTTTTTTTTTAATTAAGCCTCCTACCATTACATTAGCCTAGGAAAATAGTCTACCTCATAAGAAGTGACTGGACCTAGTAGGGTGATAGAGATATTCCCAAATGTAGACGACTGCTGGAAAAGAAAACAGCATTAGACATTTGAGTTTCAGTGGTTAAAACATTTACTTCATAAATATTAAAGCACAGGCAAAGCTTCTAACTACCCCCACTGCTGCGAATGATGGTGTTCAATCACAGAGACGCAGATGAGGGTGTCTGTGAAGAAGCTGAAAAGGATCAATATGGTTCCTTAGCAACGGACTTGTGCGCCTGGGGGTCCTGCATCCACAGGGACCATTGATTCCCTGACCTGACCCACAAAATCAAGGCAGCATTATTTTCTTTGTATGTCCATAGTGCTAACCAAGAACAAACATTTGCACTGACCAAGTGTTTCATGTTTATCAAATAAATCCATGGATGAGATAAATGAATGTTGTGGGCATGGGGGAAGGCTAATGAAATTTTGTTTTTAATAGATGATTTTCTCCATTAGGAAACCATTGTATGACTTCCTAACATCAAGTCATGAATCTAAACTAGATTTAATGTAGAACAATCAGAGGCTGTGGCCATATTACATTTTTTAGATAAGGGGCTAAATTAACAATATTCACGTCTGCACAATTATTGGTGCCAGATACAATTGTAACACTTCTACTTTTGGCCAATCTTTTATGGTTGTATAATCTGATTGAACTTTCTCATTTTAATTCAGAGGGTTTAACTTCAAAATCATTGTATTGCATGTTGCAGGCTCATGCCAAAGATAACAGGTGCAGCAAAAGCTATTAGCCAAGGTAGTCAGGGATGCAACTCCATGCTTTAGATAACTCTAAGCCTCCAACAGCCAGATTATAGTATTGGACGATGAGGGTGGATCACATGATGATTGCCCTGATCTGTTCATTCCCTTTGATGTATCTGACATTGGCCACTGTTGGAAGCAAGGATATTGGGTTAGATGGGCCATTGGTATGGCAAGTTTGTCTTTAATATGCTCCAGGGCCTTTCCATTTTCTAAGAGAAATCACTGACTTCATATGTAGGTTTTCATTTTGTTCAGAGTCACCTAAATTAGTTCTTAGACCATTTGGGGTTTCTGGTTTGCTTTAGACACAACAGTCTTAGGGTATGTCTACACTAGCTGGTTAGTTTGAGCTAGGTAGGCAAATGAGGGCAACCGGAGTTGCAAATGAAGCCCGGGATTTAAATATCCCAGATTTCATTTGCATCTTCCCGGGTGCCGCCATTTTTGGAACGAGGTGTACCGATAGTTCGAATTAGAGATCCTAATTTGAACTACCTACTCCGTGCCGCATGTAGCTGCGGGCACGGAGTTCAGACGAAGGGGGATTTAAAAATGGCAGTGCCTGGGAAGATGCAAATGAAGCCCAGGATATTTAAATCCTGGGCTTCATTTGCAACTCTGGTTGCCCTCATTTGCCTACCTATCTCGAACTAATGAGCTAGTGTAGACATACCTGTAGAGTGCATCTACACTGCAACACTATTTAGAAATAACTAGCACTATTCTGAAATAACTTAGTCTGTGTCTACACAGCAGGCAGTTGCTTCAAAATAGTGTCAAAATACTGTCAAGCCAGAGGACTTCTTACTCCGACTCCTGTAACCCTCATTGTATGAGGAATAATGGAAGTTGGCGGAAGAGCGCTCTATTTTGAAATAGGGAACGTCAAAATAAGTTACGCAATTGACGTAGCACAATTTCATAGCTTATTTTGAGTTAAGCCCTGCAGTGTAGACACGCCATTAGGGTTGAACCAAAGTAATATCTTGCAAGATGAGAAGAAAGTAAAGTTTAAACTTGAATGATAATCAGGGTGACCTAAGCTTGGATGATAATTAGAGTGACCAAATAGCAAATATTAAAAATAAGGACAGGAGGGAGGAAAATGGTGAGTGGGTAGTAGATGCCTATTTAAGACAAAGATTAATATAGGGATGGGCTTAATAATATTGGGATGTCTGGTCACCCTAACTATAATAATTATTGATATGGTTTCCTTTTTTGAAGTCTCACCCTTGGGAAAGGATCTGACAAATTATGGGAGTTACAAACCAATGAGAGGCTTCCATATCTCTTGTGCACCCTGACTAGGTGTAATAATAGTCAGACAAGTTTAGAAAAGATGCATCCTTTTTCTAGTATGGGCCTTAGATCAACTGAAGCATCAGAATTCTGCTCAGGGGATCATCACACATGGCAATCATGCATTCTGGGAGGTCTCCAATTCTCTATTACAGAAAAGCATGGAAAAAAAATGACATGTCTTAGGTACAGCACAGAATACATTCTGGGCATTACATTACTTCAAAATATGTAGTGAGTGTTTACACTGATGGAATCTATACACGTTAATTTTTTTCTGCAAACCCAAGTCTTTGAATAGAGGATGTTTGAATCAAAATGAATGTAAGTCACAGAGCTGCTATCCTTCATACCCATGTTGGTGGAATTTCATGCCTATAATTGCTGGGGATGAGAACTGCAAATCTCTGATCTGGAATATACAGCCTATAAACTACTCAGGGAAGTCCCGTAAATCTTGGATCTGTTTCTAGGCCACTCTAATGCTCATTTATGGTTCCTTTGTACTGCCAGAGTGGCACAAAGTTGCCTTAAATGGGCAGTAGAGGGTTTCACTGCTCACGGAGACTCTGTGGCTCCAGCCATCTCTATGCTATCTTTCATTAGCATGGGGCAGTGCTATACTCTGGCCATCATACCTGCCTTTGAGACCTGTTGAAAGCTGATGCAGATTGGATCAACCATGTGGTTGGTGTAATGCAGGGTTCACCAACCTGGTAGATCTTGAAGCCTCTGACAGGTGATCCTGACTGGTTTGGCTGGGAAGCTGTCAAGTGCTGGCACTTCAGTTGCCCCTCCACCCACTGTCATGCTGCTCCTCCCCTCTGCCTTGGAGCTGCCCCCAGGGAGTCTTCTGCTTGCTGTGCAGGGTGTGGGAGGGAGAAGAGGGGGTGCTGATGTCAGGGTGTCCCCCCACTTCTGTACCCTCAGGGGATGGGGAAGCTTGGCAATGCAAATCTGTTACTCTCACACACTGTGTGTGTGTCTGTCCTACTCAAAACACCAACTGTCCTTCACTTTCACCTCTCGACCCATGTGGGGGTGAGTGTTACTTCTTTCATTGCTTTCAGAGTGTGTTATGTTTGGTTTTTGACTGTTCTGTGCATTTCATAATTTTATGCTTAAACAGAACTCTTTGAGTAGTGAGTTCTAAAATGTCTAACTTATTGTGGCTGGAGTAATTATCCCTGTGGTAACTGCTGCTCCTGGAAGTGGCTGGCATGTCCCTGCAGTCCCTGAGAGAGACAGAGCAGGCAGTCTCCACATGCTGTCCTTGCCTGCAGACACCGCTCCTGTAGCTCCCATTGATCAGTAATGGAGAACTGCAGCCAGTAGAAGCTGTAGATGAGGGGCAGCACATAGTGCCATGGAGCCACTGCTGTACATGCCAGCTGCTTTCAGGATCAGAGCAGGGCCAGGACAGAAGGAAGCCTGCCTTAACCCCGCTGCTCCACCACCCGGAAGCCATCTCAGTTAAATGGTGCCCAGCCAGAGCCTGATCCTGAACCCCTGTCCCAGCTCTGAACTTCCTCCTGCACCCAACCACCTGCCCCAGATGTGAGTCCCCCTGTACCCGAACTCCTTCTCAGAGCTTGCACCCTGAAACCTGTCCTGGTCCCCAATCTCCCACCCTGGACTAAGTCCCAAGCCCCTTCCACCCTCCAACCCCCTTGGCCCAAGACCAGAGTCTGCACCCCAAGTCCCTACCCCAGCCTAGTGCAAGTGAGTGAGGATGGGGGGAGGAAGAGGGATGGAGTGAGCAGGGTGAGGCCTCAGAGAAGAGGTAGAGGAGGGGCAGGGCCTCAAAGAAGGGGCGGGAAGGAAGTGGGACAAGGTTATTTGGGTTTGAGGTTTCAGTTTTGCACTTAAATTGAAAGTGATCTTGTGGCTAAAAAGGTTGGAGATCTCTCGTGTAATGTATATTATGATCAAGCTAATTCCCCAGCTGCCTACAGGGAGAGTTGGAGAGAAATAGTGGTATAAGATCACCTTTGCCTCCACTTGGATCCTGCAGCAGAGCTGCTCTTTCTCTGAGCTACGTGTTGGGGTTTCTGTACAATCTTTCAAAGGCAGAGGGTAATCTCTGACACACACATAGTTATTAAGTTGTGCTGATAGAAAGCCCGCCAACAGACACTGACAACAGCTATGACCCTAATGCAAAAGAAGGCCATTTCTTTGGAAAGGTATTGAAGGCTTTATACCCCTACCTGGTAAAAATGTTTTCAGGGATGTGAAAGAGATTCTCGTTCGACTGACAAACAGCATGATGGATCCACTGCTAAACATAAAAACTTCTCCCATGCTTCCAAAAAGCTGCAAGGAGTAATTGAACAATTTGGGCTCAATGAGGTGTGGAGGGCACAGTAAGGGAGTTCTGGTACTATTCCTCAGTGCTTGACAGCTTCTCAGGAAGAGCCTTTGTGTTAGAAGTCTGCTCATTCATCAGTATCTTTGTAACATCAGTATAGCCTCTGGAACCTATTTCATTTATCCATTCTTGAGAGGAAGCTGACTAACTTAGCAAAACACAACTCCTAGAAGTCTTGGAGGTTTCAATTTGGTATTATCAAGGGATGGGTGGCACCTCCTAGTTGGTACTAGGCAATCTTGGTAAATGTTTGTTTGAGGATAAGATGCAACCCATGATATCTAACAAATATTATAGACTCTCCTAATGTTTATGTCAGAACCATACATAGTGCATGAGAATGGACTACCCGACCTCCAATTTTATCTGCATTAATCCTCATTGATTATACTGACAGCTATATTCTGTAAGGATCTGTAATGTTGTTTTGCTCTGTGTAGATGGTGTTTTACTCTGTGCGCTCCACCTTAAAAGAAATGTTTTCCAAAATTCTCTGTACTGTCCAAAAATAGATGCAGCTGTCAACCCTGTATACAGATGAGACCAAAACACAGGGATAATTTGAACATTTGGCAAGTTACATTTTATCTCTTTGTTTCTACAATTTAAGTGCTTAGGAGTTCAAATCTATCAAGGTCTGAATGATCTACTGGAAAACAACTCAGTTTTCTGGTTCTACCTAAAACCCAGGAGAGTAAGAATCAAAATTTGTCCTAGAAAAAACTGAAAATAAAACAAGGCTAGTACTGAAAAAGTCAGCATGGGACATTTTGGTAAAATCTATACATTTGGCTTTTAATTCCCCTAATGGGAATAGGTGAATTCTAAAATCTCTTCAAGAGTATTCCACTATGGGTATCTCTCTGCCACATTTAGACACTGAGGGCTGGCCCATGGCAGCTGACTCAGGCTTGTGGGATTTCTAGCTAACGTGCTGTTTAATAGAGGTGTGGGGGTTTGGGATCAGGCTGCAGCCAAGCTTTGGCACCCTCCCAAATCTCAGGGTCCTAGTAGCCAGGCTCCAGCTTGAGTCCAAACATCCATGCTGCAATATGAGTCCCCCTACCCTGAGCCCCACAAGTCCAAGTCAGATGGCATGTGCCAGTCACAGGTTTTTAACTGCAATGTAGACATACCCTGGGAGTCTCACTGAATGCCTAAAGATATACAAAATTACTTATGGGATAGAAGTGTGGCATTATGATGTTTCCACATCATAGCCTAGATTTATGTCTAATTCTGTTCTTCTGGCAAAGCCTGACTCAAGACAGTTTATATGGATAAATAACCTGGCATATGAGTAGACCAGAATTCCATGGCTGCTGAGCCCCTTAAGTACTGTAGGTGTAAATGTTTTGTTATATACATTCAATCCAGAGTTTGAGCCATTAGCCCTCTATAGTCAGCAGGTCATTTGAAATGGCCTCTCCTATATCTCCAATTTCTCACTTGATTGCTGTGATCCACCACAGAGCAGTACTCTGTAACTTGCAGGATGTGTACAATCCCTCTACACAGATTCTTCATAGACCATATGTAGCAGAACCTTAGCAATTCCACTGCTTTGGTTCCACTAGCTTGCATGCTCAAGGAGGAATCCGTAGGAAAGTGCAATAACATTTATTCCTCATTAATCCTCCAGGGACTTACACCTGGTGCAAGCTCACTGAAGTAAGTCTGGGAAAACTTGACCCTAGGTTTTTTAGGTCTGCATTCCTTCAGAGCCATATGCTATACTACATGGCTGTGTCTACACTGGGCCACTTATTCCGGAAAAGCAGCCGCTTTTCCGGAATAACTTGCCAGCTGTCTACACTGGCTGCTTGCTTTTCCGGAAAAGCAATGATGATCTATTGTAAAATTGTCAGTGTTTTTCCGGAAAAACACTGACAATTTTACAATAGATCATCATTGCTTTTCCGGAAAAGCAAGCGGCCAGTGTAGATGTAGCCCTTATGTTAACAGGTGTATTACCTGTATCATTTACCATCACTAAATGGCCCTAACAACAATTAATAATCAGAATAATTTGTACTGAGAATGTGATGGTGGTAACAGCTGGACTTAGCACAGGTTTGAATCTAACAATTTTGTGTGTGCCAATTGCACAAGATACTTTGCATCTGATCCTTCGGGCTGCAGAACAATGACTCCGATATCTCAGTTTTGAGAACCAATAGCTAATTTACTCCCCAGCATTTTGTACGTAGAGTTAGGATTGTTTTCCAATATGCATTCCTTTACCTTTATCAGCATTAAAATGTATTTGCCATTTTGTTGGTTAAACACTTAGTTTTGTGAAATCCTTTTGAAGCTCTTCGGTCTTAACTATCTTGAGCAGTTTACTATTATCTGCAATTTTTTCCACCTCAGTGATTACCCCTTTCTCCAAATCATTTATGAATATGTTGAATAGGATTGGTCCCACTATGGACCCCTGTGGGACGCCACTAGTAACTTTTCTTCATTCTGAAAACTGAACACTTATTCCTACCTTTTGTTTCCTATATGTTAGCCAGTTATCAGTGCATGAGAGGGTCTTCCCTTTTATCCCACAGCCTACTTTACTTAAGAGCTTTTGGTGAAGGACTTTGTCAAAGGCTTTCTGGAAATCTAAGTATACAATATCCACTGGATCCTCCTTGTCCACATGCTTGTTGACATCCTCAAGAAACTCTAGTAGATTAGTAAGACATGATTTCCCTTTACAGAAACCATGTTGAGTTCCCCCCAACAAATTATGTTCATATATGTGTCTGACAGTTATATTATTTACTTCATGCTTTGAAATCTTTTTTGCAAAAAAAGAATTTTTTTCTTTTTAATTAAGATACTTGACTCAGAAGTTGAGAATTGTATGTCCATTTAAATTACTCATTCCTCAGGTGACTGGGGCATTTTTCATTTTTACAGTAAAATAAAACAGAATAATCTGGATAAGAATCAACATCTGAAGAAATGCAGAGAATGTGATGATGTTCCACTAGTGATCTTGCAGGTCATCATTTTCTGGAAATGGAGGTTTATTTGCATTGATTTGTTCTAAGAGTTGATGACCCAGGGCAATCAAACTAAAAAATTTAACATCTGTGGTTCTGAGAGAGGCATGCGATAGAGTAGGACTATGTTTAATGTAGCCAGATTTGAGATTTTAAAGAATGATGATGAAGAAGAAATTGATGACTCTGCAGTACACACTTCCATTAGCAATTTATTTCTCAACACTTCTAATAGGGTTGCATGGCATTTGAGTGGGTTTTATTTTTATTTATTTTTTGCCATAAGAGAAAGAAACCTGTTATGTTTTCTTTGGACATTTTTTTCTTGTTTATTTTTCAAACTGAAATGTAGATGGTGTTTACTTCAGCTAAAGCTGTGACAGGGATTCCCAATGCCCAAGATCAGCTCCCTCAGCTGGGCACAAGGAGAATCCCCTGTCTGGCAGCTATTATAGTGGGACCATTTCTCCCCTGCCAGACACCTAACAGAACTTGCTTTGTGGGTCCAGCATGCACATTGTGGGGATGGGGAATAGGAGAAAAAACTGGGTGGTTTTGGGTAGCAACATATCATCTCCCTCTGACTCTCCAGAGTTCATGCAGAAGAGCTCAGGCAGATTTCCTCCCACCCACTACTAATCTGGTGTGGCATCATTTAAGTGAATCCCCTTGACTGCTGTATGACTCCAGTGAAGCTAGCCTGAAATGAATAAAGGAGGGAGGTTGTGAGAGGCAGAGCTAACACAGAAACACAGGACTTATATAACTGACATCTTGCAGAAATCCACCAGATTTGGAAGAGTGTCCTATTTCTATTTTATGTGGAAAGCAAATCATGAAGACGTGAGAACTATATGGGAAGAGCTCTGCAAAAGATCATTTTTATTGAATTCTCCTAAATCAGCACTTGGGTTGCTAAAACAGGTATTTAAGTGCAAAAAGAACAGATTTTGATTCCTAAATGTGGGCATCAAATTTGGAATACAGAACCCATTAATATGCAAGATTCCATATCCCATTGTCAGCAATCCTTACAATGAGTCATCTCATTATCTCAGTATACAATTCTAAAATGCTCTTTTAAAAATCATGTCCCACCATTTTGTCATTTTTAATAGAACTGACTCAATGGAATCATACCCAATAGAACAGGCTACATCTAGAATTTCTAACCAGTAAGATTTAAATACATGTGAAATTTTCTAAGGAGCGATGGAAGTAAGCTGCCAAATGATAATCCTTGATAAGAACGGCCGTACTGGGTCAGACCAAAGGTCCATCTAGCCCAGTATCCTGTCTGTCTCCCTTTTTGGAGACCTCAATTTTTGATATTTTACTACGTTTATTTACCATGTTTAACACATTTATGATAAAATTTGTACACAGCCAGTTATATTTTTTCCTTTCCAACTTTGATTATCCAACATGAGAGAAGTCAACTAAAATCAGCTTTCTCATTCTTAAAACTGGGTTTCACTTCTATGAATTGAAAACATCAATAGGACTTACAGACAGAAATCAAGCTCATTTTGCTTTTATGAATGTGGCTGCTCCATCTGTAATCATTTTTCCTTTGTCTCAGGTCTTTGCTGTCTTTTATTGAAGGCTTCTGGGAGCGAGAAATAACAGTTTCCATTGGCAAGTGACTAGCAATACCTGCATGGACAAAGCAGGGCTTTGCCCTTTCTCTGCCTAAAGGCAACTGTTTCATACTTTACAGATTGCATTTTCCCTTTGGCTTGCATAATATAGAACAGCGTTGTACAATTTTTCCAAGTTTGAACCCTCACATATGACTTGAGCTCAGAGCACCAGAGATCAAAAAGGGCCAGTGAACAAATATGGGAATACAATAACTTAATATTATAGTATCACCGTCAAAGTATAAAAAAATAAAATGATTAACATACACTTTTTGATTTACTATGGGGACCAGTGATATATTTTTGAAAAATAAGGCATTTGTGCATTTCTGCTAGGTTGTGAGGGGTAACAGGTGCAGAATCTAGCCCAAATGTTTTCATGGGGCAAGTCAACATAGTACTTCCATTAGCCCTTGCCAGAACAACCTCACAGTTTCACTCTCAGGAATTCCTCCAACAGTAATAATTCCTGTCATCGAGAAAATGGTAATCTGCTTTATAGGTCTCATTACTCAGAAATATTTCATACTTACTTACATGTAACCCTTCTGTGATGGGGCGCCGGTCTCCGCCGACACGGAGCACACGGCACCCCGCGCTCACCAGCATGCCGAGGGCAAGGGAGGCACTGGTGGGGATGCCGTGGGACCAGCCGCGGCCGCAGAAGGCACCGGGAGCCTGAGACGCGGCAGAGCATGGACAGCCCTCCGGCTCACGTGCTCCACCTGCACGAGGGTGGCCTGAGGCTCAGACGTCACCGGTGAAGAGGTTCCCCGCTGCTGATGTCATCAGCCTGTGCCCCAGGGCGAGGAGAGGGGCTTTGGTAGGCAGGCCTTTCAAAAGACGCCCGGGAAGGGAAGAAGGCAGCTGGGCAGGTGCGGAGCAGGGAGAGTTGCCCCAGCCAGAACCCAACGAACCCAGTGCAGTCAGGATGACCACTGTTGGCGTGGGGGACAATGTCGCGTGCTGGGAGAAGAACTAGACTGGCGAGGAGGAGGAAGCGGCCCAGGTTGGGGGCCGGAGGTGGCAGTGCCGCCTCCACCTGTAACCCCTGGAGGGTTGGTGAGTTACAGGGGAATCCCCATCAACCAGGCAGCGCTAGTGCATTGCTGCCTTTAGGGTCCTGGGTCGGGACCCGGAGCGGGGGTGGGCCCGAGTCCCTCTCCTTCCTCATGCAGGATTGTGCAAATCCAAGACTCTGTGGACTCCCCATCGAGCCACAAACTCTACGTTCTAGTTGGACTAGTAAAGGAAACATGGGTGGGGGGAAGGTGCACGGGTGGACAACCCCAATGATGACTGGGCTGTAAGCCTGAGAGGGAGCCCAACCTGTGACACCTTCTTCCAGGTGGAGCCAGCAGCTAACAGGGCTGGGTTCAATATAGAGGGTTTCCCTTTCATTGATGCAACACAGAACTGGCTCGAGCCTCCATCCAGTAACCTGGGAAATTCATTCACTACCTCTGGGTGCCTCTAAGAGGCAATGTTTCCTCACTCGCAAGCATGGAGTCCTAGGCTATGTCTAGACTGCAAGCTTCTTTTGAAAGAGAGCATCCACACCTCAAACCCGTATTGAAAAAGCGATCTGCTTTTTTGAAAGAGAGCGTCCAGGCTGCATCAACACTCTCCTGAAAGAAAGCCCTGTTTGCTATTCATAGAATGGTCACCAGGGCACCTGTGCTTTTTTCAGCTGCCTCTTCTTTCAAAAAATGTCCCTGTTTTGCATCCACGTGCACCTTTTTCTGAAAGAGCTCTTTCAAAAAAGGCATTCTTCCTTGTAATTTGAGGTTTACCAATGTCAAAAAACCTGCCTTCTTTCGATTTAATTTCAAAAGAATGTGATTGCAGTGGACACAGGCCAAGTTTTTTTTTTTTTTTTTAAAAAGGGCATTTTTTTTTTTCAAAAAAACCAATGTAGTCTAGAAATACCCTGAGTGTAGAAAATAAACTTTTAACAAAAGGAGGGCAGTAACTCAGAGTTATTTTGAGAACATCACAAACAGGGTTCAAAACCTAAACCATGAGTAAAAGATACTCCCTCCCCTCCCCCCCCCCAATAGATTGGGCAGTATTCTTTCCCCGCAGGGTCTTAAGTTCAGCAACAACAACAAAATCCCTTTCTTGTGCCGAACCTTTCTCTGCACCCAACTCACAGTTGCTGTCCTTGATCAATGCAGACCCAGAGTTTGTAGTTCACCTCCTTACCAGGAAGGAAGGTAAAAAACACCTTATTTGCTCCTCTGGCTACTCACTAGGGGTGTGTCTACACATCAAGTTATTTTGGGATACCAGAGGTCCTCACAAGCCACCCATTATTTTGAAATATTTTTCAAAATAATGGTCATGCTATTTTGACATCCCAGTAATCCTCATTCCACAAGAATTAAGGAATGTCTTGAAATAACACCAAATTTCAAAATAGCCTATTGAGAAATAAGCACGCAATTTGTGTAGCGCAAATTGCGCATCTGATTTTGAGTTTAGAGTGCAGTATAGACATAGGCTATCTGCCCTGGTGACTACTCCTCACACCTCTCTCCACAACCGTACTGGCTGTTAGTCACTATCCACAGCCATTCACCTCTCTGCTGTGACCTCTGCACATGAGTCTTTTAGTAATGTTCTGCTCTTCTGCAGGCTGGACAGAAATGCTGCCCCATCTCAATTTCAGGTGCCAATGATTTTAGCTCTTAGTGACAACTGCCTTCAGTTCTGGCAGAGCTGCAATTAAAGCCTATTTAGCTCTAGTCTTTGAAGAGCATGAAGGAACAGGACAAGCCCATCTAGGGTGGGGACAGATATTTTGGTTAGGGAGGCTGCATGCCCTCCCCATATGTACTCCCATAGAGATCCCTCCCCAAGAGAGTGCAGTTCCTGACCAGAATACCTGTCCCCACCTTTTTATGCTGATGGTCAATCCCCTGCTTAATGAGATCCTAACTGCTGAGTGTGACTCTCTTCCTTTGAAATAGAACAGCCCTGCTTCCCTGTATTCTTGCAATAATTACAACATTAACAGTATTTCAGTACCCCTGCATTCAGTACAAATATGATTTCTCACCCAACACCAGCCTTGTTGATCACGAGCAATGAGCTAAACACTGTTCCATCCATTGAATAGCTAAGCAAAACAGGGGAAAACTGTATTTATATAAACACATCCCCTTCAAGCTGGCTGTCAAGGAAGAATTCCTTCAGACCCTGCTTACAAACATATTAAACAAAAACATCCTTTAGCTTCTTCCCATCCTTTTCCTATTCCCTATCAAAAAAGGCAGAGTCAAGTAATAGTGCATCATGAAGATGTTTTGCATTGACTGAATTGGGCTGAAAATTCCTTTCAAATATTTTTCATTAGAATTTGCTGAATTTCTGAAGACTCCCAGACCAGATTATTGACAGCAAGAGTCTGGTCAGTTTCACAAATGCTAGTCAAAGGAGTGCAAGTATGCAACTGACAGCAATCATGTCAATTTCAGTCCATAGCTGCCATGGTTGTTGTATTCTTTTGGATGGATTAATGGACCAAAGATATTAATGAACCCTGTCACTAGCCAGCATTAATTGAGATTTGGTATACAGAGAGCTGAGCTGCTTAGCAGTATGGCAAACATGCAGGATAGTTGCCATAACCTAAATCATTCTTCTCTAGTGACCAAACATTTTAATTCTCTATATAGGAATCAGTTGGTAGATGTTAAAATATATTTTAAAAATTGTTTTTAGCACCATTGTATGCACACATAATGTTCTCATTTTTATTTCCAAAGCATTTAACCCCTGCTCTTTAGCAATCTTCAGAAAGAGGGAGAGTCTTAAAAAAGCATAGAGCTAAGAGTCATAGCAGAAAAGTAGAACAGATTGATCCCATCAAAAACAACTTGCTTTTAATATTTTGTAAGAAATATAAAACTCAGTTTTGAGTCATAACAGGAAACTAAAAATACAAGCCAGCACAAACAACAAAAAGACTCGCTTTTTACTTGATGTGTTTATTTTTAAGTAACCTAATTCATAGTGAAGTCTAAATTCTTCTGCACTGAATAAAGTTAACTGAGAGTTCAGCAAAATTCCACCTAGCCCCTTCAATAAGATCAATAAATATATTTTCATGTTCTATTGTAACAGCAAGTGAATATCCCTTGGTAACTCACAGCAGAATCAAATGTTAATCATTTATCTCATTGTCAGTCTGAAGACAAAACACCTGCTGTGATATTAAAAAGAGAGAATAAAAAAATCAAAATCCAGCAGAACGTGCTTTCCATGTCATTAGTTTATTATATGCACTTAGCAAAGAATGATCAGGAACAGCAAGGGTCTTTAATAGACTATTTCAATTTCACTTTTGTTTTCTTATGCAGGGTACAGGATGAATGATTAGAGCTGAACATGTACATGCTGATGCCAATGAACTGGAAGAGAATACCACAAATGCTATGTAATGCCTTTACTTAAAAGCCATTCACCATGAGCAAGCAATTAAATACATTTAAGGAATGACTGAATACTGGCCATTTTCATCTTGTTCTAATGGAGACCACGCATATTTTAATCTCTGGTTTCTAGAAAGTAGGCCAGACAAAAAAGGGCAGTCATTTTTTTGCATCATATTGATAGGAATTATTTTTAAAGGGCTACTAGTATTTGCTGACACAAAAACCAACACCATCTATCAGTGTCCCGCAAAAATAATATTGTGCAAGCATCCAATTTACAACATCAGAACATAATATAATATAATTATCCATATATGAAGGTCCAGATGTAAAGCTCCTTTTTCCCCCTATCCATCTGAATAATCTCCATTTAATCAGAAATATGATCAGAGAAGTTGTTCTTTGTTCTTTGTTCTCTAGGCATTATCTCACCATCATTTTTACATCTGAAAACATCATTTGTTCTCATTCTAAATGCACCTTGCCACACATTTTCTAAGGCCCTCATTAGAACTACAGCTAGGCTACGTCTACACTGGCCCCTCTTCCGGAAGGGGCATGTAAATTTCAGCAGTCGTCGTAGGGAAATCCGCGGGGGATTTAAATATCCCCCGCGGCATTTAAATAAAAATGTCCGCCGCTTTTTTCCGGCTTTTAAAAAAGCCGGAAAAGAGCGTCTAGACTGGCCCCGATCCTCCGGAAAAAGTGCCCTTTTCTGGAGGCTCTTATTCTTACTTTTTCAGCAGTCGTCGTAGGGAAATCCGCGGGGGATTTAAATATCCCCCGCGGCATTTAAATAAAAATGTCCGCCGCTTTTTTCCGGCTTTTAAAAAAGCCGGAAAAAAGCGGCGGACATTTTTATTTAAATGCCGCGGGGGATATTTAAATCCCCCGCGGATTTCCCTACGACGACTGCTGAAATTTACATGCCCCTTCCGGAAGAGGGGCCAGTGTAGACGTAGCCCTAGTGTCTTTTTTGGGCTTAAGCGATTTATTATACTTTTGACTTTTACTAGTGGAAGATCAGAATATCTCTGGCTATTGCTGTCTAGGGTTTATTCATTACAGCTTTTCATAATAATAAACTGCATTAAACCACAATAACCCTCATTAGCTACCTTTTAAGGAGAAGTTGTGTGATTTTTTTTTCCGGTGTTTTATATATATTACAGACTATTATATATTATTGTGTTCTTATTAATCAAAATGACTGGAGAAGGAAGATGCAACTGGGAAGATGGTATTTAACACCTGAATGAGCCATTATTTTGTGATTGAAATAATAGCTGCTATTTCTTTAGCTTTTTGAAAATTAATAACAGAAGAGTTTCAGATTTCTATGAAGCCAGCATGGAATTATATATTATTCCTACTGATCATATAATTGTTAGAGACTCTGACAACCATTTGAACTTGTAAATGTAAGAACACATTTTACAATTTTCCCATAATTTCTCATTCTATTCAGATGATTGGCAGTAGCGATTCATTTCAGCTCTTCTTTTGGTTCTGCTGGTATCATTCATGTCACAATGGCAGTCAGTCATTCTTCTCAGGTGTAGTGTATACATTCTCTCTTTCTACAGAAAATACTCTTTTGTCATTTAATTTGAAGGCTGTAGGACATGCCTAGAACTCCTAGTAGTGACAGGAATATCTGAGAGGCTGTGAAGTCCCTGATACAGGAAGATGCATATTTTGACATCTGGGAGATGATTTCATTTTTTTCACTCATTGGTTACTGCCATTGATTTGTGATTAACTATCTGAAGATATGAGAGAATATAATGCACAAGAAGAAGCCTAGTACAGCTAAAACTGGCCATCAACCTATTGATCAATCATTGTCAAGTGCTATTTATCTTTCTTAGCATACAGAATGGTTACAAATGGTGATAGATGTAAGGAAGTCTGCCCAACATCATGGGATATGAGGTACATAGGTAGTCCTTGCAAAGGTCCTCTGTAATTTTCCAGTCTGCCA
Organism: Pelodiscus sinensis; assembly: GCF_052426305.1. NCBI lineage: Eukaryota > Metazoa > Chordata > Testudines > Trionychidae > Pelodiscus > Pelodiscus sinensis. Next base: position 51,927,749 of record NC_143053.1, read on the forward strand.
GTTGCTGGATCAATTTCTGAGAAGGCATCTGTGCTGCTGTTGGGAGTTTTTCTTTTCAGCTATGTGGACTGTCTCATACTCGCATCACTTGCATGCAACCTTTTAAGGTTAGCCTGATTTGTAGATTGACAGCAATGAATGGTGCAAAAAATCTTATTTCCAGTGACACTTTCTCAGGCATGTTCTATCCTCCATATTGTCATGACTATGTCTATAAGTGAGAATAAAACTACACTACAGTCCATTTTATAGACCAACTGCAAATTGCTGCATGCAGATTTAAGACTGCTGCATTGGTCTTGAGAATTTGCTCCCAAATTAAGTTACTGATGTGAAAAGTAATTCCAGGCTATAAAATTATGATAGTTTCAAGGCTTTCCAGGAGAATGAAGATTCCTTCTATTTGTTTTCATTTCTGCCCTGGTCCTGAGCCAAATGGCTACTAGTCTTCAGCTGCTAACTTCAGAATAATTCCAAGTGTCTCAAAACCTTTCTAATGATAAAACCCTAATTTATAGAAGCACACACCTTACCTTTTGAGCATTACTTGAGAAACTCTTCCCTGAAGCAATCTGGAAGCTTGCCTGAGTGAGACCAGAAGGGCTAGATATAAGTGAACAAAATCTGCATTTGTATGCATAAAAATCTATACAAGTATATGGAGTTTAGTACCATTTTGTGAATGGTTTTCATACAACCATATAGCTGGAAGAGACCTCAGAAGGTTATCAAGTCCAGCCCCCTGCTCTAGGCAGGACCAATCCCAACTAAATCAACCCGGCCAGGCCTTTGTCAAGCTGAGACTTAAACACCTCTAGGGATGGAGACTCCACTACTTCCCTAGGTAACCCATTCCAGTGCTTCACCACCCTCCTAGTGAAATAGTTTTTCCTAATATCCAACTTGGACCTCTCCCACCACAACTTGAGACCATTGCTCCTTGTTCTGCCATCTGTCACTACTGAGAACAGCCTCTCTCCATCCTCTTTGGAACCTTCCTTCAGGAAGTTGAAGGCTGCTATCAAATCCCCTCTTACTCTTCGCTTCTGCAGACTAAACAGACCCAACTCCCTCAGCCTCTCCTCATAAATCATATGCTCCAGCCCCCTAATCATTTTGGTTGCCCTCCACTGGACCCTCTCCAATGCGTCCACATCCTTTTTGTAGTGGGGGGCCCAAAACGGGACACAATACTCCAGATGTGGCCTCACCAGAGTCAAATAAAGGGGAATAATGACATCTCTGGATCTGCTGGTAATACTCCTCCTATGTAACCTAATATGCAATTAGCCTTCTTGGCTACAAGGGCACACTGTTGACTCTCATCCAGCTTCTCATCCACTGTAACCCCCAGGTCCTTTTCTGCAGTACTACTACTTAACTGGTTGGTCCCCAGATTGTAACTATGCTTGGGATTCTTCCATCCCAAGTGCAGGACTCTGCACTTGTCCTTGTTGAACCTCATCAGATTTCTTGTGGCCCAATCCTCCAATTTGTCTAAGGCACTCTGGACCATATCTCTGCCCTCAAGCATATCTACCTCTCCCCCTAGCTTAGTATCATCCGCAAACTTGCTGAGGGTGCAATCCATCCCCTCATCCAGGTCATTAATAAAGATATTGAACAAAACCGGTCCTAGAACCGAACCTTGGGGCACTCGGCTAGAAACCAACTGCCATCCTGACATTGAGCAGTTGATCACTACCCACTAGGCCTGGCCTTCTAGCCATCTTTCTATCCATCTTATCCATTTATCCAATCCACATTCCCTTAACTTGCTGGCAAGAATATTGTGGGAGACCGTATCAAAAGCCTTCCTAAAGTCAAGGTATATCACATCCACTGACTTTCCCATGTCCACAGAACCAGTTACCTCATCATAGAAGCTAATCAGATTGGTCAGGCACGACTTGCCCTTTGTGAATCCATGCTGACTATTCCTAATCACTTTCCTCTCATCCAAGTGCCTCAAAATGGATTCCTTAAGGATCCCTTCCAAGATTTTTCCAGGAACCGAGGTAAGACTGACCGGCCTATAGTTCCCTAGATCGTCCTTCTTCCCTTTTTTGAAGATGGGCACTACATTTGCCTTTTTCCAATCATCCGAGATTTCTCCTGACTTCCACGACTTTTCAAAGATAATGGCCAAAGGCTCCTCAATGACATTTTCCAACTCCTTCAGTACCCTCAGCTGCTTTAAGTCTGGACCCATGGCTTTGTGTATGTCTAGCTTTTCTAAATAGTTCCTAACCTGTTCTTTACCCACCAAGGGCTGTCCATCTTCATCCCATCTTGTGTCACTTAGCGCATTAGTCTGGGAGCTCACCTTGTCCGTGAATACAGAGGCAAAGAAAGCATTGAGTACTTCAGCTTTTCCCCACATCATCTGTCACGAGGTTACCTTCTTCATCCAGCAGGGGCTGCACACCCTCTCTGATCACCTTCTTCTTGTTAACATGCCTGTAGAAACTTTTCTTGTTATCCTTCACATCCTTAGCCAGTCACAATTCCATTTGCGCTTTCGCCTTCCTGATAACCCCCCAGCATTCTTGAGCTATACATTTATACCCCTCCCTGGTCATTTGTCTAAGTTTCCACTTTTTGTAAGCTTCCTTTTTGTGCTTAAGTTCACCAAGGATTTCCCCTGTAAGCCAATTCGGTCTTCTACTATGTTTTCCTCTCTTGCTATGCATCAGGATGGTTACTTTCTGTGCCTTCAATAAGGCTTCTTTAAAATACTGCCAGCTGTCCTGGACTCCTTTCCCCTTCATGTTAGCATCTCAGGGGATTCCGCCCATCAGGTCTCTGAGGGAGTCAAAATCTGCTTTTTTGAAGTCCAAGGTGTGTATTTTTCTACTCTCTTTTCTTCCTTTGGTCAGGATCCTGAAATCTACCATCTCATGATCACTGTTTCCCAGGTTGTCACCCACCTCTGCTTCCCCTATTAGTTCCTCCCTGTTTGTGAGCAGAAGGTCAAGCTGCGCACAAAACAGTCAGGATGGTGGAACACAGTGATTTGAAAGTAGCTTGTTTATCCAAAATATTCTCAACATATAGGATGTCCTCTGAACACCCCAAGGTTAATAAATGCCTGATAGTTGTCCTTCACAATAAATGCTATTAATTCATGGCTGAGAAAATGCTACCATGTAATTCTCTAAGATATCCACTACAAGAAGTCACAGGAGACATTGTTACCTTTTAAGACCTTATTTCAGCTAGAAGGAAAAGCTGTTTATAAAAGGTAGGTCATCCAGTCTGGAACAAAACCAATAAAAAGTGAAACTCTTCACAGAGCTAAAATTGTAAATTCTGAATATCAAATAATTGATTCTGAACAGGTTCTAAAATGTCCATAGCTCAAAAATATTCAACAAATAGTTGAAAATAAAGAACAAAGTCTTTAAAATATTACATGTATAAATAATCAAAGGGGGGGGGGAAATCATAAATTGTTCATGGGAAACAGTTTGACCATATAACCTTTAGAGCATGTCAGGGCCTGCGATCAAGGGGTTCTCCATAATCTAGCAGTAACTCTCAGCTGGCCGGGCCAGCTGAGTGTACCTCAACTCACCATTGTCATCATCTGCAACTAAACATTATCGCAAGCTATATCGGTGACACTGATTATTATTATTACACAGTGTGTGGACAAGTGATATGAAAAGCTATACAAATATGCTGGAAGTATGTCTTTAAAGTGAGTTTGGAAAAATTTGTTCTGCCAACACCAAGGAATGTGGTCCAGCCTGCTTGATTGTGTCGTCAATATAAATTGAGCAACCCGAAATATTGAAAATATATTTACGTAAAAGGAAAACAAAGCCATCGAACCAGCAAGTGGGAGACATATTTAAGAGGCTATCTTGACCAGAAGGAGATTGCAAAAATAACCATAGCATCAGCTCCCTGGTAGCAAGCTGACCCCCTTCAGGAGAGCTTCCTGACTTGGAAAACAAAGATAAACCTTTGAGCATATAAGCAGAGAGAGAGCAAGAGAGAAATTTTGGCCTCCTTCATCCGAGGAGTCAAAGAAATCAAGGACTTTGAAATGCATGTGTAGGATCCTGGCTAAAGACCAGCCATCCATGTTAGAGGATTGCCTGGTGTGAGAAACTTCTTTGAACAATAAAATTTTAGGCTTAGAAGCCTACTTGTTACCTGCACACCCCAGGGCACCCTCCTTTCACCACTTCCCAGGATCAATGCGTAATCTGATTAATTTAAGAACTCAACCGTACCCAGTTCCCAGGTTTCTGGGCTTACTTTTCTATGGGGTTGCAGGAATTTTTTACCAGTGAAATAGCCTTGCATCATAATGTCATTAACCTCTGTTTCTTAACAATCACCAAGCAAAATACATACTCAAAGCATACGGTGGATTGTTCACCAATCCTGATAATTTCCAGGTGACATTGCCTAGTGGCCAGGCAAGGTCAGTCTCATCTGGGTTCTAGTTGCTGCACATCAGACATTTAAAGAATTCTAGCATCTCTGCTCTTAGGCTATGTCTTGTAAGTAGTTCTTTTCCTTCTCCTTCCCCCAGGTTTTTTCTTATTCTCCTTCTGCTTCCAGATCTCTCTTTCACCTTTTTTCTTATTCTTCTTTTCTCTTTCCTTTCTTTTTTCCCAGATGGTCTCCTTGGATCCCAGTTTATGAAACTTAAGTCCTGCTTAGCTATACCATAACAAATCATTTTACCGAAGTTGCACAAAATATTTTTTAATCTGAACATATTGCAAAATAATTCTTTAATCAGTTGTGTATCTTGTGAAATTGATTTAAAACTTGCAAACACTTATGCAACAGACAGAAGAAATCAAAGAGCCAAGCAGAAACCATAGCGATATACAACAAAGAAGTAGGAACAATAAATAGAAAACAATAAAGAAGTAGGAATTTCACAAACACAAGTGTTGACAGGCAGAATGCTACCAGATAAGATATTTCTTTTTAAGCATCTTAAGATCTATTTCTTTATCTGGTGATGATGGGTACTGTTAGGACAGGATCTTCTTCTTGACAACCCAACATTATCTTGTCTTAATGTAATTAAGATGGAATGTGGGGATGTGAGGTTTTGCTGCTTGGCTTATGGCCGCTGCTCTCCTAATATGGATGCATAAAAAGGCCTCAGACTTCACATACTTTTACTTTCATTTGTAACCATTTCTACTGTGCTCGCGCTCTCTCTCTTTCCACTTCTGGGAGCACAGAGCTGGACCCTCCCCCTTACCTTGCCCAAGAGCCCTTGGAGGTTGTCTGTCAACTCCATTGCCTCTGGGAACTGGTTCTTCTGGTTTTTATCTTCATTCAGTGGTGGCTGCAAGGACTAAAATGTTCGTGCAGTTAGAGTTTCTGTTCTTATTGCCTTTAATTTAATTGTGCCAAAGCTGCCAAATTAGTTAAAATCCATCATCTCCGCCAATTTGGTTCGGTGGGAAGAATTCCTTCCTGATCCCAGCTACAGACCCACAGCATCATTCAGCTCACTACCTCAACTACTGGAAAGGAGGGAAAGGCAGCTATAAACTGAGGCAAAAACATTGAAGCCTCCAGGAGAAGGATGGAGGAGTGCCAAGGCAAATCAGTTAATTTATTTTCCCTGTTGGGACCATGGAAGGAGAGAGACCCCTTTCCCTCCCACTCAGGCACATTTTTTTACCTCTTCAGGTATGCAAAAGGGGCAGAGCTCCAGTACTTCCTTGCCAATGGTTCTACTCTCTCCCTTGCCCCCTTTTCAGAGTCTAGACTCCATTATTGCTGGTCCCACTGATCCGGGGAGGGATATTTACAGTATGTATACATGACTGAATTGGCTCTCTCAATGTGACAGCTACTTAACAGACACATTGAAGGGCAGGGGACTTTACATGGAGACTGTGTAATTACCCATATTTGGATTTAGTCAGGAAACAGACATGGATAGTCTTGCAAAAAGTGCTATTGGATCTCAAATTGCCAACAGTAAGCAGGGCAATCAGTTTAACATATCAACTCAAAGTCAGCATGCTTAGAACCTTCCTGGGGGGGAGGGGAGGGAGAGGAGAGAAGGGTAGTTATCGAATTCCAGCCACTGGAGAATCATTTTACTTGGCAGTCACTGACTACACCTGACCTTTTTAGCTTCTGAGAACTGATTTAAAAAAAAAACAGCCCAGGCACAGATGACTTTAAATTGGTCAGATCAGACGTGCACTTGAAACCTGGTAACTAGCATTCCCAAGAGAGCCTTATTAGCAGGGTTGGTACAAATCTCTTTCATATGTTAGAAGAGGTCATGGGTAGCGCAAATAAATGTTTCCCTTCTTTTTACATCAACTAACTCAGGGGCACGTGCCTACTTTATGGGAAAATCTCCTCGCTATTATCAAATGGATTGCCCTTTGTCATGTGTGCTTATTGCTTGTCATAATCTCAAGGAAAACCAAGATGCATTAACAAGACAAAGGACAATAGCTGGAGAGAAATAAAACATGAAGTTTATGTTTGAGAAGGAAGTAGAGGAATGGGATAACACTACAAAACAATGTGTGACTAACTTGCTTCAGTTCTCTCCTGTGTTACTTAATACGATTTCTGATCATACTGAGACCAATACAAGGCTTTTGTGGGACAATATATTTTCCATTAAACTTTATGGACACAGTGCATATTTATACTTATATTTATGTTTGCGTCCATCTGAGGTGCTGACAGACTATTCAGTTTTGGCTATCAGCAGTAGGAAACCTGAGTCCTTTTTTCAAAAAAATAAGCTGACACATAATAACAGTTAATATTTTTAAATTATATTTTGAGAAACTGCAGGTTGTATATACAATTCAAAATAATAATGCCCAATTTTGTATCAGGGTCTCAAATAAGCATGGATGCTCACATGACACCCTGGGGGGCAAGGTATGTTATTTAATGAATATATATTCCAGATATTGTTGATTTATTATTATTATTTTCCAAGTTGATTCTGTGTCTCTTTTCTCTCTAATATAGTCATCCATGAGTCATCCAGTGCTTGCACACTGAGGGTACGTCTAGGTTACATATCAACTCAAATGTAACACGGAACACTTCTGCTTTTCCGAAATTTTTTTTGGAAAAGCAGATACATTTTTTCAGCATTCCTGTAAACCTCATTCTATGAGGAAGATGGGATGTTTCGAAAGAGGGTTTTTTCCCAAAATTTGGCTCCGCATAGACAGGCCAAATGTTGGAATAGCTTGTTTTGGAAGAAAAGCGGGAAAAGATATGCAAATTGTGCTTCGCAATTTGCGTATCTTTTTCCAATTTTTCTTTGATGGGTAGACACAGCCTGAGATGTATTGCCTATTAAGGATGCCATGCCTGTATTTAGTTTCTCCACGTTATCTCGGTGGGAGTTTGAGCTGGTGGTGTGAGTTATTATTCAAGGGAACTTATGGATATTTGACACCAATTCTTGTTGTTGCCACCACCATTTGACAAATGTTAATTAATTTATTTTCATAATACCTCTGAGAGGTAACAGAGAAGCATTACCCCCTAAAGATGGGGAAACTGAGGCACAAAGCAACTAAGATGAAAACTATCCACTCACTTGAGTGCCTTGTTTAACCTCATCTTTCAGCATGCTTTGAGTTATAAAGCATATGTTCAAAGCACTGCTCCCATTGACTTCAGCTGCAGCATGGACCACTCATTGTTTCTGCAAATCAGCATTCTTGTAAACCTCATTCTATGAGGAAGATAGGATGTTCCAAAAGGTTTTTTTTCCCAACATTTGCAAATCAGACCTCAGGGTCTAAAGTCAGGAGCCAAGAAAAGGAGAACACACAATTTGGTAACCACCTGTGAAAAGCTTAGTTTAAGAGAATTGCCCATCCCCACATAGAAGCTCTGTGGCAGAGGCAAGGATGGAAGCCCATTTCCTAGTGCAACAGTCAACTGCCTTAAGCATAAGACCGTCCTTTCTTTCTGCAGTCCCCTGCCTCATTCATCATATGTTATGCTCATAAGAAGCACATGGGATCTTCCTGGTGAAAAGGCAATATGCTGCGTTTATTAAGAATGCAGTAGTAAAGCAGCTAGCATATGCTTACACAGACATATGCACACCCACACCCACACCCTAATAGATGTTATAGTTACCAGTCCAGATTCTTCCGGCGGCCAACCTGAAGTGGAGCTCTGTTGGTGCAGATCAATGCTCTAGAATCTTGGCAAGATGTATCCCAAAACTATGGCAAAGCAGCTTCTTTTTACAACATGTTGGGATCAGTAAATTTTGCAGTCATGTATAATCAATCACCTATTTAATGCATCTTTACCATCAGTGCTAGGCTGTTCCTTTCTGCAAGTCAGAAAGGATGGCAGGTAAGGTACAGTGAGGCACATTACACTGTGTAAAGCAATGTGACGGACCAGGCCGTGTCTGGGCACAGCTGAGGGCGTCCGCTCAGGGCGAATTGCTCAAATCCGGGGCTCCTTACAACCCCCAGACTGGTGACCTCTCCAAACAGGCCACAAACCAGTCTCAGAGTGCTTCAGCTGCCTGCCTGAAGCCTCACGAGCAAAACCCCTCCGACACTCCAGCAATATCCATGCCCCAGATGGCCCCGGGCCTCATACACAGGTGGGGGGTCCTAGCACCCAATCCCACCTACCCCGAACAAGTCCTGTCCGGTTCCAAGAAACCAGCCACAGATCCCTGGTCAATTTACTCTCTGGATCTTACCCACAAATCACGCTGGGCCAATCCTTTAGAATCTATATCTAAAGGTTTATTACTACAAGAAAGAAAAGCGTGAGAGTAAGGTTGTTAAAGATTAGTACGTTACATGCACCGAATCTCCCAGTCCTCGATGCAGGCTCTAGCAGAGATGTTCCAGCTGCTGCTTTAAAAGTTCTTGTTGCACATCCTAAATGGCTACACTCATACCTCCCAACTGCTGCTGCCTACATTGCCATCCCCCATCCCTGGGCCGAGCCTTGGGTGAAGCTAGCAGCTCGGGTGCTTGAGCCAGTGGCCAGAGTGCACGTTACCGCAGGCCCACCCGCAGGGAACCTGGCATCCAGGGTGCACGGCTACTCCTTTACCCCCCGCAAAACATGGAGCAGGAGTTCTATAGATAACTTTCTTCTTTACTACAGTATTGAAACATCTCCTGAGCAAGTCCATCCTGTGAAACATTAAGTGATCATGTAATTAAGACTGCATAATAATCATTCATAGGCAACCTTAATTCTGGCAGTTCTTAACTTGTGTGTTTGACTTAGTCATCTTAATAGTATACTTCTAATATTGTAAATTGGGAAGTGTGTGTGGATTTTCATACATTAAAAAAAACTAACTGGAAAAAAAGATTCAGCATGTGGCACCATATTAATGCTCACATGTTTCAAAAGCAGGGTTTGAATCCTTAGATTCACCACATAGATCTGTTTCTTGAGCAAAAATGAAACTGATAGCATTAGTAGGTTGTCATCTTCTATATGAATGAGCACTAAAGGGGGAGGTGATACCTGGTTGGAATATGACCCATCTAGATGGAATTAACATGTTGTTTGTTGCTATTACATTGTTCACTCAACTTCTGTATTCTATCCTTTCCCTACCCTTTTGGTTTATTTAGACTGTAACCATTTTGGGGCAGAGACCTTCTGATAATCTGTGCTTGTACAGTGACTACTACAATGGGGTCCCATTCTTGGTTAGTTCTTGGGCACTATCATACTAATCATGATTGATAAAATGGTTCTGCTGTATTTACATGACTCTGGATGCAGAGGCTTTAAGAAAAACAAGTACCACAGGACTCAAAATAAAATTGCAAGAGTTGGAAACTGTGAGACAGAAAGAGACTGAGAGAGCATGTACGCACAGTTTCTTGAATCACTCCAACTTGTTTTTTGGTCTGTGAAATATAAGGAAGTACTATGGCAACCTTTTTGCTCTCTGTTTAAAGAAGAGACAACATGAAAGAATGCAGAATTCCTTGCAATACTGAGCAAAATCCAGACATCTATAGTAGATTTTATAGAGCTTAGTAGGTGAATATATTTTTAAATATGGATCAGCACTGAATTTTGATCTGTTTCCAAATGTTGAGTACATTTTTGTCATGAGGTTTATTAGAATGATGCTGTTTTTGTTCTGCTGACAGGAAAAGGCCTAGATTGATTTCCTTGATTGATTACATGATGATATTGGTTTGCGTTAAATCTCTGCTTTGAGAAAAATGTAAATCCTGGGCTGGCTTGGGCATGTATTTCTGAAGGTCATTTTCTCTCCTTATGCAATGCAAACTAATAGCTCATTTGCTGTTCATAAAAAAGTCAGATTGGGATAGGCTGGCTTTAATTGTGAGTTGGGGTTTGCTTGTGATGGGACTGCAACAACTTCCACAACCTGCAGCAAAATTTGTTGAACTAGGAAGAAAGGAGAGAAATAATTTCATTGTGCTGTTTTGTGTGTTCCATGTGAAAGACCTATATTCAGGGCCATCTCTAGTAGGATGCAGGGGCCTAGGAAATCTCCCACCCCATAGTGCCCTAGCTCAAGAGCCTGAGGAACCCTCCACAGCAGGCCCCACCCTGCCCTGGTTCTGCTCCACTCCTTCCCTCAGGTCCAGCCCCTGCTCTGCCCTCATTGCACTCCTTGCCCAAAGTCACCTCCTCTAAGCAATGCAAGCCAGGCTGTTACCCGGAGGGCCTGTTAAGGAGTAGCAACAGGGGTCAGCCCCTCCCTCCCCACACACAAACTCAATGCAGCAATGGGAGTCGGAGTGACCTGATGGACTGCTCAGCTCCATTGTGCTCCACAGCCCATCTCCAAGCACACCGAGCTCTGCTTCACCATGGTGTCAGGAAGTGGAATCCCCTTGGGCCGGGGTCAGGTCACAATGCTTGCTGCCAGCAGGCTAGGAGTTGGGCATCTGAGCAGAGCAGGCTTCTGTGTCACTCCAGCTCCTGCTACTGTGGTGAGTGTGGGGGCCTGACCACTGCTGCCATCCTGTGCTACCCCTCTGGTAATTCCCCACGAAACTCTGGGCCCCAGAGGTCCTGTCCATGGGGTGGCCACCAAGGGGCATCTCAAAGCGTGGGGCCTGGGGTGTCCACCCTTAGTCTTCTGATGAGCAGGACAGCTCTGCCTATATTTTAAATTAATAAAATAGCAAACTGAGAAGGTCAGCTGTCAATGGAAAAGCACCTTGTGTGATTGCGTGTTTCTCTTCGGTAGTAGGCTCAGGTTTCACTTCTGTTAATGGCCTCTCCGGCCTGCCACAGGAATTTCCTACTCTTCAAAGTAAAGAACACAGAAGAGAATTTCAATATAGTTTGGCTCTATATAGGGGTCCTTGCATAACTCTGGTCACAATATTTTTATTTCCTGTATTATTACTATCCTTGTGATAAAAAACAGGCTATGTAGCACTTTAAAGACTAACAAGATGGTTTATTAGGTGATGAGCTTTCATGGGCCAGACCTACTTCCTCAGATCAAATAGTGGAAGAAAATTGTCACAACCATATATACCAAAGAATACAATTTAAAAAAAAAGAGAACACATATGAAAAGGACAAATCAAATTTCAGGACAGAAGGGGGTTGGGGAGGTGGGGAAGGTAAATGTCTGTGAGCTAATGATATTAAAGGTGATAATTGGGGAAGCTATCTTTGTAATGGGTAAGATAATTAATGTCTTTGTTTAAACTTAGGCGTAAAGTGTCGAATTTAAGCATGAATTATTACAGAAGTTGTTAAACATATGGTCATGGGGGATGGGTACAATACGCTAGTGGCTCTATCACAGCCCTGGTTATGGGGTTCGATGGAAAAGTTTTTCCTTTATTATGCCCCATACAGGTTCTGGTGTGGCTATGGAAGCCATATGTACCATTTAGCTTCCTGGGTTGCTCAGTGATCTCCCTGGAGTCCAGGGAAATGATTCTGTCCTCTCTTGCTGTCTTTTTCTCTGTGTACACAAATGGATGTGATTAATCAAGTCATCTGATTAGCTAGCTGAGGGTCATGGTCTTTAAGCATATAATAAAAACACAGATCAGAGCTATTATGTGTGTTGGCTGTATATTCCATAGACAAATCCCTCAAGGTTCTAGTTTTTAGTCAAGAGCTTCTGTAGCATGGCTGGCCCTGCCCTACCAAGTTTACATAGTTGTGCTCTCCTTTTTAAGGAAACGATTATGTATGCAATTGCTATGCAATGCTCACCTGTGAGAGAGAGGGCTACACGGGAAAATATCTTAGTTTAAAACAGGTATTCACTTCATAATATGCTCCAGTATTTAATGAACAAATGTGTAGTCACCATGGTAATCACTACATTGATGAACTTACTGCCACAGAATCTCTCCTTAAGAAGCTGTGCTGCTGCCTGACACAAACTTCTGAATATAGCCAATGTCCATTTTCTTTTTAATAAAGTAACAAAACATTTGCTGAGTAACCAGTGTGAGAAGCAAAATATGGTAGTAGGGTGTCATCAGTCAGGCCATGCCTCTGAAGGTTATTCAAACCAGCATGCATCTCTAAATCCGGTCCCTCTTATCCGTAGTACTGCATCTCCACATTTTGAATGTTGTCTTTTTGTTATGCCTGCAAACTCAAATTGTGATGCAATCTCATGGAATCAGATTATTGTCGCATATGACTGAATTCTGAGAAACAGAATTGGAAGAGGAAGGCATTTTATACTTTCTTCTTTGTGAAATTTAGTTGTCTCTTTGGTTTAATTTCCTGTATCATATTGTAGATTTGAATGTAAAGATAAAAAAAGGTAAAAAAAGAAAAATATCATCATCACAGTTTGTCTTTCCATGTCCAGTCTCAGAATGCACTATATTGCTCACATCTGACAAAGGACAAGATTTTAGGACTGATCGATTACTATTAATTGTTCAGATCTCTGTTTCATAGCAGCTAATTAGTATGTGAAATATGACCACAAACAAAACAATAATCAACCCAGGCCTGTGGGAACAACATTAGTATCCTCCACTGACTCTTAGCAGCTAAGATAAAATAATAAAAGTATAACTGGCTTAAATGGGATGACTCTTGTCTTCTTCTTTTGTGATATTTGGCATGTATAGGAAATGGATTTCTCATTTTAATAATGCAGCTCTTGATTTGCAGCTTCTCATTCTTCTTTGATCATTAATTTTTATGAATTACCAACACACAGTATATTACAGCCACTTTCCCCTACCATTGTGCTGTTTCAACATATAAATGGAGCACAGGCTTGTATTGTCCCTATACATGCCTTAAAATATCAGATAATAAAAATGTTTAATGTGTACTTGTTCTTTGGGGGCTTTTATGTACTACAACAGTGTTTCCTGTTCTGCACCAGGTCCTGTCATGGAACTACAGCTGATCTCAATATCACTGTAATTTAATTTGTTGTTCATTTTCCTCTGATCTTTGCTTTTGCTTCATCATAAAGTAATACTATATGTAGGGAAAATAAACAGATTATTGGAAGCACTGTTTTAATCATTTGAGGAAACAAAGGGCTTGCAATGAAATCAATAATATAGTGTGGAAGAAAGCTATATTGTAGTTCCACTACTTACAAACCATTTGCAGAGCAGTTTCAATCTGTAAAAGTGTCATTCTCAAAAAACATATTTAAGTATGTTTTAAGGTAACAATATATATCAGAACTGAGGGGCAAGCTTTCAGGAGACATTCCTGAGGGATATGAGTGAAAAATCACAATTTCAGAAGCTGAATAAAGTTGACATAGTAAGCTTCATAGGATTAAAGGAGGTGACAAAACCCATCTCCATCAATACACCTTGATCTGTTTCTGTTTTCCCATTCTTTATCTTCAGTTTTACCTGTGACCTTCAATTCCAGTAATTCTACATTATTCCCTGGGAAACTTTTCAGTTAGCATATTTCTTCTACTCTTCCTGGTGAGTGGTTAGATAAAGATCCCTGTTTTGTTTTTATCATGCAAGGTGCTGAGCACCTTGGTCCTGGTCCAGCAAAGCTCTTAAGCATGTGCTTAACTTTAAGCAAGTGAGTAGTCTCATTAAATTCTAAATAGAATGACTTAAAATTGAAATGCTTAAAATTAAGTACATGCTTAGCAGAAACTCACTGGCTTGCAATGGAACATAGGTCCCTAAGTGACTTGTGCACTTTTGAATTTTTTATCCTTTGTGATGTGTTAAGTTTCAAGGTGCTCAACATTTTGTAGGATGGAAACCTGATTGACTCAGTAATATATAATACTAGAAGATTTGCCTGGCATTCCTCAGGTCCTGCAGGGCAGGGGACTGGAGGTGTGGGGGCTGCAGGAGTAAGGGTTGGAGGGGTAAGGAGGGGCTCAGAGCATAGGACTAACATGTGTGGAGAGGTTCTGGAGTCAGGAACTGGGGTGAAGAGGAGCTCAGGGCAGGGGGTTGAAGGTGTGTGTGTGTGTGCAGAAGTGAGGGTTCAGAGGTGAAGAGCACTTCAGGGGTGGGGACTGCATGTGGGGGGGGGTGCAGGAGTCAGGGTTCAGAGGAGAGGTTCAGGGCAAGGAGATGAGGGGGTGGGAGGTGGAGGAGTTGGTGGTGGCTATGCTGCCCAGATGGCAGCTCCATATGGCCATGATGGGGGGCACCTTGCCTGGGCAGAGGCTCCCCATGGATGGCTGCAGTGGGGGGGGGGACACACTGCCTGGGTGACAGCTCCTTAGGACTGGGCACACTCTTAGGATGGAGAACAGCTCCCCAGGGCTTATAGCATTGGGGAGTGGCTCCCTGGGCCTAGCTACAGTAGTGCTGGGGTGTGCAGCTACCTGGGACTTGCTGTGATTGGGGCCTTACTTCCCTGGGCTTCAGGCAGGAAGCTTAACTGCACCCCTTTCCCTTGCTGCTCCAATGGCATTATAACTCTCCTGTTTCAATCTCTGGCCCCTAGAAGCCCCCCTGTGTCCATGACATAGTATTACTGTCTCTGCTAGCAGCCCCCTCCCTTTCCATGTTATGAAAAACAATCCCATTCCAGGCACATGCCATTCTCCTGGAACTACAAAACCCTTACCCTTAAGTTAGGATAAGAGGAAGCTGCCGACCAAATGTGGTGGTCCTTGCTCTTCTCATTTAGAAGGAGTTCTTGAACAAACAGATGGACAGACAGATGTGTCACTCACAAACACAAATATTAGTAGATTCTATATCTTTGTTGCCAATTGTCCCAACCTTCTGAAAAAGGCCTGCTTTATGTGCTGAGGTAAGGGACCATCTTTATCTCTCTGTCATTTGCTCTCTCTCTTTTTATATATATATATATATATATATATATATATATATATATATATATATATATATATATATATATGGTCATATTATTTTATTTGGTTATTTCTTCAGGGCTGCTGTACTCTTAACTTCCTGCTTACTCTTAGAACAGAGTCACCTTTGTTTCTCTGATTCACACCATTGGATTAAAGGAAGAAATAACAAGAGTGAAAGAGACAATATCTCTGGAATGGTGAAACATAGGGAAGAGTCTAATCACTGAAGCTTAAAATAAATATTTGTATTTTGCCAGGACAATACAAAGAGGTTACTCTCTTGGAAAATATGTATCATAATATCAAGTTATTATATGAGATTTGTATCTCTTTTTAGGTAAAATGTAATTTTGTAAGAGAAAACCATTCATTTTTATGCCACTTTAACTGCTTTTCCCCATTTGCTGAAATGATCACGTTTTGCAGGCATTTTACGCAAATTAGGATCACTTTCCCCACCTTACCCCGCCTCTTAGTGTTAAATTGCAATGCAAATATTTGCTCCAATATAATAAGATGTGGGTCTGATTAAAGTAATGTGTGTGGCAAGGCTGCAGTTAAATGGTTTGACCTTGAAAATGACCCTTGTCTGTCAAAGTAAGAAGTCCAAATGACAAATAGAATTGTTTTGGAATCAAGGTCCATGTTTCAGGACAGGCCATTTATATTCAAGACTGAGCAGAAAACAGCACTGGCTGTTGAGGCATTGTTTGGAGCGGGTGAGAGAGGTCATGCATGAGCAGCACTTTCTTAGAAAGTAAGTAATTTACAAGCACTATTACTATCAACATTTAAAAGGCAAACATTTTCATCAAAAATTCAAACTCTGCAAGATGTTTAACCAGCTCTAATGATGATGTTCTCTCACAGTAACACAAGACTGCAAAACCCCTACAACTGTGAACTCAACATGAAAACCAGCAATGGGAGATCTGTACTTAGCAATCAGTTGAAACATACAAGAATTCCAATGGATACTGAAACACTAGGAGGCCTCTCCCACACAATTGCTGCTCCAGCCAAAAAGCCTTAGGATGCAAGCTATTTCTGTTTTCCTCATGCAGAGAAAAACTGGTGATCTGGTATTGCTACTGCCTTTGTGAGAAGGAGGAGTTTGCCATTCCTCCCTCCTTCCCTCTCAGTGCAACTTGAGAGGAAATGGGGCTTCTTGGGGGGACAGATTATGGTGCACTAAGCAGTCCTAAGAGAGAGGAGCGGCATAATAGACCATAGAAGCAGAGGTGACCTGTTATAGCACTCGAGCTATATTCTCGGTACCCCTACCAACATTTTAATTGCTAAATGGGGTGCCCTCACTTGCCTCCTTCCAGCATTTCTGGGTGTCCCTCCCTACATCCCCTCCCCCTGCAGGCACCAGCCATCGCAACAGCAGTGCAATGAATACAAGAGTGCTATTATTTTCATAGGGCAGACTGGCCAGTCTCTGAACTCTTTTCTATTTGTCCTGCTCTCTGCTGGTATGGAGGTTCCCAGCCAGTTACACTTTTAAATGTAAGGATGAATATGTCATGAGAAAGGGGGAGGGAGGAAAGGTAAACCAAAGACCTTTACTCACTTAATAGATAGCAATATACACTTGGCTCTAACAGGGGTTTCCTATTATTCCTCTGCCAGAAGAATGAACTCTGCTGTAGGAGACTACCATCTCTCAGAGTCTGAGGCAATCTGGATTTCTCTGATACTTCAATAATTTGGCTGCCTTCACTAAACACTATTAGCTATAGCTAGTTATCTTGAAAGTTACCTGTAGGTTTAATGGGTACCAGATCTTAGATTTGCTCTTGTGTTATCAAGATTTTTTTTCAGTAAATATGAGTGAACCAGGCTTAAAACTATTCCAAAAATCATTTATTCAAGAGGCCAATTTATTATAATAATTCAATAGTTCAGGAATAAAATTACAGGCATTTCCTGCCAATAGCAGATGTACTGAAGACATTTTCCACCAAACTAGCTAACTGAATTCTACATACTTTGAGGCCAGTAGATTAACCAGGGAAGTAGATAATTATGTTCCCATAGGTGGACTGTTGTAATAACTTCCTTATCATGCAATTCTATCATCAGAAGATTTCATCTTGGTAAGAAGTGATGATTTTCATGTGAGAAAGCAGTACAGTTAATTCATTTGTTAAAACTACCAACTTTCATATTTGTAGTGCAATAGTTGCTAGACTAGTCTCTCAACATGTGTTATTTTTTAGCAATCCAAAGCTGCAGCTTACGTCAGATAGCTTGAAAATGTCTATGAAGCCATTATGGGCCACTTTTCCAACCACTTTAGAACCAAGCATGGTTAAGAGCAGGTTAGGGAATCACCTGTCAGGGATGGTCCAGATGATGCTTGGTCATGAATGGAAGGGACTGGATTTGATGACCTCTTGAAGATCCTTCCAGTTCTATGATGATATGATTCTACGGCTGATTCAGTAACAACTGGAGCACACTTGTAATACACCATTAATCTTCCGCCACTCCTTTTAGTTCTATGTTTTATGTATTTTACTTTATAAAATGGAATTTCTATAAGTTAAGACTGGTTGAATTGGTAACAGGGAAGTGCATGCAGGGCAGGTCGGTAGTGGGGAGGGCAGACAAGCACTGGAACAGGCTAGCTAGAAATGAGGTGGTATATAGGGAAGGAACAAGAATCAGTAGATGAGGAACTCCATAGAAACTTCTAGTCAGATGTAGCATGAAGTAGCTGGGAGGTCAAAGCCAAAGGCAGTTTCCAAGTGGTGTCAATGGCTGTGGTCAGAAGAGGAGGGAGGCCTTGCAGAAGTAGCTTCAAGTAGCTAGAAGGGACCAAAAGAAATAGCAGGGCTCAGAGAAAACCATTATTTAGGAGCAAGAAGTAAGAAAACAAACTGGGACCTAAGAAGAACATTGATCCTCTTCCACCACTACTTCAGAACAATAAATATCCCGTTTTCCACTAACACTTCTTTTCATATCTCACTAAAGATGCGTCTATACAGCATCCTAAACTTGAAATAAGATACGCAATTTGAGCTATGCAAATTGCGTCTCTTATTTCGATTGAATTTCGAAATAGCATATTTCAAAATTTGGCATGTCTACACAGCGCCAAATTTTGAAATAACAAACTATTTTGAGACATCCCTTAACGCTTGTGGAATGAGGGCTACAGGGGTGCCGAAACAACATGTCCACTATTTTGAGACCTATCTCAAAATAGTGAGCATGTTCAAAAGACACAGGGTAGCTATTTCGGGATGCTTCTGGTATCCCGAAATAGCCCCACTGAGTACACCAACCAGATCTAAAGATTTGGTGAGACCTGGCAGGCAAGCAAACTTTGTACGTATGAGATACAGTACAGGCTAAACCCTACTTCACCATGCTGCTCCTAGTGTTTAAACACAACCCCTCTACAAAAGCACATTGAGACGAAGAATTCAGTTACTTATTCACTGTTTGTTTTATCACCTTATTGACTTCCAGATGTTTGTAAATGGTTTCTTTAATTATTTGCTTCATTATCTTTCTTGTTAAGATGACTGGTTTGTAATTTCCTAGTTTGTCCTTATTTCTCTTTTTATACAGAAAACTATATTTGCACTTTTTAAGACTTCTGGAATCTCTCCCATCTTCCATGCCTTTTCAAAGATGATAGATAAGGGCTCAGATACTTCCTCAATCAGCCCCTTGCATATGCTAGGGTGCATTTCATCAGGCCATGGTGACTTGAAGACATCTAACTTGTCTAAGCGATATTTACCTTGTTCTTTTACTATTTTAATGTCTGAACCTACCCCCTTTTGTCCAGCATTCACTGTACTAGGCATTCAATCACCACAAACCTTCTTGGTAAAAACTAAAATGTTGTTAAGCACCTCTGCCATTTCCATATTTTCTGTTATTGTTTTTCCTTCATTGTTGAGTTTTAAAGAGACTCTGCTGGTCAAGAAACCACACTGCTTAGTTTTAGTGGCTAGTGACTGATCCACTAAGCTTCTGCTCCTCACTATTGTATTATAGGGATAGTTGCTTACAGTTATTCATGTTCTGTTAAAACAAATGTTCCAAACCTAGAATGTTAAAATACATTTTAAGAGTTTTCATGATAAAATTATCTACTCTGTCCTCTGATAAAGGAAAAATATAAAATGATAGGGGGCGGTGACACCTGCTTGCTATGCTCACCAGCTTTCCCCCTCCCCCGCCCTGGCCACTACACTCGCCAATCCCCTTCTGGCCGCTACACATGCCAGCCCCCACCAGCCACTACGTGTGCCAACCCAACCCTCCGGCAGCTCTGCATGCCAACCTTCCCTTCTCTCTGGCTGTTACATGCACCAACCCCACCTCTGGCTGCTACATGCAGCAACCTCCTCCCTGAGCCACTGTGCTCATAATCCTCCCAGCCACTATGCTCGCCAACCTCCCCCTCTTTGGCTGCTACACTTACCAACCCCTCACCCTTCCCTCCAGCCACTATGATCTACCACCAGCCTGCTCCTACACCCTCCCTCCTGGCCAAACTCACTTCCTCACTTCCTCCTGCACCCCACCTCCCCCAGATCCTGCACCCCTATCCCATGTACTGGAAGAGACAGGAGGTGGAACTCACGGGAGAGGGGAGGGAGGAGGCCACTTGGCTTAGGATGCAGGTGGAGGCAGGCAGTAGCAGTGGCATGAGGAGACAGATGACATTATGATGTTGCTCTGTCATCTAGAAGGAAAAAATGTCTAGATTGATAAAGATTTCAATAAAATAATCTGCTGTGATTAGAATAAAAGATAATACATCATTTTCCATTACCATGCAATTACAATATTATAGAACATGCTCATAGGTTAATTTATGCTTATTCTATTTATGTAATAACCATGCTTTAAAAATGAAGACCTTTTGTTTCAGGATTTAAACCAATCTCTAAATGGAGGCAGGTCATTTCACATCTGCCTGCTACTTAGAGGAAACCATTTGCAGTGCATAGCAAGACCGTTGGTTGGTCCTACAAAACCCAGGAACAATGTTACATATTATGGAGTGCCATCTATTGGCACTCAGTGTATTAACTAGCCATTATGTGTACAATCTTGTGCTGTGAATCAGACAGGTTACAGGACTAGAATTCCTATCCAGTCTGGCAATTCCTATGTTCCTATCTTCTACCTCATAAAAGTGTAAGAAAGATAACATACCATGTATCTTAAAAAGCATATGAGAGAACAAAATCAATCCATGCATAGTGAAAAACAACTAGTGAGAAATTTGGTGTATTTTATCCTTGCGACCAAATACTCTGTTAAGAAACAAAATGTGTTCATTAAACGCATATTTACCTGCTGCAATACCCTGCATAGAATTCTCTCATAGAAGAGTTCAAAACCAAAATAAAGCTTTTGTTGGCAAAAACTAATAGATCCAAAAGTAAGTTGCCCAAAGTTAGACATTCTGGTCCAAAATTAGACAGGTAAGGTTCATTAGAATCTAATGAGAACTTGAATGTTTGCAGTTACTTGAGCTTCACTGAGTTTGATCATTACAAATGATTTGACCTCCTTGTTGTGAAAATGGCTATCAAGACAAATACTCAGCCGTAGTATTGAATTTGGAATGTCTTGTGCACATATTACTTTTAAAGCTGTCATTTCAACGTGCAGTGGCCATTTAGTGCACAAAACATTTTTCTTGAAAAAAAAATCACAATTTTTAATGAGGTCAGTCATAACATGAAAGTAGACTTGTAAATCAGAAACTGAGTTATAGATCAGATTTTCTGATATACGAAGTCAAATGCTCAATGTTTCTGAATAAGATTGTACATAGATTATCTGTATTTGTATATAAGGAAGTTAGGATTAATGTAATGGAAAAAAACCAAATATGTTGAAATAAAATTGAGATTAACTTTTGCTCAGCGCTTGCCTCTCTTTGCAAGTGAGCTGATTGTGTGGGTGGGTGGGTGAGATAAGAAGACAGATGATTGTTTTTACAATTTATATTCATTTTTCCTGTTGTCACACTTTAACAATCTATCTCCCAGATCTGTAAAGCCTTCAGGCTGGAATCTGAGTAACAGAACTAGTTCCCTACTGCTGCAAGCCCAGAGTAGAGAATGGAATATACTAAGAAGATAATATATGCTATTTTCTGACTGGCATGGTAGCTGCCTTGTGCATAGAAAAAGAATGATTGAATGTAGTATTTCTAAAAAGTGCAGTCAAAGAAATGGGTTAACACAACAAAAGGACTGCACACCGGGCTCTTATCTAAAGCTTATCTTTCCCTTCAAAGCTTGGGCCAGCCTAGCTGCCCAAGATTCTTTCTGCAGGGCCTGTGTCTCTATCTGTCTGCTCCCCAGACAACGGGGCCCCTTTCTCCTTCTAGAGAATGAGTTATTAAGTGTTCAAGATCCTTTAGATCTCAGGCCCTCAGCTTTGGTAAACTGACTGTCACTCTGCCTGGCACCTGGAAATATACACTATCAAGAGCCCTTAGTCTCTTAACTTCCTTGAAATTGTCTGTCTGTCTGTCTATCTATCTATCTGTCTGTCTGATTGTGAGTCCATTTGTTCAAGAACTTCTCCTAAATGATAAGGGCTAGGACCACCAGATTTGGTAGGCAACTTCCTCTTATCTGAACTTAAAGCAAGGTCAGGGTTTGGCTGTGCAAGGACAATGGGATGTGTCTCGAATACAATTGTTTCTCATAAAGTGGAAAGGGTGGAGTCTGATAGGAGGGAGTTACACTAGGGAATGATCACAGATGGGCCCCCCAGCCTCTGGGTTGGCCCCCTTCCTACCTCCAGGCCAGTGATCAGGGTATGCAGCTTTCCCTTCCCTGGCACCATAAACCAGGATCTCAGATGTCGTTTTATCTCTTGCCACTGTGTCATTTCCTACTTGCTGTTTCTAACAGTTCTTTTTTATTTGATTTTGTGTAGCCAGAACACACAACATTATTGCAGGCCAACCCCATATTCTTCACAGGCTGTCATCCCAGAGGATGTTGAGGTGACTATAAATAGTACCTGGTTCCTGCCCACAAGGGGCACTGGAAGGACTGAGGAAGTCTTGTGCCCAGCTTCTCTCTGGTTCAGTGTCTGACCAAAAATCCAGTTTGTGAGGAGAGATTTTGTGATGGGCCACACTTGAGACCAGATAGTCAGCTAGCGCAAACTGATGCAGTCAATGGATACATGCCAGTTTATACCAGATGAGGATCCATCTCCAAGGACTGGGGTGGGATAGGCCTGTGATTTATTTCTGAATATTTTCAGACAACCAGGCTACAGCTGGAAAGATCTGTGCCCTATTACCATATCTGTGAGTTATTCCATCTAATTTGTTAGCTTTTTTAAAATTCATACAGATTTAAATCTTATGCATTTTACACAATTATCCTCACTATGACCATTTTGGGTTCCTTTTACAATTTAATAAACTTTGCAAATATTTGAGAGATCCTGCTGCTACATTTTTGTTTGGGGCTTTTATGCTGAAAACTGTGAGCCATTTTTGCATAAATAGCATTTTCTTGCTGTAGCTTTTAAACATACTGTATGCCCAGGCTCAAAGTAAACACCTATGTCTATTTAAATATCGTTTCCATTCTTTTATAAACCCCCTTGTTAAGCTGAACTTTGCTGAAAGAACAATTTGTTTTGTTCCAACGTGTTCTTGGTGGGAAGCATACATTTGGTTTCGCTCTTAAACTCTGTATTTCACTGATAGAGGAGATTTTGTTTGTTCTAACATGCTTGGAAGGAAGCGTACATTTAGTGTTAAAATCTTTAGCTTCAGTAATTTTACTTCAACCAAATAGGAACCTTACTTAAGTTAGCAGTTAGATGCTATACCATGGGCAAATATCATATCTTGTTGTTGTTTGTTTTGTTTTGGTCACAGCTGTTGGTTTCTATATTAAACTTCCCGAGGGCATGATTGAATAGCAAATATCCCAAAATGATCACAAATCCATTAAACCCCACAAATCACCAGAAGAGGACCCGACATGGTAAGTGTTGCTGGGACATCTTTATGCTTCAAATGCACTGCAAGGCATGTAAGCTTGCATTCAAAGAACAAGCTTTGAGATAAGTTTATGGTATAGGTGAGTGATTTTTAAAGTACGGGTCACGACTCCTTACTAGGTTACAGAAAGACAGGCACTGGGTAGCCTCGCTGTGTGTAGGGTGACAAGGTGACCAGAGGGGGGTGCTAAGGCAGGCCTCCTTCTTGACCTGGCACTGCATACTGCTCTGAGCTCTGGAAGCAGTCAGCAGCAGGCTGGCTCCCAAGGGAAGGCAAGTAGCCAGCTCTCATGAGATAAAAAAGCAAAACAAGCCAAAAAATAAAGCCAATCCCATTTCAAAACAAGCCCAAAAGGAGCTCCTTCCATTTTTGCTTGGCAATGCCTGGAAACAAACTAGGAACCAGCCAATGGGAGTGCTGAGCCAAAGCTTGGGGCAGGGACAACCTGTGAAGCTGATCCTGCCGCTCACCGCTTCCAGGGTGCAGTGTGGTTCACGGGGCCGGGACAGGCAGGAAGCCTGCTTTACCATCCTCCCACTGTGTCACTGATCAGGAGCCGCCGGAGATAAGCCTGTAGCCCAACAATCCCTTGTCCCAGCCCTGGACCCCCCCAACCCAGAATCCCACCTGCTCCCCAAAGACCTCATCCCCAGCCCCAAACCATAGCAGGTATCCCCAGACAGAGCCTGCACTCCCTGTACTCTACCTCCACGCCCAAACTTAAAGTCCCTGCTCACATACAGAATCCTGCTGCCCCATCCCAAGCCTGCACCCTAAGTCTGTGATCTGCCCCCCCACCCCCACCAAGACCACACTCCTAGGCAAAGGCTTCATCCCCTGCACTCTCCCTAACCCCAAACCCCTCATGCCCTGCAGCCCCACCCCGGGTCCTGCACTCTAGTCAAAAGATATAATTATGCTGGGTCATGGGCACCAACCGTTTTCTTCAACTGGGTCGAGAGGAAAAAGTTTGAAAATCACTGGCATACGCCAATATTGCTGCTAACACTGCAAACTGAGCTTGTGAGTTATGCAAATAATATTGAGAAATGAATTCTAGGAAGAGGTATCATCTTTTCACAAGTCCAAACCAAGTCCCATTCAGTTCCCAGAAGATTTCCTCACCGATATGCCAGCTTTCTGCCACTAAAATCAAATGGTTTCTTTAAAGATTTATTTAAGCTACAGATGTACATTACAATGTGCATACTATACTCTCAGTTTTCTTCTCCCACCAGGTACTTTGGCAATGACTCCAGGAATGGCCCAGGTAATCTCATTAACATTAGATGTTCAGTGAGAACTTTGAGGATTTGCTGACGACTCTGTATATAAAGCAGTTAAGTACTGCAAATGGTTTTTTTGGGTACATAAAGAAGTCCATTTACCATGTTTTAGCTGGCAGGCTGAATTTATCCTGTGAAACATATAGCTTCAGGATCTCTATCAAAGGATGATTTATAACTATGGGTCCTGTAGCATGAAATCACACCTAGCTCTTTTTTTGGCTGAAACTGCTTTTTAAAAGCATCAGATTCCCTTTAGCTCTCATAAAGCACCAGGCTTTACCAAAGTACACAGCCCTTGAATATGGGTAATTTCAAGGCAACCATGGGCATTGACTTACTGCTGTTGTAAAATGCCTGTTGTGCTTTTTCAAAGATGCACCTATATTCTGTAGCTGGTTGCTTAAGCTTCCTCGTTAAAACAAATATTTTATCCTGTACAGTGTTAAAGAACTAATTAGAGCTACCACTCAGCATTTCCAGTTATAAAACCTGAAAAGAGCAGGAAATCCACTGGTTAGTACTTCTGATTTTTTTAAAAATATGTCATGTTGCCACCGAAGCCATATTAACAGACAGTATTAAATCCTACTGCCATTTCTTCTCTTCCTAGCGCATGTCATCATTGCATCTTCTCTGAGGGTATGTCTACACTACCCTCCTAGTTCAAACTAGCGGGGTAATGTAGGCATACCGCACTTGCAAATGAAGCCCGGGATTTGAATTTCCCGGCCTTCATTTGCATAAGCGGGAAGCCGCCATTTTTAAAACCCCGCTGGTTCGAACCCCGTGCAGCGCGGCTACACGGGGCTCGAACTAGGTAGTTCGGACTAGGCTTCCTATTCCGAACTACCGGTACACCTCGTGGAACGCTGCATGGGGTTCGAACCAGCGGGGTTTTAAAAATGGCGGCTCCCCGCTTATGCAAATGAAGCCCGGGAAATTCAAATCCCGGGCTTCATTTGCAAGTGCGGTATGCCTACATTACCCCGCTAGTTCGAACTAGTGGGGTAGTGTAGACATACCCTAAGGCAGTTGTCTTCACCTGGAGCTAAGGGTATTATCTGCAGCTTACATCAACATATTCCCACTAGCTCTCATTAGATTAACTGTAAAACCAGCCATATGTCTGCAGAAGCACAGGCAGCAGCAGTTCAAACTGTCTGCCCTGAATATGTACTCTTGGGATCTGGGTGGCATTATATTTGGAGTAGCTGGCCCATGCTGTCACTTGCTACCACAGCTAGGACTGGTCTACACTATATGAGAAGGTTGAAGTAAGATATGCACCTCCAACTACGTAAATTATGTAGCTGGAGACGACACATCTTAAATCTCTGTCCACCCCATGCTCCCATTGGCTTCCCTTACTCCTCATGAAGAGTAGGAGTACTGGCACCAACGATACTGTCACCAATGGGGGGGGAGTGTTGTTCTTTGAGTTCGAGTTAGTGAGTCTATACAACACCCACTAAATCGAACCCCAGAAGTTCGACTGCAGAAGTGTTGGTCTTTCGTGTAGTGTAGACGTGGCCCTACACTACTATTTTTGGTGTACTAGCTCAATAAGAGCTAGCATGAATATGTATTTATAGGCTGGGAATCTTGTCCCCCAACTCCAACTGTAGACATAGTCTCTTCGTAAATAGGCTGGAAATATCATATTAACTGGGAGCTGGCACTTCATCTAAAGCATGCAAATCTCTTGTAAAATTCAATGTTGGCTTTATGTTA
Organism: Pelodiscus sinensis; assembly: GCF_052426305.1. Lineage (NCBI taxonomy): Eukaryota > Metazoa > Chordata > Testudines > Trionychidae > Pelodiscus > Pelodiscus sinensis. The sequence goes on from NC_143053.1 coordinate 51,954,093, forward strand.
ATGGTATTTCAACATCTAATCTTCTGAATCCCACACTTTTTGGTTTCTTTTCCATAGGCCTACAAGCCTCACCTGAATAATTGTTGAGCAGCATAATATGTTGTAATGACTTCATTGTGACAAACTAAATACATCTTCAGATAACCATACATCTATTTTCCAGTAAAACTGAAGCTTCTATATCAGTGACGGTTATTAAAACTAGGAAGAGCAAAGTGAGAAAAAAATCTACCCATGAATTATATTACATTACTTGGTTTTAACTATATTTATAGGTAAGATGGGTATGCCTCTGCTGTCATGACTATCCATGACTCCAAGTATAAACTCCTAGCACTGAAATAATATGCTAAGTGATACCCTAGCTAAAACAGCAATGGTGCTTATTACTAATTAAATTGTAAGTGCTTTGGTGCAGGGACTGTATTTTTATTCCATCTAGTATAATGGTATTATTGTCAATGAGTGGGCACTACAGCAACACAAATAACATTAATGATTATAGGTTCATCAGTTCATCAAATAAATTCTTACAAAGATGAGCAAATCCTGCAAAAAGTGTTACCCTAAATTTTTGAATGAATCTGCTTTGACTGTGACTATTTCACTGGTTTTACTGGCACTGAAATTTGTGGAAGGTCAATGTCATTCATGTGTGAGAATATTGATGGATCATAAATTCTGGTTTTGCCTATGTATTTGTGCCAGAAAGTCTTATGCACTCATCTCCTTGTTCACATTAGAATCATAGGGTTGGAAGAGACCTCAGCAGGTCATCAAGTCCAACACCCTGTCCAAAGCAGGACCAACCCCAAATAAATCATTGATTTAGCACCTTACTTAGATTGGTCATATGGATTCAACTGATGTGCATCCGGGGGGCTATTCATAGAGTAAGATAATATTCAGTATAGAAGGTGCAGATTCTTGCCATATGTGATTATCTGAACAGCTAACAAGCAGAACTGAGTATCAAATATTTAATACTCTCTTTGTGAGTAATCCATAAGGTTAAAAATTGCAAATAAAATGTCATGAATAACTTAAAATAATGAATAGATTAAAAGATATCATAATTTGCTCATGGATATTCCATGAGCAGAAAGAGCCTAAATTCAACAGATTAATTATTAATTGTGAATTATTTGCTCAGCTGTTGATCCTTATTAAAAATTACAGTATTCTACATTAATGACCCAAAACACTCTAATAAGGCTATTACAAAATATGCTTTTATAAAGGCACTACAACAGGGATGAAGGACTTCCTTTTTTGTGTGACTCCTAGAACTAATGCATAGCACTACTGAGCCTGGAGACAGTGCTATTTCCATCAGAAATGATAAAGTTCAGGCTCCAGGCAAGGAAAATAATGAACCAGTGTTTGGGCCTGTGATTAAACCTGATGTTGAGCAGTTTGATTAGGTCTAATTCATATCTTTCTAACTGCAGTTTGTCTGAAAAGGGCATTCACTCAAACTTATAAAATGGTAACTCTGAATTGCGGAATCTCCCAATAATCAATCGGGTAACAAGGTATAGTATGTCCACAGCCAACACACAGGTTAACTGGCTGCAATTTTCATTCATTAGCAGCACCAGTAACTGAAGATGTGGTGCTAATATACAATAGCTTTAAAAAACACACAGCCGATTCTTTTTCAAAGTAGTAGAACATCTTTATAAGAAATGATAACGTGTGCTGTTGCATTTTGGTTAAATTACATTTCATAAGATTACAATGGTGCTAAGTGTAGCTTGAAATGGTGTTAAGTTCAGCATACAGCCAAGGTCAACACAGCCTGATTTTTCCTACTAGCCTGTCTGTAGACCCGTGTCTTTAATATCTACCTTACCCACAAGTGAACAACCTGGAAGATAAAAATAGGCAAAACTATGGTGTGGCTGTCAGTCAACTTTTGATATAACCAGAGGAAAATAGATGTAGTTCTAATCTGAGTCCCTTTTTTGAACCTTCAGTGCGTTTGTGTAATTGTTAAATATAACGGCTTTGACCTCTTTCTTGATCTGTTTTGAAATATGGAAGCAAAATGTAGGAAAGGTTTAGATGTTACTCAGTTTCATCAGATGTATTTTTGTCTCAATACACTGCCATCTGCAGTCTGGATATCAAAATCTCTGAATTTATAAATTGGGGGAGAGTGAAAAACTGCATACCATTTAGTCCCACTCTAAATAGTTTGTTGTGCATTCACATCAAATCAGCAATAAAAAGATTATAGTTATTAATACTTCCTCATTTCTTCCCTAAGATGTCCTTTAAATACCACATTTTAGATGAGATGATGTTATAGGAAAGCCAGTCCCATGATATGCTGGCTGCACAACTATCAGCGTGGGATTGGGGCAGTGGCTGCCATTTAAAAGCCAAGTTTTTCACAGTGATGTCTGAGATATCATTGTTAACCTCTATATTTGGAATGCTATTTAATTGTGGTATCTCAGACACCATTTTATGCTGATTATTGAGAAATGATTTGTTGATGGCCAATGTTGTGCTTTCTGACAATGATAGAACTCAAGATAGTAGCGTCCGCCAATGGTAGAGAAAATATTTCATCTGCTGGGATTTACCCTTCATGTCTGCATTTACCCAAACACTTTCAAAATGTCATTTTCCTATATCTTTAGCCATGTGTGCAGCTTTTAGAACCAAAAGAGGCTGCATGGACGTCAGCTTCAATTTGCACTCAGCCATCTCTTTCCGCCTCCTCCCAACATTCTACCGGTTGATAATACATATTAGCGCCTGCTGATAACAAACACATGCTAGTTTGCCACACTCCCACATCCAGAACATACACAGTTTTAAATAAACAAGCTAGCAAATGCATATAACATCGTGATTTGAGCAGACATAATTAAGAGTTTGGAGGAAAGTTAGAAAATAGCAATTTAGTTTAATAGGAAGCAAACTGCATGAGCAGCAAAGAACATGAAGCTGTAGGGCACTGAGGAAAAAGAAAAAAAATAAACATACCCATTCCATCATAAATCAAACTGCTAGTTATACAGTGCCTACTATAACTTATGGTTTCTAGAATTTTAGGGAGAAGCCTTAATTCCTATGTCTATAGTCTAAACTGTATGTAGGCATTTTAGCCCCTGAGGCAAGCAAACACGTTTGTGCCTCCTGCTGGTTTTTTGCATTTCTCCACTGCGTTTTTCTGCCACTGTGTGTGATTTCCATTCTTACCCCACCCTGGTTACAACCTTGTCTATAGTACATGCTAGCCCACTAAGATTAGAAAATCAAGAATCTTAATTCATAGATAATCTACCATGTAAAGAAGGACTCAACTGTCAAAATATGTATACGATTAATAACTTTTTTACTGAATTTAAGTGGAAGGGTCAAATATATTGGCCAATTGTCACTTTGTAATCCCTGTGTGCCTCTTTACTGCATCTCCAAAATTGCTTCAGAAAGAGTATTTTCACAAGCTCAAAGACAGCGTTATTCCTCTTTTAACTGCCTATATAAATGGGAGATCAGTATAAAAGCAGCAAGGTTGGCAGCAGTGAAAGGACCAAACAAAATATGTTTTTAAAATAAAAGGATACTCAGAAATTTGCTAAGTTACCTTCCTGAGTAAAGTGGGAGCTACTATTTACATAGACACCCATAGTTCAAAGTAGGTTAGGTATGCAAACAAATAAATAAATAAAATAAATAAATAAAGCCTACCCAAACATTAAACTTCTTTTATACTTTATATAGTATATTTTATTAAACCACCTGTAATTTCTTAGGCATCAAGCACTACAAAGTTTGGGACTGATGTATCACTGCTGAAGTCAATCAAAAGGTGTTCAGTGACTCCAGTAGACTTGGAATCAGGGATACAATAAGAATAGCACATGTCCCTTTCAATTTAATTCATTACAATCTTAAGGCAAATTGTGCAACATTATATTTCTTACAATAGACCGAGGTGGGCAAGAGAGCCTTCGTGGGCTGGATTCGGCCCGACAAGTGTGTTGATCTGGCACGTGGATGCCCTGCTGCTCTCCTGCCCCCAAGCCAATCAAGACTTATACAGAGGGTTGTCAACTAGTTGACTACTTCTTTACATCCCTAGTACAGATGTAGTCATGTCATCTCAAAAAAATATATATATTGACATTGGAAAAGGTTCAGAAAAGGGCAACAAAAATGATCAGGCGTTTGGAACAAGTCCCATATGAAGAGAGATTAAAAATACTGGAACTTTTCAGCTTAGAAAAGAAGACACAAAGGGGAGATATGATAAAGGTCAATAAAATAATGACTGGTGTGGAAAAACATGAATAAGGAAAAGTTATTTACTTGTTCCCATGACATAAGAACTTGGAGTCAACAAATTAAATTAACAGGTAGCAGGTTTAAAACAAACAAAAGGAAGTTTTTCTTCACTCAGCATACAGTCAACATGTGGAACTCCTTGCCAGAGAATGTTGTCAAGACCAGGACTTTAACAGGGTTCAGAAAGAACTAGATACATTCATGGAGGTTTGGTCCATCAATGGTTATTAGCAAGGATGGATAGGAATGGTGTCCCTAGCCTCTGTTTATCAGAGGCTGGAAATGGATGACAGGAGAGGGATCACATGATGATTACCTGTGCTTTTCACTCCCTTGGGGCATCGGTATTGTCCAGTGTTGCAAGACAGGATAATGGGCTACATGGACCTTTGGTCTGACCCACTATGGTCGTTCTCATGTTCTTATTGGCCTGGGGGAATGCACAAAGTCTCCTCCTACCCTACAAGGTGTGTACTGTGCTTAGAGTGAACCACCACCTGTTCAGCTGGTGGTTCACTCTAAGCGCTGTGAACTTCTTGTTGATGACAGAACAAGGAGCAATGGACTCAAGCTACAATGAGGGCGGTCTAGGTTGGATATTAGGAAAAGCTATTTCATTAGGAGGGTGGTGAAGCACTGGAATGGGTTACCTAGGTGGTGGAATCTTCATCCCTAGAAGTTTTTAAATCCTGGCTTGACAAAGCCCTGACTGGGATGATTTAGTTGGGCTTGGTCCTGCTTTTAGCAGGGGTTTGGACTCAATGACCTCTTGAGCCCTCTCCCCACCATATGGTTCTAAGATTGCCTAAGTCACTAGGAAGTATTCTGAAGATGGGACGGTGAGTAAGCACTGCTATTTGAAACAAGTTTCACTTACTTCTATTAACACTGAGGATATATCAACACTATGGCTGTGTCTACACTGGCATGAATTTCCGGAAATGCTTAAAACGGAATACTATTCCGTTTTCAGTTTTTCCGGAAAAGGAGCGTCTACATTGGCAGGCTGCTTTTCTGGAAAAGCCCTTTTTCCAGAAAAGCGTCTGTGGCCAATGTAGACGTGCTTTTCCGGAAAAGAGCCCCGATCGCCATTTTCGCGGTCGGGGCTTTTTTCCGGAAAAGACTATTGGGCTGTCTACACTGGCCCTTTTCCAGAACAGTGTTCCGGAATAAGGACTTATGCCCGAGCGGGAGCAGAATAGTTTTTCCGGAATAGCGGCTGATTTTGTACAGTTCAACGTCGTTGCTTTTCCGGAAATTCAAGGGCCAGTGTAGACAGCTCGCAGCTTATTCTGGAAAAGCGACTGATTTTCCAGAATAAGTGGCCCAGTGTAGATACAGCCTATGGGATAAAGTTGAATTAAGATACACAATTTCAGCTGCATTAATTGTGTAGCTGAAGTCAAAGTACCTTAAATCAACTTTTGGCACTGTCCACACTGCAGGACGTCGAAGGGAGAATACTCTCCCTTCAACTTCCCTTACTTCTTGTGGAAGCAGGACTATCGGCACTAACTGGAGAGCCCTTCTCAGTTTGCATTAGCTGTCTTAACTAGACCCACTAATTTGAACCCTGGAAGATTGACAGCAGCAGCTTCAATCTTCTCTGTAGAGTAGACATACCTTGAGATACCCTTGTTAACCTATCCCTAAAATACCAATGTTTCTATCATGTATTCTGTCTGCCTTTTCAAATAATGGACCTCTTTGTTTTCTCACACAACTTTTACATCAGTATAGTTCTATTAATGTAATACAATTTATACTGCTTTCTACTCATGCATATAAGAGATTTGCACGAATTCCAAATGATTTAGGAGCACCAGTTAATGGGAGTAGCGCTCCTAAGTCAGTTCAACAGCTTTGAAAAACCAACACTTAGCATCTTTGTATTATTTTGAAAGGTCATGTGCACCATGGAAGATATTCTGTAAAGTTATAGTATTTTGGAGTCATCAAGCTGTGTTCTCTGCATCTGCCCTCATGTGACTGGACAGACATCTACTCAGGCATCCAGTCTGTAAAGGTAGTGGGACAGTCTGTTTTGGAGCATTTACTAGACATGGAAAGACTGACTACTCTCTTTTCCCACTATAAGTGCATAACATGTTTATGGAGAAGGACAGTTTTAGTACTATGTGGCCAAAGCTGGTATCCAAAACTGGACTTGATTACCTTTTGAGGTCCCTTCCAGTTCTAGTATTCAATTATTCTATTAAAACAAGGAATGAGACTCTATTGTCCAGCAGTGGACCAGTGAGAGCAGAGTCAGTCTGCGTGCATTAGCCAGAAAATAGTTTTGATGGTTTCTTTGGGTTTGATTAGTGTTCATTCAGTCAGGTGGACAGATAGCCATTTACTCCACAGAGCACATTGTTTGTATTTAACCAATCCTAAGAAATAAATAGCTAGTATATAATGGCCTCATGGTCCTGTGATGTGCAAGCTTCATAATAGCTTTTCCCTGGGATTAACTTTGCTACAATCTAGAAATCCTGTGCATTTGTATTCTAACTAGTTAAGTACTGAAAAAGTTGGACAGAAGAACACCTGTTGAGTACAAATTGAACCTTTGCAAACCTGATACTTTCATATGGCTGATTATTTTTTTGTGAATAGTGTTTACCTAGCTGTGGCTTATCACAGTGGATCTCCTCTCAAGCTTTAAATCTATCCACTTCTGTCTGTTAAGTATTGAACTTAAGTGTCTCTTTAATGAAGGCTGAAGTTCTATGTATCATTTTATCAAGCAAGACATACTTCACAGATAAAACAGTGTGTGGAGGTGCATGGGTGAATGCCAGCTAATTTAAAATGAATGCAAGAAAGTCTCGTGTAATGACAGGTAGAGGAGTAAATAGCTTGAGATGTTCCCCAGGCTTTACCCAAAGGCCTACACAGCACAGAAACTAAGATGGTACCTAGCTTTGGTGACAGGCTGGTCTCAGAAACTGCTCTGAAAATTCAAATACTAGTGTCATCTAAAAGCATCCGATTCCACTTGTTACCAGTAAGAAGACAGTGACCTCCTCTTTCAGACAACACCAGGTCACAAAAGTTCATGTATCCATCATTTCCAGTCCAGACGGAACTATTGCAATGTTCAGCACCTTGGTTCTTACCTCTGGAAGAAGAGGTGGGAGCTAGTGTTCCCCACTCTGGCACGCCGAGTGCAGAAGGTGGGGGCCTGCAACACACCTTGAATAGTTTGCCTCTATAGGCTCTGCTTACAAAAAACTCCCCAAAGTCACAGATGCATTGGCTCTGGAAGACAGGCTGCCACCACCAATGGTCTTTTTTAAAGAACCCTGAAAAAATCAGGAAGGAACACTTGAATTCCTTCCCCCAGGGCACCCCAAGTTCTTCTGCCACAAGAGAGCTTGGGAAAAAAACAAAAGAAAACACAGAAAACAAACTGTGTCTTTGATAGCTAACCTCCCTTGGGAAAGACAGACCCATACAGAGACCTCCTCTTACCTTCCACGACACAAGAATCAAATAATTACTTTATAAGGGGGGATTTTATTAACAAAACAAAAAGATATAGTTGTTAAAGCATACTTGGTTGCTAGGTGTTACAGAGCAACCAAGAAAAGAACAGATCAAAACACAAAGAACAATCTCTTTTGGCTATTCAAAAAATCTATTGGTCAGTGGGGGAGGGAAGACACATGGAATTCACGCAGAGAAGTATAACCAAATAACCAGTGCAAAATAAAATACCCCGACTGTGACTAAAATACATTTTCCTTTTATTTATTCATAATCCCTTTATGGTCCAGTCCACTTCCATGCCCTGAATTCCTTGGAGGCATGGTAGTCCCAATTATTGCATATTGCTCACTCCAGACCTTAACTTAGAACTCATACAAAAGGAAGAAAGCAGCTAGGATATCTATATACAATTCAAATTTCAACAGTTTTTCCCATTGGCTTTTCTGGCTTTCTGACAACATCCACACTAGCTATCTGAGTTTAACCCTTTAGTTACTGGGTGCTGACCAGCACTCCTCCTATTGATCACAGTGGCATTCTACATTAAAGACACAATCATCTATTTTAGAGTTATTGGTAATTCTGAAGCACAGGATGTTGCCTATGCATATGATAATCAACAAAGTTGAGGAGCAGATATTTGTGTGCGGAGTGGAGGTTGTTACAGACCACCAAGCCATAAATAGAATGTGTTATTCCTTCAGTATGTGTCTGTAATTTGTGTGGAAAGAAAAACTGCGTCATTATCGCAGATCTCAGTTTGTGATACATATGTTGGAGGATGCCTGCTGTAACTAGTAAAACATTATTGGTTTTTAAAATTATAGATGATAGTTTTCTAACACAAAAGATATTGTACCCCAAATGAGGTAACTATTTTGAACTTCATTATAATGAATAAAGATGAATTAATCACTGGATTGGAAGATGTTGGTTGCCTAAGGACCAGTGATTATGGCCTTAATACATTCAAGACTCGATGCGTTCAAGAAGTTATTCTTTAGGTTATGAAAGACAACATATAAGGCACAGTACAGGGTTACTTGATGAAAGTTAACAGCCAGTACCATACAGGAGGTCAGCCTATATGACTTAATTGTCCCTTCCGGCCACAAACTCTATGCAATTTGCAAAGAAGCAAAAAGGAATACAGAATTAGGCAACCCTACTGAGCAGAATAAACCAAAGAACATATCATACCAAGGCGCCACAATTAGGGATGTAACATCCTGTTTAAAATGTTAAATTGTATATTCAGTCGCTTAACCAGCCTGCCACGTTGCACCGCAGGATTGCTCTAGCCCAGCTGGGCAGAACCCGCTAGACTGCACTGCAGGTGGGGGGCTGCTCTGGCCTAACTCGGCACAGGTTAACTGGTTACCCCAATAAGCATATTGAGGAGGCCATGCTTACTGGAAAAGCAATTAACTGGTAAACCCTTTACATCACTATCCACATCCTGCACTGTGGTCACACTGCTGTATATTCTTTAAGTTTTTTACCTCAAAGATTACCTGTCCTTCAGGAATTCCCCACAATCATATGACCATCATATGAACTGAGATACAAACTCAAGGGAGCAGGAGGCAGAGCATTTCCAGCATTAAGTGTCAGGCCCCAAACTCAGAACAGTTGTGGGATTGCATGATGGGGTTGCCTGTGATGGTGAACGGAGGGGAGGTTGATTTGGCAGATCTTAGGGTCCCTTCCTGCTTATCTCTTAGGATCTCTTCCTGCTTCAGTCGGTCACCTATGGGGGTGATTCAGTATCTTCTGTTGGTTTTAGATTGTTTTTTGGGGTGCAGGGGGATACATTTACTTGTCTCCTTCCTCAAGAATCAGGGAATTATAGGACTGTCGGGCCTCTACACTCATGGCAAAATTAAGTATTATCTAGACCAGTGTTTCTGAAAGTGTACCGCAGAAACACTTTCAGAAACACTTTAACTGGCTGCCCCAGTTTGTTTATGTACTGGCGCCATGGCCATGGAGCCTCGCAGCTCCCACTGGCTCCGTTTCATCGTTTGCAGCCAAGGGGAGCCATGGGAAGCAACGGATCTAGACCATCCTTGTCAGGTGTTTGTCTACCCAGATCACAAAAATCTCTAATGATAAAGGTTCTACAACCTCCTTAGGCAATTTATTTCAGTGCTTAACTATCCTGACAGGAAGTTTTTCCTAATGTCCTCCTTAAACCGCCCTTGATGATATTTAAGCTCATTGTTTCTTGTCCTATCCTCAGAGGTCAACAAGAAATTTTTCTCCCTCCTTATAAGTTGTCTATGTTCTTGAAAACTGTTTTCATGCCCCCTCTCAGTCTCCTGGGAGGGATGGAGGGATAGCTCAGCGCTTTGAGCATTGGCCTGCTAAACCTACAGTTGTGAGCTCAATCTTTGAGGGGCCATTTAGGGATCTGGGCAAATCTGTCAGGGATGGTACTTGGTCCTGCCGTGAGGTCATGGGATTGGACTCAATGTCCTCTCAAGGTCCCTTCTGGTTCTATGAGATGGTATATATCCTTATATTATTATTTTTATTATTCTTTTTCCGAGACTAAACAAACCATTTTTTTCAATCTTCTCTCACTGGTCATGTTTTTTAGAAGTTAATAATCTTTGTTGCTTTTCTCCGGACTTTCTACAATTTGTCCATATATTTTCCGAAATATGGTGCCCTGACTGGACACAATATGCCAGATCAGTGTTTCCTCAACCAGTGGTACAAGTACCCTTAGGGATATTTGAGAGAAGTCTGGGAGGCGGTGGGGTTATGTCAACACAACTAAAATTTGGAGAAAATTGAATTTTTGTTTTAAGTTTTAAAGCACTTTATTATTTTTGTACTTTTTACACCCCAAAATTTCATCGCCTGCCCGGCTACGATTAAGTTGTTTAAACAAATATGTTGCAATGGTAGAAAAAAAAATGTGTGTCTGAAAACTGTAGGTACTGGGGGTATTTATAATTTTTTTTAAAAAAGGAGGTACTTTATAAAAAAAAGGTTGAGAAACACTGCTCCAGATGACATTTAATTAATGTGACGTAGATTGTAAGAATTACTTTTCATGTCTTGCTTACAACACTCCTGAAAATACATCCTAGAATGATTCTTGCTTTTTTTACATCACACTTGTATTTAGTTTGATTCACTCTGACACCTAAGTCCCCATCTCTAGTATTCCTAGAGAGAAATTTCCCATTTTGTATGTCTGCAAATGACTGTTCCTTCCTAAGTGGAATACTTTACACTTGGCCTTTTTTCAATTTCATCCTATTAACTTCATGCCATTTCTCCAGTTTGTCCAGTTGTTTTGAATTTTAATCCTATCCTCCAAAGCATTTACAGTTTGGTATCATCTGCAAACTTACTCTGTGCTATTATCTAAATCATTGATGAAGATACTGAACAGAACTGGACCCAGAACTGATTCCTGCAAGACCCCACTCTATATGATTTGTTCTTGAAAAAGGCATGCTGACTGTTACTTATCACCTTATTATCTTTTAGGTATTTGCAAATGGATTCCTTATTTATTTACTCCATTATCTTTCTAGGTACTGACCTTAAGATGACTAATCTGCCCCCAAGTTGTTCTTTTTTACCCCCCTTTTTTTGTTCATACTATTATTTGCCCTTTTCCAGTCCTCTCCTATCTTCCTTAACTTTTCAGAAATAATAGCTAATGGCTCAGATATCTCCTCAGTCAGCTCTTTGAATATTCTAGGATGGATGGATTTCTTCAGGCTTGAATACATTTAACTTGTCTAAGTAATTTTTAACTTGCGCATTACCTATGTTAGCTTCTGCTCCTACCGCATTTTCACTGGCATTTCAGCTGCGTTCCTTTGACCAGCCATTCAGTTTGCAAGGGATGTGTCACAGGTTCTCCTCCAAGGGATGAGTTTCAACCATAATACATAGACTAAATTGACAATACATTTGGTGTAGACAGGTAACCTCCAGAATCTGCGCACTGACTCCTAATGGACAATGCTGTAGTGAGCATATGCAGGACTGCATTGCAATGATGTGATCTTTATCAAGAAATTGTCTTAATCAACCTTTTCCCTAGATCTGTAGTCTACTAACCTTCAGTATTTTAGATTTCTACTTTTGAGTATCAGTTCATTTTTGTTCATTCTTTTTATTGTACCATATGAAATACATTTTAAAACGGCCTTTAATGAGACAGTATGAAATGCCAAGGGGGTTGAAAATTATTACTCTAATAAGCATTGCTGCTCTCCTAATCATTCCTTATCTACACTTTTCCTGCCTTGCAAGAGAAAATAAAAATAGAGTTGAGACAAAAATATTTAATGATGGAACCCTTCTAAATTACTTTATCAAGAGCTAGCCTGTAATTGAGAAGCCAAGCCTCGCGAGTTTTAGGGTCTGACTTTTGCTGCATCATCTGATTATAGGTCTCAACTCCTGAGGGGTTTTAATTTGTACAGGATGTTGCATTTCAGTTTCTTACTATTTATGTGTAAATCATTTTGGTTTTTGCTTCAGAGGACTGGGACAAATGCATATGGTTTCAACTGAAGCAGTCAAATTTCCACTTGTAAAATTATCCTCTTTCAGAATCTCGTGAAGATGAGCAGCAGCTTCACTCATACTACAGATGCTAGATTGAGGTGTAATTTTTGTAGGCCTCCCTTTCAGTTCAACAATTTTATCCAAAAATTACTCAGAATTGCAATGAAATACCAAAATGAGTGAAATCAAGTTACTTGAGAACTTACCCTTAAAGACAAATTGTAAACATTTTTTCGATTTTCTGTTCTCTACAAAGCAGAAAAAACCACTAGAATTTGCTTAACAGGATAAAATAAGAACATGTATATTTTATAGCTCTTTGTAGTCTGCTTTGGACTTAACTATCTTGAGTAATTTTGTATCATCTGCAAATTTTGTCACCTCACTGTTTACCTCCTCCAATATCCCGGATTATTAATAAATATGTTGAACGGTACTGATCCTAGTTCAGAGCTCTGGCGTGACTCCCCTAGTTATCTCTCTCCATTATGAAATCTGATAATTGATTCCTACTCTTTGTTTTCTATCATTTAAATAGGTTACTGATCCATGAAAGGACTTTCCCTTTTACTCCTTCATAGCTTATTTGGTTGTGTTTAAATGTAACTTGCTTGAAATGCTGTGAAGTGCAAAAATTTCTGAATAGAAGTTACCAACTGTTCATGACATATTATGAAAGAAAAGGTTGTCGTGCATTAGTTAGGAACCTAAGTGTTGCAGTTACACTTTTGAAGCTCAAAAGCTTCAGAGGGGTTGCCGAGTTAGTCTGTAACAGGAAAAAGTTAAAAAAAGACAAATAATCTAATAATACCGTAAAGACTAACAAAACACGTAGATGGTATCATGAGCTTCCATGGGCAAAACCCACTTCTTCAGATGTCCGGGATATAAGTCCAGATCCAAGAATAAAAAAGGGAAGATTGTGTGGGGGGAGGGAGGGAGGGAAGAAAAAAGGGGAGGAGCAAAAGAAAAAGAGAGACAGTGAGTTCAGATATCATAGAGGTAGCCGTGTTAGTCTGGATCTGCAAAAGTGACAAGGAGTCCTGTAGCACCTTATAGACTAACAGATGTATTGGAGCATAAGCTTTCATGGGCAAAGACCCACTTCAAATAGTTCAAGAGGCTGTTAAGAACCATTAGCACCTCCATTTTTTTGGTTGGTTGGTTAAGTCATTAAAAGATGGAAAATAGTGAGCGAGCCACCCTGGTTTTTTGTCAGGGATTTTTTGCCCTACCTTTAAGGTTGTTGAGCTACATTTTCCCAATCTAAACAGCTCTTAAAATATCATCAACAGAATTAAATTAATATAAACTGAGTGTGGATTTAGGCCAAATCTGGTTCCACAGAAGTGAAGTGATGTCTTAACACTGAATTCTGTCGAAACAGAGTTAAAACAATAATGAGGGCTTTTGAAACTCCCACACTTTATAAAAAAGTTGAATAAGTATTCTTCTCTCTACACTACAATAACTCTGTATTTGCTTTGGTGTTATATTTCTTTTTTTTTTTTAAACTTAAATGCATATCTAGGTTTTATTAACTAAGCCAAAGGCCAGACCTGTTAATTTAAACTAAAAGTAATTTCTTTAGAATTAGATATGTAAAATTGTACAGAAGGAAATTAAAATATCTGAAAATCATTGCACTTACACTCATCTAAGCTTAAAGTACAATTTATAATATAATTACATTAAGTATATTCACATTATGTTCTGTTTGTGTTATAACACTTTATATTATACTGTACTTATGATAACTTGTCAGTGCCAGCTTATCAAAACATCAAAACATGAAACAAAGCTGTCAACATTATCAAAGAATCAACATAATACGTTGAATAGCACATTATTGCTGGTGATTTTTTTAAAAATGAGATTCCCTTAATGTTCAGGACAAATGCAATTAATTCAGTGGAAGTATGCAGGGCATAAATCACCACATCATATGGCCCTATGGTTTTTGCTTAATCTTTTTATTTAATGCATTTTATATCCATCTTAATTTAAGACTGTTTGCTTCACTGTGGTGTATTTGGGGTGGAGGGAGAAAGAGGGTGTTACCAATTGATGGATTATGGGATAAAAGGGGTCCAGCTGAGGACCAGGGCCAAAACATGAATGAAAGATGATCTGGATCTGTGCTCATCTACCTCTGAAGAGCACATTGGGTTGAGCCTTCTCTATTTTCTTCTTTTATTACATTTTGTGTGTGACTGTAACTGATTGAGAGCTCTGGAAACAGAAGTCCTTTATTTATCTACGGATACTTCCCACAAAGTGTCATGGGTGAGTTATGGATAGTAGGCCTAGCTCCTGAAGCAGGAGTGTATGTTGGACTCCTGGCCCGGTCAGTGCCTGGCCTTTCAGAGGATAACTACATTCAGTTACAACAGAACAGATCAGAGAACCTTCATTTTGAACACATCAGTGTTATGTACTGGAAGAAATAAAAAAATATTCACACTGACCAACATATAATCTAGTGTTTTCCTGTATCCACATTTCTTACTTATGAGCCTTATCCTCTCATGTAGACCTAACTCTGTGACTGTGGATGCATGTCTCTTCTCCAGGCACCTTAGAGGCCAAAACTTAACCCAGAACTCAGTTTCAGTTACCAGTCCAGGCCTTGGGTAGATGCATGTAGCTGGATAGAGAGGGGAGTAGGAAAGGTGGATATGATATCCTCATGCATCCTTTCTCTTCCTCCCCCCTCCACAATGGGCATCAGGAAGAAGATGAGACTAAAACAAGTGCTATAGCAACTGATCCACTAGTCTGGCCCTCTGTCACTGCCTTGGCTCACTCCCTGCATGCTGCCATACATGATGCTCATGCAGAGCTGGATTCCATGGCACTTGGAGGTCCTGTGCAACAATCTTCAGCCCACCCCACATCCACAGTTCTGCCAATAACTCCTTGATTGTAGTGGACAGATGGTTTTGCTCCATAGTGCACTCAAAATCACAATGGGCCTTATTTTTATATAGAGAGTGCACAAAAATGGGATTTAGGTGTCTCTCCAATAAGGATTTTATCTATTAATCGCACCATGCTGAAAGTCTTTCTTGCTTATTAGGGATGACTACTTGCAAGAGATTTGCTGCAATGTATGAATGATATTAAACAATGGATAAATGGCATTGCTGATCATTTAAAAGTCATACCAGGCTATTTACTAACTGTGCATTGCAATAGTACCTACGGGCCCTAATTAGCGATTGGATATCACACAACGAAAAAGACAGAACCTTCCCTATGTGCTTTAATGCGAAGTATAATGCTTAACTTTAAACCAGCCCATGATTAAAAAGGCACCACTAGCCTAGCATATTCATATATCCCCCGATAACTGAAACATTTAAATAATAAAATAATAATAAGCCAGACCTTATAAAATAGGTTACATTTGCAAAGTGCTATGAAGATATTAACTTGTTTAACCTCAAAATACCCCTTCAATGTAGCCATTTATTAGCTATTCAATTCACAGGTTGTGACACTGAAGTCAATCTGTAAAGTGACTTGCCCAAGAACACCCAATATATCTGTGGCAAATTCAGGGCCAGCTTTAGAAATTAGAGCTTCCAGCCTCATGCTTAATACATTGGATCACATTGTCTCTAATTATTTGTAATTAATTAGGTGCCAAAAGGCCACTGATTTGCAATGCAATTTGAGTAACTAAAAATCCAGCCCTTAAAGGTATTTAGATGGTTCAATATTCAGAAGGACACAGTGATAAGGGCCTGTCTGTATCATTAGGCATCTAAACACATTTAAAAATCTGTAACTAACTCTCTTGGAAAAACCCAGTCATCACCATTCATTATCAACACTATAATGTTGTATGTTTGTCTGCATGGGGATGTGCTGACTAATAAGGTCCAGTTCCGGTAGTCTTACACTGAGCAGTGCTTTACAAGTAGCCCCATTATCTCAATAATGCTTTGTCTACACTGCAGGGTTTTTGAGCAAGAAGCTTTTGCAGAAGTTTTTCCGCAAAAACTTCTTGCGCAAAAGTGCATCCACACCTCAAAAGCACATCACAGAAGTGATCTGCTTTTGTGCAAGAGAGCATCCACACTGCATGGACACTCTTGGGCAAGAAAGTTCTGATGGCCATTCTATGAATGGCCATCAGAGCATCTGTGCTTTTTCTGATAGGCTCTTTTTGCGCAAGAAACCCCTATTGAGCATCCACACACACCTTTCTGCGCAAGAACTCTTGCACAAAAAGGAGTTACGCCTCATAGAAAGAAGAATACCTATACCACAAAACAGCCCTCTGTTCTGCCGTTCTACTGTAAATTTTCCTGTGCAAAAATGTGCTTGAGGTGTGGATGCTCCGTAGGTTTTTGTGGAAAAACTCTGTAGTGTAGACATAGCCTAAGTGTTTAACAGTAAGCTCTACTCAGTGGAAACAATGCCATTGGGACTAGCTGTGGAGTAAGGAAATTTATAAAGTGAGTAAGGATAGCAAAAATTGGCCCTAAAAAGATTCTGTTGCTATATACAGTTGAGATAAAGGTTGAGATATGCTACAAAGGTTAGGGAAGAATGTATAATGCATACACAATCTGTGTATATTTTAAATACAATTTACAGTGGACTTTCTGAAATCAAAGTGCAGTTAATTTATTCCAGCTGAAACAAAAAACAGGACTATGTAGCGCTTTAAAGACTAACAAGATGGTTTATTAGGTGATGAACTTTCGTGGGCCAGACCCACTTCCTCAGAACAAATTGTGGAAGACAATTGGCATGACCATATATACCAAAGGGTTGCAATAAAAAAAAATGAACACATATGAAAAGGACAAATCAAATTTAAGAACAGAGGGAGGATGTGGGGGGGGGAGGTAAATGTCTGTGAGCGAATGATATTAGAGGTGATAACTGGGGAAGCTATCTTTGTAATGGGTAAAATAATTAGCATCTTTGTTGAAACCTTGGCTTACAGTGTCAAATTTGAGCATGAATGACAATTCAGAGGATTCTCTTTCAAGTCTGGTGTTAAAATATCTTCGAAGCAGGATGCAGGTAATCAAGTCATTGAGACAATGCCCTTTCTGGTTGAAATGGCAAGAAACTGTTTTTTCTTTGTGATCCTGTCTAATATCTGTTTTGCGTGCATTTATTCTTTGGCAAAGTGTCTGAGACGTTTGTCCAATGTACATAGCAGACGGACACCGTCGGCACATGATAGCATAAATTGTATTTCTGGAGGAGCAGGAATATGTGTTCTTGATCTTATAACTGAATTGGTTAGGTCCAGTAATGGTATCAGCAGAGTGAATATGTGGACAAAGCTGGCAACGGGGTTTGTTGCAAGGGAAAGTTCCAGGGTTGGTATTAGTGTGGTATGTCCTGTGGTTGTTGGTAAGAATCATCTTGAGGTTAGGTGGTTGTCTATAGGAGACTATGGGTCTATCTCCCAGAGCCTCTCAGAGTTTAGTATCCTGTTCCAGTATAGGTTGTAGTTTATTGATAATGTGTTGGACAGGTTTAAGTTGGGGGCTGTAGGTGATGACAAGTGGTGTTCTATTGTTGGTTTTCTTGGGTCTGTCTTGAAGTAGATGGTTTCTGGGTATTCGTCTGGCTCTTTCAATTTGTTTTTTTATTTCTCCAGGTGGGTAATTTATAAATGCTCGGTAGAGATCCTGAAGTTTCTGGTCTCTGTCAGTGAGATTAAAGCAGATGTGATTGTATCGAAGGGTTTGGCTATAGACGATGGATCATATGGTGTGTTCTGGATGGGAGCTGGAGGCATGTAGGTAACTGTATGAGTTGGTGGGTTTTCTGTAGAGAATGGTGTCTAATTTACCATTGGTGATTTGTACTGTGGTTTCCAGGAAATGGATCTCTCGTGTGGAATGATCCAGGCTGAGATTGATGGTGGGGTGTAGGTTGTTAAAATCTCTGTGGAATATCTCCAGTGTTTCTTGGCCACGGATCCAGATCATGAAGATGTCATCGATGTTGTGTAAGTAGAGAAGGGGTAAAAGGGGACGGGATCTAAGGAAATGTTGTTTTAAGTCACCCATAAAGATGTTAGCATACTGTGGGGCCATGTGGGTACCCATGGCTGTGCCGCTGATCTGGAGGTATAAGTTGTCCTCAAATTGGAAATAATTGTGGGTGAGAACAAAGTTACATAGGGATAGTGTTTCTAATTGCTTGTAATCTGTCTTCATGTGGGATGTTGGTGTATAGAGCTTCTACATCCATGGTAGCAAGGATGGTGTCATTGGGGAGGTTATCAATGTTTTGTAGTTTTCTTAGGAAGTCAGTAGTATCTTGGAGATAGCTGGGAGTGTTGGTTGCATAGGGTTTGAGAAGAAAGTCTACATAGCTGGATAATCCAGTAGTGAGCGTGCCGATACCTGAGATGATGGGACATCCGAGGTGTCCAGGTTTATGGATTTTGGGAAGCAGATAGAACAATCCTGGTCAGGGTTCAGAAGGTGTTTCTGTGTGGATTTGGTCCTGAGTAGATGTAGGGAGGTCTTTAAGGAGACAATGTAGTTTATTTTGGTATTCTGAGGTGGGATCAGAGGAGAGAGGTTTGTAAAATGTGGTGTTGGAGAGTTGTCTGGTTGCCTCCTACTTATAGTCAGCCTTATTCAAAATGACCACAGCACCCCATTTGTCAGCTGGTTTGATTATAATGTCTGGATTGTTTTTGAGACTCTGGTTAGCATAGTGTTCAGCACGGCTGAGATTGTGTGTCACTTGTTTTCATTTGTGAATAATGTCAGTCTGTGAGTTGTTGCGGAAGCTTTGTATATAGAAATCCAGATTGTAATTCCGACCGTCAGGGGGAGTCCATATAGAATTATTTTTCCTTTGGTGTTGATAGGGGGGATATGGTAGGTCAGACTGATGTTCATTGGTAGTTTGGAAATATTCTCGGAGGCGGAGGCGGCGAAAAAAAGCCTCTAGGTCACCACAAAATTGAATCCAGTTTGTGGGGGAGGTGGGGCAGAAAGAGAGACCCCGGGATAAGACAGACTCTTCTGCTGGGTTGAGTTTGTAGCTGGAGAGGTTAACAATATTATCCGGTGGGTTGAAGTAGTTGCTGTTGTAGTCTGTGGTGTGGAACAGTTTAGAAATTTTATTGTCTTTTCTTTGTTGTAGGGAATAGAAGTGTGTATAGTAGATTTCTTGTCTGGTGGAACAAAAGTCTTGTAAGGTGTTAGTCGGTGGATGTTTGTCTTGAGATGAGAATCTCTAGGTTACGAAGTGGGTCTTTGCCCACGAAAGCTTATGCTCCTACACTTCAGTTAGTCTATAAGGTGCCACAGGACTCCTCGTCGCTTTTGCAGATTCAGACTAACACGGCTACCCCTCTGATACTAGGTTAGAGATGTCATTCTTGATATTTTTCTGTTTCTTGTATAAGATACTTATCAGGTAGTTCCTTAATTTCTTGGATAGTGTGAAGCAGAATTTATTCCAAATATTACATACATCAAACAGAAACACAGATGAAACTTCACCTATATTTTAAAGGATGCATTTTAACAGTCAAAGATAAGAACTGTGAACAGACATAACCAACAGAACAAGCTATCTAATAGATAGTTCAGTTTGTGGTCCTGTTTTCACTGAGTTTACTATTTCAGGTTTATTGTGGTAAATGTTGCTCAAAGGGACAAAACTGGTAGACCTAGGTGGAATTGAATTTGGAAGACTAAAACAATTAAAGAGTATATTTAGAGAATCTTCTGCCTATTGATGGATTTTTCACACTCCAAGGCTATTAATTAAGCAGGATATTGTTGTTGAAATAAATAGGCAGCAGGTTTAATACAAATAAAAGGAAGTATTTCTTCACCCAATGCACAACCAACTCTTTGCCATAGAAGGTTGTGAGGGCCAAGACTATAAAACATTCGGAAAAGAGAATAGGTCCATCTATGGCTATAAGCTTGGGTAAGCAACGATAGTGTCCCTAGCCTCTGTGTGCCAGAGGCTGGGAATGGGTGACAGGGGATGAATCACTTGATAATTACCTGTTCTGTTCATTCCCTCTTGGGCACCTGGCATTGGCCACTATTGGAAGTCGGGATACTGGCTAGATGGAACTTTGGTCAGACCTAATATGGCCATTCTCATGTTCTTAAACAATCTGAGATTTTTGAGCCCAATTCTGATCATATTATCAATGGCAAGCCTTAAAGAGGAATTATACATCTTACATGGAAATAAGTCTGCAAAGCCCACTAACAATTCCACACAGTTCCAGTGTAATCAACTCATTAGATTTTATTGTGAGCCTCTGGATATTTGGTGTACTATTTAAAGCCTCAGCACCTGGAAACAAATGACTATGTGAGAATCTCATCTATTTATTAAAAATAAGTAAACTTCTAGCTCTTGTAGTTGCAGAAGAAAGCTTCAAAATATGATTTGAGTTCATTTTAAAGGGCCAAAAACCAGTAGACAAGCATAAGGAACCCACTATTTTATTTAAAATCTTACTTGTGATTTTTGTGTGTTTGGGATTGGCAAAGCTGAGATTTCCTTGGCAACATTGTTTTGATGGAGCAGAGTTCCCACACACCCATCTGCATCTATGGAACAAGTGGGATAGCCCCCAAAACTGGCAGATCCCACCAGACATGTGAAGATAGTGACCATCTACACCAAGGCCACCTAGGCATAGCATTTCCAGGCACTACCCCCAAACAACGCTCTGGGAGTAGCCGGCATCACAGAGGATGTGATTAGCATCAGCATTACTAATCAATGTTCCCTTTCACCATTAATTGGGGAAAGATTATTCACCAGAGAGATCAAGCAAGCCCCACTTCTTCCCATCTCAGCCCACACTAAAAGATAAAATCTCATGGGACCTCATGTAAAAGGTTTCCACAAACTCAAAGAAAGGGGAAAATGGAGCAGTGTATCAGTGCTGATTTGACAATGCCTCAGCCCCTCCACCTTCTAAGGCAGGCTATAAAAGAGGTCCCATAGACTTCAAAAGTCCCTTTATTTCTTTTGGTTCATTTTTTTAAAAATCTCATTTACTCCTTTAAATTCAGTTTCTTGGGCCCAAAGAAATCTGGTGTTTTATTGTGGAAACATCTAAATTTGTTAAGCCCCAAACTGATTTTAAGTGTGACACTGCTGGATTTGTTGTTTTTTAAAGTTTTTCCTTTTACAGACTAATTCGGCTACCCCTCTGAAGTTATTGTTGGATCCTGTCAGTCAGTGTCCACCAGAATTAACTCGTGAAAAGGGAAATTCACATAACCCTCTTATTATATGCATTACAAACCCAGTATGAAAAATATAGTGTACATTTCTAATATGAGTATGATAGCGTCTGTGGAGCCATCAGACTAAGCTTTAAATTGATGTATTCTCAGTGTTAATGCTGTACGATATGAGGATTATGTGAAAATAAGATTACTGCTTTAATAATTACTTTTATTGTTTTTTCAAAAGAGTATACTGGCCATAAAGATGAATGCAGCAATGGATCAATCTTAGCCCTCTGTTTTATACTGACCCTTTCTGACACTCTGGCTTCAGCAACATTGGAAACTGACATTATTAGTTGTTTGGTTCTATCAAACTGGAAATTTCACCTTATTAAAATGTAGTTGCCATGGAAACAACATAGATCTGTGATTTTGTTTGCGGGCGCTATAGAAAACCTCAGCACCAATCTACACGTCAGAACACATCATTTTAAAATGCCTTTTGGTGCTCTGATGCTTTTAAAATGGGAAAAATGTCTATAGGAAATGTAATTTTCAGTGTTTTATCTTAATTCACTGGAAGACCTTGTTTTCAAAAGAAATCCAGGAGATATGGCATGTTCCCTCTAATCTTTTCCATCCATGTGTGGATTTTCTCCATCCATGTGCAGAATAAATTTTAGGTGCATTGAGGCATGGGAAAAATGTGCACCACCAGTGGAAACAAAACCTAGCTGGGAGCCCACTGCTAATTAGCTGGGTGTGAGGGCACCCAGGAGAAATTCACCCACATAAGCACACAGCCTACAGGGAACACTGGCATGGAGAAATAAAATCAAGGCTGCTGCATGTAGAAGTGACAGACTCTGAAAATACTCTTCTTTAACTTAAGTGACACTTTTCTTTTGAAGTGGGTTTCCTCTTATTAATTTATTTTGAACAGGTAGCTTCCAGTTTGAAAGTACCTTGTGAGGTATTTAAAAGGCTGTTCGTTATATCTGCAGTGAACATCTCACTTTAATGTATATATTGTAACCTGTCCTGTGTAAATCGGGAACTTCTACTAGCCCCTTTTTTGCATATAGGCAAAAGCCACAGGAGAGGGGTAAGAGACTTGCCCAATGTCACACAAGAAATCTGTAGCAGCTCAGGAACTAGAACCTGGTTTCCCTGCCTATCACATGAGCCCCCTTTTCCCAGCCACTGGACAATACTTCCAATTTAAAAAACACTTATCTGTTTTTTGTTTTCCTGCTCTTTCCCTGTCATTTGGGTTACAAACATTTATTTACTTATATTTTTCTACAATAATTACAGACACAAAAAGAAAAGATTTAGCTTGACATTATTTTGACATTATGTTGAAATAACTGCTTGTAGAGTGGATGCGGTGTTCCAAAATAACACTGCTGTGTAGACATACCCTATGGCTTTATCCTCTGCTTTACCACTGACCTGTCCTTGGGAAATTCACTTTGCTTTGGGGTGCATCAGTGGGCCCTTCCGTGAAATTGAGATAATCTTTCTTACCCTCCCTTGTGAAACACTTTGAAATCTGTGCTGAAAACATCATGTAAGAGCTACAAGGGCCAGTTAGGTGAAAACATACCACCAAGGAACTGAATAATACTATTAAACGAAATAAGAAAGAGCAGCGAGGCTCATGTTCCACTGTGATTGGTGTGATAACTACCTCATCCAAGCCTCTTCCCTGGAGCTCTCCATGGTGGGCTTTTGAGACTGGGGACATCTGGAGCAGAGCAGATGCTAAGCCATTTTCCATGACACAATCCCCTGCTCAGCTCTCTGGAAACCTGAGCTAGAGTTTATGCTGAATGTTACACACCCTCCCTCATGAGCAGCAGTGACAGAATAGTAGCAGTGGGGGAGCGCAGGCATGGACTTCAATCCCAGCCTTTCCTTTGGCTTTGCAATTGCATGTTAACAGTACACTGGTTCAGTGCTGCAGTAAATGTAGGCTTCAGCACCAGTACAAAGCATTGCATTAATTGTCTGCTTTGGTTTAGAACATAGAATATTCTTTATGTGGAGTTGCTTCTTTTCCCTTAAGATTAAAATTATCGGCAATATCAGATGTGCCCAAAGCAACAAACAAAACCAGCAGCTGCTGCAAAGTCAGTGCAAGGCAGGAACAGTACAGTAAGAATAATTCCAAGTGCCCTAGAGGTTCTTGTGCAGTAAAATCAGCCCATAGCTATCTACCAGTAGGGGATCTGAAAGAGCTCAGCCAGGGGAAGAGACACTAATAGCAGCCAGTTGTACGCTAAGGCTGGTGGAGGCAATTAGGAAGGCTCAATTCAACAATGCAGCTAAGAAATTCAAAGTAATGAGATTAACCCTTTCATTGCAACTTGGAAGTAGGTGGCTGGAAAACCTACTGCTATCCAGATATCTCTGTGTTAGCATGAAAAAGGGTCTAGTAGCACTTAATGCCTATGCCCTGTGCTAATATGGAAATCTTCTATTTAAATAGGTTTGGTGGGCACATCCATATTTGGTAGCATCAGCACCGTTACAGGTAAATATAGTGTCCTTAATAGAGATAATGATACTGACCTCCTTTGTATTGCACTTTGATATGCACTGTTGGAGTTAGGTGTTGATATTAATATAGGGTGCATCTACACAGCACAGTTATTTCGAAATAACTGATGTTATTTTAAAATAATGCGAGCATCTATACAGCAATTCCGTTATTTTGAAATAAATTCAAAATAGGTGTGGCTTATTCCGACTTCTGTAGACCTCATCCCACAAGGAATAACGCCTATTCCAAAATAGTGATAGAAATGTAGCCGTGTTAGTCTGGTGTAGCTGAAACAAAAAACAGGACTATGTAGCACTTCAAAGACTAACAAGATGGTTTATTAGGTGATGAGCTTTCGTGGGCCAGACCCACTTCCTCAGATCAAATAGTGGCAGAAATTTGTCACAACCATATATACCAAAAGATACTATTTAAAAAATGAACACATATGAAAAGGACAAATCAAATTTCAGAACAGAAGAGGGATGGGGGGGGAGGTAAATGTCTGTGAGCTAATGATATTAGAGGTGATAATTGGGGAAGCTATCTTTGTAATGGGTAAGGTAATTAGAGTCTTTATTCAAACTTTAGTCAAACAAAATAGCTATTTTGAAATAGCTGTTCCTGAGACCCATTCAAACTAATTACTCCCCGGTGCTTCCTGGGGTTCTAAATCAAGGTAGCACATCCACATTAGGGGAGCCTGCCTCAGACTAATTTTGAGGCTTCCCTGTAGTGTAGATGTGCTTATTTTGAAATAAGCTATTTTGGAGTATTTCTTCCAGAATAGCTTATTTTGAAATAAGTGTATAGTGTAGACCTACCCATAAAGATTGCCTTAAGAGGCAAAATTGTCACTTGAAGTGACTTATGTTGCATTTAGCATCTACCAGATCTGACATCTATGAGCAACAATAGGCATTTTGTTTATTATTCCATGTGAGCGTTTCATTATCCAATGTCCAAGTCAATTACATACAGATAGCAGATTTAACAGGTAGCAGGTTGGTATTCGGCATAATGGATGGTCCGAATAGGAGAGGCAGATCCCACAGAGAATGGGTAGATGATATAATTGATTGGTATGGAGCTAGTCTACAGAAACTAAGCCACTCTGCACTGGACAGGGAAAGATGGAAGGAAATAGTGAGGGAAGCATCAGACACCAACGGGCATTGAGCCCATGGTGGTTGTTGATGATGATGATGATGAGGAGGAGGTTTAAAACCAACAAAAGGAAGTATTGATCCTGCTGTGAGCCAGAGGAGTGGACTTGATGACCTCTTGAGGTCCCTTCCAGTTGTAGTATTCTGTGATTCTATGATTCTGTGATTTCATCATGCAGCACACAGTTAACCTGTGGAACTCCTTGCCAGAGGATGTTGTAAAGACCAGGTCTTTAACAGGGGGTTCAAAAAAGAATGATATAAAGTCACGGAAGTTAGGTCCATCAATACTTATTATCCAGGATGCACAGGAATGGTGTCCCTAGTCTCTGTTTGTCAGAAGCTGGATATGGATGACAGGAGAGGGATGACTTGGTGATTACCTGTTCTGTTCATTCCCTCTGGGGCATCTGGCATTGGCCACTGTCAGAAGACAGGATACTGGGCTAGATGGACTTTGGTCTGACCAAGTATTGCGGTTCTTATGTTCTACCTATCAATATATATATATAATTTCTTTCCCACCCACTGGATAAACTAGTCTAAATATTTATTGAAATTGGGATGAGACAGGGATGTCTGGTCCTTCTTTCCCATTTCAGGAGTTTTTGAATGCTGCCCTGCAATATTGCTAACATAAAATAATTAATTGAAGTCAATGGGAGATTTTCTTGTAGAAGGATATTGAAATGGACCCCAAGTGAGTTCAATCAATACCTCCCTTTTTGTCCTGACTCAGCATTGCTGGCTAGCATGTCGGGATGGGTTGCAAAGTCAAGGTTTTAACCATTCCCTGCCCTTACCACTTGCTCCCTGCCCAGATGAATGGAGCAGGGAGCAGCTCCCCATGATGACTAATTGTGACCTGCACAGTGCTCCTCAGGTCGGTAGCTCTTTATGTCCACTTATTCCTTTCTGTGAGCATATATAGCAGGTCACAATTTGTTGCTAAGAGAGCAATGAATAGGGTAGTTCATAGCCATGTGTTATTTTCACTGATGGTTAATGAAGATAGATAACTTGTTAATTATGTCACTGCTGAATGTACACAAGATGGAAGAGAAACCAACTAACTGTGATAGCTCTGTAGAACTAAAAAAAGAAAGAGCACAACAAATTCTTTAGTTACTAATGAGAGCATACATAGCTCAATACACAGAAACAGCAAGTCGGTGAAATACAAAATCACCATTTATCATTATGTTCAGAGTAGCACTTTAACTTAAACTACCCTTTAAATATTTAAGGACATTGAAAAATAATCCTTTTTGGCATTTAAGACATTTTTTAAGGGAAAAATTAATTGTGTGTCACTTTTGAAGAGGAAGGAGGACAAAGTCTATTATCCTTAAAGGTGACAGTTCTATCTCAAACATGTTGTTCTCAAGATTGTATTTCTTTCCGGTCTATGCTACCTTTAAAGTTCTTGCACTGTTTTTATTAATACAGGTTGAATCTCTCTGGTCCAGGACTCTTGAGAGTCCCCGGACCAGAAAGTCCTGGCTCGGGGCAATAGAGTCTTGGCACCCCAGGACAGCCTAAGGGCTGCATAATGCCGCCGGTGGCCTTGGGGCTGGCCATGGAACTCCAGTGGACCAGGGAAGAAGAGTCCCTGTGGCTCATGGCTGGCCATGGAGCCCTGGCTGTCTTGGGGCAGCAAAGCCCCAGCAACTCTGGAGCAGTGGAGCTCCAGGACAGCAGAGCCCCAGTGACTCCAGAGCAGTGGATCCTCAGTGCCTCGGGCAGTGGTGTCCAGCAGCCTTGGGACAGTGGAGCCCCAGCAACCTCAGGACTAGCCGAGGAGCTGGGAGCCTAGTGGCCCAGGCGCAGGGAAGCCTGGCGGAGGGACCGATCTCCCCAGTCCAGCAAACTCCTTCCTTTGGGTCTGGTCAGGTCCTGAGGGTGCTGGACCAGGGATTCCAACCTGTACAATATTAGTTAATATGCATTAAGTGCATTAAAGTGAAAATAGATCCATTAAAATGTATGAGTTACATGTTGATCAGATACACTGAGGTTTACTAATTTTCTTCCATCCTGAGCTAAAATATCTCTTGCTGAATCAAATAGAACTTATGCAGGAAATATAGACTGATCTTCCAAAGGTGTTATGAAAGAATGGCTTTCAGTGTCCAACTAGCCTGTTGCCAGCTATATATCCTCCTCCATTTAGTGCCAGTCCATCAACTTTCACTAGAAAAATACGGGCAAATCCCAATGTCCCCTTCCTTCTGGATGTGGCTACCAGTTAAGCATGTTTGCAGCTGTTCAGCACTCACTTAGAGCTTTATCTGCCACATCTTTAATCTGTCTCACTCACTCACAGTGAGCTGCTTTTATGATTAGTTCTTTCCCTTCCTTACTCTGATGAAAGGGTGAGGAATAATTTCAGTCAGTCTCTCTCTCAACAAGTGTTTATGATACTTTCCAGATTCCATTACTCTAACATGCTCAGTGTTCCTTTTAGTCTCCTCTCCTTGAAAACATTTACACTGTCTGACATAGTCTACCTGGCAGTATGGGAAGGCTGGATGTGGCTCCATCTATGGAATGTTAGTATTTTTCCTGTAGCTGACCAGATTAGAGGCAGGATTACAACACTTCCACCCTCAGTAATCTTCATATTTCACCTTAGTACTAAATGCAAAATCATTACATGAGTCTTTAGGATCCTCCATGGAGGTTGGACATTCATCTTCCAGATCCATTAGGACCCTTATCTCCCAGATTTGGTGTCTGTTTCTGAGCCCCTTCATTATATATTTAAAATATCCAATTTTTATTTGTCTTGCTTTTGAGTGGTTATTATATTCTTCTATCTGGCTGTTTATCCACACTACCCGGAACAGCCTCTGTCTCTCTGCATTTTCCTCTCTTTAAGTCTTTCTTAATATCCACGTCATCTTAGGCTTTGACTCTTACGAGTCTCAGTCATACCTTTTTCCCTAAGCTTTCCAGTCCACTCTGTCACTAGACCTTTATGTACTTCATCCCTGCTCAAATAAAGGCCCATTCCCACTCAATAGATCTCTATATGGGTGTCCCTTGCTAGAAATGGTGGTAATGATGGTGGTGGTAGTAAGACTACTTTGAAACACTGATACAATCTTCCTCCCAAATCCGAAAACATGGGCTATAGAGGGCTCCTATAGAGCTACATTGCCTGGCATGAGGACAGCAAAGACCTTGATTTGGCATGGAGTCATGGAACCTCCAACTGGGTACACGCAGCCTCACCTTACTTCCATTTTGGAAAATCCATGAGATTTGGAAGTTTCATTAAGGAACAAGAACAAAGCTTGTCTAGCCAACAGAAGTGTAAGGGGAAAAATTGTGTAGAGAGTTCATGGAGATTTCATTCCTTTTGACCTCATCCCAGGTTGATTCCCCAGGACAAGAAGCAATTGTGCCTTTGTATATTTAGCTATACAAAGCAGTGTGATAGCAACATATCTTGGATGTTATTTGTTGAATGTATCATTACTCCCCTGGGAAGATAATGCTAAATAAAACATAAGTGCATAACAAATTATGCAGTGCAGGAAGGGCAACATTGCAACAGGTATGTGCACACAATAGTTTTGGAATAAATTTTGTTTATCTCTGGTTCTCTAAAAGCAAATGAAATCAGAAGTTATTTAAACATCTCTGCTTGTTTTAAAGCTTTATAACAAATATTGCTGTTCTATGAAGAATGACCTAAAACCACTCTTTTTTCCATGACATGGGGGAAAAAAATCATCGAAACAGTGGAAAGAGATCATATTCCAACCTATGACAGGATGCTTTAAATGCTTTTGACATTCTAGATGCAGTGAAGCTTAAAGAATCACATTAGGTGAAATATGGTAATTAGTTAATACCTTTTGTAGTGTATGGTTGAACTCATAAATATAATTGGGAAATGTGTTCTGAGCATGGGGGATTTTGAGGGGAGGTCATAAGGGCTCTGCAGAATGACATTCTGGCTTTTCACCCTATCTACTATACAGTACTTTGATCAGATGAAAGCCTTAACAGTTATTTGGATGTAAATTTTGCTGTCCATTGCTCATTTCTTAATGCATGTTATAGAAATTACAAGAAGATGCTTCAGGGTGGCATGAAAGCAATTTAACGAAGCAGGCAGAATTCTGTATCTATTGAAGATGGTGGCAGAACTCCGTTGTCTACAAAGGTTGAAGGAACAATGTAAAAATAAACAGGCACTTCTTTGGGGGTTAATTTCAAAGCCCACTTCAGTATTTTTTGAGACTTGTGATTCTAAGTTCACCCACAGAACCTAGAACATAATCTAAATCTAAGGGTCTAAATATCGGACATGCACATCACTGGCATTTTGGCATGCAGGTTTTCTCAGCAATTTTTGTGGACTCAAAACTTTCTAAGGTCTAAAACCATAACTGATTGCAGCAGTTTGAACACTGCATCTGTATCATTGGCACAATCCACAACATCAGAGTCTATCTCACTATTTTGCATGCAGTTAAACAGCAGACCTGTTGTAATTTTTCTTTTTGTGAGATCTCCAATGTTTATTAAAACACAGAAACTGCAGTAAGTGTTTCTCAGTGAGTGGGCTTATTGCATAAGTGAGACTCAAATAGTCAATTTAAAATAGACAGCAAGGGTGGCCAAACTCACTTCTAGGGACAGGTTTCCAAAAGCCTCTCTGTACAAACTGTTATGTGTTGGAGGCAAAATGAAGGCAATACATTTCTTCAAACGGAAATAACCAGAGACATATTTGAGAAAGATATTTGAGCATAGAGAAACTGAATATTAGCTCTTTGAGGACAGCTAATGTGTATTGTGTCAATTTTATTTTTTTCTGAACCTACCCAACCTATTTGTTTGAATTGTTTTATTGTATCTTTGTAATTACATATTATTTCTGCTTCTGCGCTGTTAATTGCTTCACATTATCTTCAGTAGTGGTCTAGTCATTAAAATATTTAGAATATAGAAATACATTTAGCTATCTTGCTGGGAGCACATGACAGACTCTGGGATCTTCACTGCCTGCCTTTTGGTTTCTGAGTGGTCTTTCTGGTGTTGTTTTGACCTTGAGTAACTTGGAAGGTGCCTAAATGAAAGACTGTTTCTCTTGCCATGATATAATGACACACTGGGGAGGTGGGAGGGCAAAGATCTGCATTCACATTGAAGTCCCCATGAGTACCCAAAGCTAATGATCTGATTAGCAGATCAAATTTGGTGATGAATTCGGATCATGCGCGCTTGAGGAATATTGCACATATACTGAGAAAACTGCAGTGTTTGCAAGCTTGAACCCTAAAGAATAAAAGATTCTTTTTCCTATAAGAACACCCCAAATATTGTCCTTCAGGACAAACTGCCAATCTGTTTACCCATGCTCTCAGGGTGGCATGGTGTTTGCAAAAATGTGTGTGTTGGTTGGGTTTTGATTATATCTGGGTTGGAGCTTAGAGCAGCTGAAGTTTCACCTTTTGTCCTTCTTTGTGGATGGATGAATAAATAGAGCTGTGTGGGACACAGTTTTCTCATCTGTGGAAAATAACCAGTCTTTTGAAAGTTTTTCCCAACCCGAATAGAAATAAAAAATGGTCTAGTTATTCAGACATATTTTGATTTCAACCATTTAAAAAGTATTTTACTATAATTAGCTTAAATTTAGAATTGAATTTTGAATTATGAAACCAACATTTTCCATCTTGAAAATTATGTCTTTTTAAAAATTCCAATAGTACTTTGCGTACAGAAATTCATCCAAACCAACCGTCTCATGAACAGTCTTGGGTTCTATAAATCAACATTTTTCAAGAGGAAACTGTTTCATCAATAATTTCCTAACAAGCTCTATAAATAATGGCTCAGATCCTGGACTGCCACTGAGCTGAGCTCAGTATCCAAAAACATATAATGAAACTGAGCTGAACTCAGTGCAGGCTATACAGACACCTTTTCCTTGCCGCTGATTCTGGAGGGTCAAGGAACTACAGTGGCCCTACTAGAGCAAGCCTCCAACAGTCCTATTGCTTATGCTGTCTGCAACATGCCTATGGAACCATGTAGCAGCACAAAATACCTGGCATGATTGTGCTCTGACCATGCCTCCTCTATCCCCTAGCTATGCCCCTATAATTCTTTGTGCCAAGAACTGAGAGAGGCAGCACAGGACACCCAGCGGAGGTATTCCCAGGAAAGGGAAGATCCACTCACCTTGCTGTCTGTTAGGCCTGCAGCACTGGTCATCAGGGCCCACGGGAGAGCCCAGACCTGTGGCCAGTAATTTGAAATAAACAAAAAAATAAATGCAGTTTGTTATGAAATGTGTAACTTCATGAGTAAAGCCTAAACTGAATCGCAGTCTCTCCTGCAGAGATTTGTCAGACTAGTTTCAACAAGCCTAGGCCTCACGCATGTGTCACTTAGGGTGATGTTTTCATTCAGGGAAACTGGCTACCAGTACAAATCTAGTTTAACTGTGCTCCAGCTTTGGGATTTATATTCTCAAAGCTCTCTAGAAACATTCCTTCATTCTCCATTCCCACAATTGCCTAGTGAGTAGGTAAATAATATTATACCTGCTGATGAGACTGAAACACCGATGTCTGCGACTTGCCCAGCAAGTGCCATACAGCAAGTCATTGACAAAAACTGGATAAGAACTAGGTCATTTGTTAGACATCTCAGTTGTAGTGCATGACACAAGACAGTAGTGTATGACACAAGAGTCATACATGGAATTTTGCTATAACAGTTTTGCTATAACATTTCCTTGGGGAAGTGCACATGAAATCCCTTATTAATGAAATAATACATTACTCAACTGCCATAAAACGAATGTCCTCTAAATTGAGGCATTAGAAGTAAATATTGTAGAATCCTATCATTGTTTGGTAGGGCAGAATTACTATATTTTCTTTTCACAAGCTGTCGTTCCCCCATAGAAACAATTTTGTAGATTTACAGGAAGAAATATATGTTGAGGAATCAATTTACTCACAGCCATCAGTCAGGGCCTGTCTGGCATATTCCCTCCTGGGAACTCCCTGGCTTCCAGAGGGAGTGAGCAGATGGCACCTTCTCCATTACTGGTAACTAAGTTCCCTGATATGGATGGAGGAAGGGAATGGCCCAACCTTCTCCTGCCTTCAACCATTTGGAGATGTCTTGTGCCTTAGGACTGCTAGGAAGTGGATTGTGAACTTGAATGCTGAGACTGGCTGTGCTTGGTCTTTGCATAAGGCATCCAAGTGAGGAGGCTGGCTCATTGTAACCCACCAGACCTGCACAAAAGTGAAGCACAGTTCATAGATTCTGAGGAAAGGAGAGACCAGTAGATCATCTAGTCTCACTCTGACATTTAGTCGGAGTAGCTTGTGAAGAAAGGATCCAAACTTTGGTAGTTTACATCAGAGGTGCCAACTTCCCCTTTAACTGATGGGTGCTTGACTCTCTACCCCTCCCACGCTTCCCCAGGCTTTACTCTCATTCCACCAAGACCCCAACCTGCTCCTTCCCCAAAGACCTGTCCCCATCCTGCCTCTTCTCCATCTTCTCCCCCAAGTATGCCCCATACCCCTCCCTCCCAGAGCTCCCTGGATGCTACAAATCAGCTGTTTGCAGTGTTCTGGAACCACTGGGAGGGTAGAGGAGAAGTTGGTAAGTGCAGCCACCAGTGTGCAGGGGAGAGGGAAGAAGGGAGGGGGGAACTTGGCTTCTGGTGGGTGCTCAGCACCCACTTATTTTCTCCATAGGTTCTCCAGCCCTGGAACACCCACCGAATAATTGTGGCTATGGTTTACATTGGCTGTGAGAAAAACAAGCTCTGTCTGAACATGCTGGACTCCTTCTCTGGTGTTTTCTACAAACCTACTTTAACTGGAAGTGGAATTTCATGCTCTGTTTACTTTTGAGAAAAAGGCAATTACATATTTTTAATTAATGGTGCTCAATCATTATATCTGGGTCAGCTTCAGAATACACAAATGCATTGCTACACATATGTGTGTTAAATGAAAATGAAAAATTGAGAAGCCAATCTCCCACATAGACTTACAGGCTCTAAAGCTATGAGTAACCATTGTAATCACATAGATTAGATTAGTATTTGAGGGGTAGCCATGTTAGTCTGAATCTGCAAAAGCAACGAGGAGTCCTGTGACACCTTGTAGACTAACAGATTTATTGGAGCATAAACTTTCGTGGGCAAAGACCTACTTTGTCAGATACATGTAGTGGAAATTCCAGAGGCAGGTATAAATATACAGGCATAAGAAAAGAGTAACACTCAAAAGTAAGGCTAGAGATAACGAGGTCAATTCAGTTTGAGGCCCACTTCTAGCAGCTGATCTGGAGGTGTGGATACCAGGAGAGGAGAAACTGCTTTTGTAGTTGGCTAGCTATCCACAGTCTTTGTTTAATCCTAAACTGATGGTATCACATTTGCAGATGAACTGTAGCTCAGTAGTTTCTCTTTGAAGTCTGTTCTTGATGTTTTTCTGTTGCAGGATGGCTACCTTTCAATCTGCTACTGTGTGTCCAGGGAGATTGAAGTGTTCTCCTACAGGTTTTTGTATATTACCATTCCTGATATCTGCTTTGTGTCCATTTATTCTTTTACGTAGGGACTGTCCAGTTTGGCCGATGTATATAGCAGAGGGGCATTGCTGGCATATACACCATCTCTATGAACCTGACTGAGGGAAATTCCTTCCTGACCCTATGATGATCAGTTAGCTAGACCCTGACCATATGGTCAAGATTCACCAGGTAGCTCCCTAGGAAAAAATTCTCTGCAATTCAGAGTCCTTTCCATCTAGTGTCTCATTGCCAGCTGCTGGGGATATTTACTAATAGCAGTTACAGAAGGTGACATGCCTTGTAGGAAGTTTTATCATGCCATCCCTTCCATAAATGTATCAAGCTTCAGTCTTAAGCCAGATAGGTTGTTTGTCCCACTGCTCCCCTTGGAAGGTTGTTCAAGAACTTCACTCTACGTCATCTAATTTCAAGCCTAAACTTGTTGGTGGCCGGGTCTATCCACTTGTTCTAATGTTAGCACTGGTGCTTAATTTAAAAAATTCCTCTCCTTCTTTGATATTTATGCATCTGATGCATTTATTGAGAGCAAGCGCATCTCCCCTCAGCCTTCATGTGGTTAGGCTAAACAAGCCAAGCTCTTCGACTGTCCTCTCATAAGTTTTTCTATTCCAAGGATTGGTCCCAAGACTGATTCTTGAGGAACTGCGTTATAACCACCCTGATGCCTAACAGGCTGGCTTTTAGTAAGACCCACTGTGCTTTCCCCTTTAGTGTTCCTTATCCACTTTTCAGTTCTCATATTAACACCCATCTGCTCCAATATAATAATAATTTCCCATGTGAAACTGTATCAAATGCTTTACTGAAATCCAGATAGATTAGATCTACTGCATTCCTTTGTCTTGAAAATCAGTTATTTTCTCAAAGAAAAAGATCAGATTGATCTGTTATGACTTAGCTTTTGTAAAGCTATGTTGTATTGTGTACCAGTTACCATTTATCTCTATGGGTATGCCTACACTTGCCCACTAGTTAGGACTAGGGAGGCAAATGAAGCATACTGAAGTTGCTAATGAAGTGCGGGATTTAAATATCCCACGCTTGATTAGCATATTCATGGCCGGTCACCATTTTAAAATGCCGGTCGCCCGATATAACTTGATGCGTGTAGACGCGGTAGTCCGATCCAAAACCCTTCCTTTGAATTAACTGTTAATCCTCATATTTAAATCCTCTGCTTCATTAGCAACTTTGGTATGCTTCATTTGACTCCCTAGTCCGAACTAGGGAGCAAGTGTAGACATACCCTATGATCTTATCTACAGATCCTTTCAAAATATTCCCAAGAACTTGCATACAATTGAGGTCAAAATAACTGGCCTCTAGTTTCTTAGAACATTTTTCCCCTTTCTCAAAAATCACATTTACTAAGAATAGCAGCAATTCTCCAAAAGGTACAACCCACAAGTTTAAGGGTTCATTAAAAATACTTTCAATAGTCTTACAATTTCAATACTCTGAAGGCAGCCTATGAAGAAACACATACAGGCAGTCCCCGGGTTACGTACAAGATAGGGACTGTAGGTTTGTTCTTAAGTTGAATCTGTATGTAAGTCAGAACTGGCGTCCAGATTCAGCCGCTGCTGAAACTGACCGCCAGTTCTGACTTACATACAGATTCAACTTAAGAACCCTAAGCATCCCCAAGTCAGCTGCTGCTGAAACTGATCAGCGGCTGATTCCAGGAAGCCTGGGGCAGAACAACTCTGCCTCGGGCTTCCTGTAGTCAGCGCTGGTCAGTTTCAGCAGCGGCTGACTTGGGGACGCCTGGGGCAGAGCAGCTGGGGTGCTGCTGGGTTGCTCCAGTAGCACCGCTCCTCGCTCCTTGGCGCTACTGGACCCACCCAGCAGCACCCCAGCTGCTCTGCCCCAGGCGTCCTGATTCAGCCACTGCTGAAACTGACCAGCAGCGGCTGAATCAGGACCTGGGGCAGAGCAGCTGGGGTGCTGCCGGGTTGGTCCAGTAGTGCCCAGAGCGGGCGCTGCAGGACCAATCGGCAGCGCCCCAGCTTCTCTGCCCCAGAGTCCAAAACAAAAGCCTGGTCTGCTGGGGGGGGGCACACTAGCTGCACCCCCCCCCCCAGCAGACCAGGGACACGGGGAGCAGAGCCGCAGCGGCAGCGGGGTGCCGCGCCTCTGAGGCTTTGCTCTGGCAAAGTCTCAGAGGCGAGGGACCCCGCCGCGGCTGCGGCTTCAGTCCCGGTGCTCCTGGTCTGCTGAGGACCGTCTCCAGCAGACCAGGGGCACTGGGAGCAGCTTACGAATGGGGCTTTCTCGCCCCGGAGCTCGCAGGCAGCAATCCGCCACCTCGACCTCCGGGGCAAGAAAGCCCCGTTCGTAAGTGCGGATTCGACGTAAGTCGGATCCGCGTAAGTCGGGGACTGCCTGTATTAAAATTAGATATCAGTTGACTGAACTCTTTTTTATACGCCAAAAACCCACTTAATAAACAAACATTTTTAAAAGAGGAAATGTAGGAAAAAGCTTGCAAATATAGTCTGAAAAGCAAAAATTTTGAAAGGAGTTGGTTTTGGACTGTTTACCGCTGGGCTATGTAGTATGTGTGTCCAGTAATTAGTTACTACATATTTGGCTCAAAGTTATTAATGTGGATATCTAGAGCTAAATAAAGTCCTGGTATTAGCTGGTGCAATGCCACCGTCTTAAAAAGAATTCTTCCCATTTATGATAGAAACTATTTTGACATTCAGGGATTGATTCTTAGTTAGATAGGCCACTTGAAACCTTGCTGGATGTATAAAGAGTTCTTTAAATGGGCATATAATGCATCAATATCCATTTATGGCAGTGCAACAAGGCCATATTATAAATGAGAATCAGGTCTTTAAACTTGATGTTACCAGAGGTTCATAAATGAGACCAACATTCAACTGCAATTTTATTGGTACATATTTACATTAATAAATATGAATTTTAATTTTAATCTGTACCCTGAATATAAGGCTCTCCAGGAATCTCAGTTATATTAGCTTGAAGTATTTCTCTGTATCATTTCACTTTTTATAAAGAATGGGTGTTGAGTGCACGCATGTCACATCTATAATACTGAGTTTCATAAAAGTAGGTAAATTTGGAGAACAGGGTTGGGTGATTTGAATAAGAATTTTTTCAGATTCGATGAGCCCTAATAGACTTAATCATATAATAAATATATGTCCACATTAGTGTCATGGGGTATGCCCCTGGCATAGGATGCGCCCCCCCCCCCACCCATATGGTCCCGTTGTCCGTTCTATCAGGGTAAATACTGCACTCACAGTTCTAGTACCAAGTCCAGGCCCCTCTATCCGGGAATATATGGTACTAGCAGTCCCAGTACAAAGTCCAGGCCCCTCTATCAGGGAATATGCAGCCTACCTCCAGGAAAGGTCTCTCCCGGCCGGGGGATGATTGCCCCGGGTGCGGAAAGAGGTGGTAGGGGGACCCGGGCCCTCCCTCTCCACTAGCTCACAGCCCAGGGCCCTGTAGGCAGAGACTCTTTCTCCTGCCTGCTCGGTGGGGACTCCAGCCGATACACACCGAGCTGTGATAACAATCCCTTGCACTGGGCTGCTTCCACCGCCCCAGCACCCCTATGGTCTCTCCGCCTCTGTGGCAGTCCTGGCCGGGGCGTAGGCGGTCCAGTCCCTCAGGTGGGGTTGGCTGCTGGCTGCACTCCCCGAGGCTGATGCGGACCCTCGCTCCGGCCTCAGCTGCTGCAGGAACACCGGGGCTGCGGCCTGGGCCCTTTTACGCTCCAGCTGCCTCCCATCCTGCCGGGCTCCCTTTGCCTTTATATGCTGGCTCTGCTGGGAGCATGCCCCTCAGGGCTGGAGAGGCAGGGGTCTTTCAGCCAGCTGGGCCTGGGGTACTCCCAGCCCTTCAGTGCGAGGCCGTTCGCCCCGTCACAATTAGTTTTCTGTACTTATTTATTTCCAGAGTATATTTAGGAGCAATACCTTTATAGAATCATAGAATAATAGGACTGGAAGGGACCTCAAGAGGTCATCGAGTCCAGCCCCCTGCCCTCAAGGCAGGACCAAGCTCCATCTACACCATCCCTGACAGATGTCTATCTAACCTGTTCTTAAATATCTCCAGAGAGGGAGATTCCACCACCTCCCTTGGCAATTTATTCCAAAATTTGACCACCCTGACAGTTAGGAATTTTTTCCTAATGTCCAATCTAAACCTCTCCTGCTGCACTTTAAGCCCATTACTCCTTGTCCTGTCCTCAGAAACCAAGAGGAACAAATTTTCTCCTTCCTCCTTGTGACACCCTTTTAGATATTTGAAAACCGCTATCATGTCCCCCCTTAATCTTCTTTTTTCCAAACTAAACAAGCCCAGTTCATGAAGCCTGGCTTCATAGGTCATGTTCTCTAGACCTTTAATCATTCTTGTCGCTCTTCTCTGTACCCTTTCCAATTTCTCCACATCTTTCTTGAAATGTGGCGCCCAGAACTGGACACAGTACTCCAGCTGAGGCCTAACTAGTGCAGAGTAGAGCGGCAGAATGACTTCACGAGTTTTGCTTACAACACACCTGTTGATACAACCTAGAATCATATTTGCTTTTTTTGCAACAGCATCACACTGTTGACTCTCATTCAACTTGTGGTCCACTATGACCCCTAGATCCCTTTCCGCCATGCTCCTTCCTAGACAGTCGCTTCCCATCTTGTATGTATGGAACTGATTGTTCCTTCCTAAGTGGAGCACTTTGCATTTCTCTTTATTAAACCTCATCCTGTTTACCTCTGACCATTTCTCTAACTTGCTAAGGTCATTTTGAATTATGTCCCTATCCTCCAAAGAAGTCGCAACCCCACCCAGTTTGGTATCATCTGCAAACTTAATAAGCGTACTCTCTATCCCAATATCTACATCATTGATGAAGATATTGAACAGTACGGGTCCCAAAACAGACCCTTGAGGAACTCCACTTGTTATCCCTTTCCAGCAGGATTTAGAACCGTTAACAACAACTCTCTGACTACGGTTATCCAGCCAATTATGCACCCACCTTATCGTGGCCCTATCTAAGTTATATTTGCCTAGTTTATCAATAAGAATATCATGCGAGACCGTATCAAATGCCTTACTAAAGTCTAGGTATATGACATCCACCGCTTCTCCCTTATCCACAAAGCTCGTTATCTTATCAAAGAAAGCTATCAGATTAGTTTGGCATGACTTGTTCTTCACAAACCCATGCTGGCTATTCCCTATCACTTTATTACCTTCCAAGTGTTTGCATATGATTTCCTTAATTACCTGCTCCATTATCTTCCCTGGGACAGACGTTAAACTGACCGGTCTGTAGTTTCCTGGGTTGTTCTTATTCCCCTTTTTATAGATGGGCACAATATTTGCCCTTTTCCAGTCTTCTGGAATCTCCCCTGTCTGCCATGATTTTTCAAAAATCATAGCTAAAGGCTCAGATACCTCCTCTATCAGCTCCTTGAGTATCCTGGGATGCATTTCATCAGGACCTGGTGACTTGCTGACATCTAACTTTCCTAAGTGATTTTTAACTTGTTCTTTGTGTATCCTATCTTCTAAACTTACCCTCTCTCTGCTTGTATTCACTACGTTAGGCACACCTCCAGACTTCTCGGTGAAGATCGAAACAAAGAAGTCATTGAGCATCTCTGCCATTTCCAAGTTTCCTGTTACTGCTTCTCCCTCCTCACTAAGCAGTGGGTTTGAGGCTAATAGAACCCAGGCAAGCTTATGTACTGAAATACAGATATTAAGGCAGATAAACATTCCAAAGGCTTCACTTGTTAGGTATATTGCTTTCCAATATTTTCCCAACACAGTCAGATCCCATAACAGGGTTACTGTTCCCTATCACCTTCTCAGTGCTGACCAATGATATAATTGAGAGAAACAGGGTGAAGTTAGGAAAGGGAAAGTGGAGATAGAATATTATGAAAAAAATCCCAATAGTGGATGACATTCACCCCTCTGTAGAAGGTCTACACAATGCTTCATCATCAGTGATGTCCCACCTAAGCTTGATTTTGAAAATGTATATGAGATTGAAGACAGGGGTCTACTATGCTATGGATTAGTTTCATTAGAGAAGTGATGGAGTCTCTATTTCTTGAGACATTTAAAACTAGACCAGGAGAGGACAAATACCAGCCTTTGGGCCAGATCTGGTCCACCGGGGTTAGCCTCTGGTGGGCCCCCACATCTCCTCAGATACAGGGGATTGCAGCTCCCATTGGTTGTGGATCGCTGTACCTGAAAGAGGCACAGGTAAATACAGTGGCAGTGGCCCACTAAGGGCTAACCATGGTGAACTGCCACCGTTTTATTGCCCACCCCTGAACTAGACAGTACAAAGCCATATAAAACACTTTAGGGAACAATGCTGCATTGGCAAATGGATATATCAGATTACCCTGAGGTTTGTATTCATCTCTAAATTCTATTACAATAATTAAAATAAAGCCAGGAGACAAACGAGATAGTTATTATTCATTGAACTGTTACGCCCAGGGTTTTGCTCACTATAGAGATTTTTAAAAGCAAATTTATTTAAGAAATGAACATTGTACATGCAATTATAAACTCTAAATGCATTCAGGTGCATACATAAAATTCAATACCTTTCAGGGTCCCTTTCAGCCCTACATTTCAATGATGCTGTACAATGAGTGAAAACACCAGAAGCATTTGAGAAGAGAAAATAGTATAAGTACAATTATACACCACACTGCAAAGGGACCAGCTGGGGCAAGCAAGCAATCTCATTTAACAATATAAATGTATCACCCCATAAATCACCACCACAAACAATATTTCACAGATTGCAGCTGTATGGACTTGTTGCAGTGCAATTAGAGTGATTCTGGCAGAAGCAAAGAGTTCAGTTTTTACTAGATGTTGCCATAAACTGGGGACACGCAAAGCTAAAGTAATCTAGCTGGAAAAGAGCACAGGGACTTTATTGTTGTCCTTTATTTTTTATTGTGCTTTAGACGTAGGTGCAAGCTGTTATCACAAAGAAAAAGCAGAGATGTTTCTCAAGCCCTACAGAAATTGGAGCAAGGGACACCTGACAAGAACACTTTCAGGTTAAACTGATGATTTGCTAAATAACATAAGTTAGAAAGAGTGACTAGATTAGAAACAGTGGCCAAATTGTGGCCTCAGTATTACTGGTATGAAGTAATTCTGTTGATTTCAGTGGGGGTATTTACAGAGTCTCATTGGTATGAAGACCAATAGATTTCTGATAAACATGGCTAAGAAAAAAAAATGGGCAGCCCCTTTTTAGGTAAAACATAATTCTGTTCTTTTAGACGGCATTTTCAAAGCCAAAGGCATTTAAGTGCACTGTTCCACTTGAAACTAATGGAAATTACGTATCTAAATCATATCTATATCTTTTAAATTCTCAGCTTAAATATTATGAGTCAAGTTGCAGTTGCTACAGAAATAACCATGTAAACCTCATACAATGTCCTCCAAATTCTTCTGTTAGGATAGAATGGTTTATTTCCTTCCAGCAAAAGAAGCAGGGCTGGGTTTCAGACCTGCAGGATCCCTTAAGATCTGCCTTGAGGTATCTCCTGAAGGCCCATGGTCATTTGTGCAGCTCTAGGGTCTTCTGCTCCCCAGCTAAGATCCATTAGAGTCGCATAGCAAGGGCTTCTTGATCTATGCAGGAGTCCAAACAAGGATAAATACTAAGCACAAGTGGGGTGTTCATTAAAAAGTAGCATGCTTCTCCTTCCCCCATCACCCTCCTCGCAGACAGGACAAGTTTCACATAGAGAGGGCCTCTGAACACAGATTTGTGGGAACTATTGGATTCTGTGTTAACTGTAAAGTAACAAATAACATGGGGCACGTTTTTCAACTCCTAGCCCAGATGTTTTGAATATTTGATTCTTTATTAAAATACCTATTTTAAATATTATATCTACAAACAAAGGAGAATGAGGCACATCAGGGTTTTGTTTGGGCTGCTGCTTTACCTTCTGTTTAACAGCACTTAATTTACACATAAGATTTACTTTTAATTCGATATGGTGTTCCAGTCGAGGCCTCATGAGAACTGATTAAATAGAAGCTCTGTCATACAGAAAATGAACCTAATCACAAAGCTTTGGTTGGAGCTTCAGTGCAAATAGCTATGCATAATTGATAAGGAAACGGAGTTTTGCAGTGCAACCTTCCTTCCCCTGCAATATTATTATAAATGGTATGGGTTACCTTATTAAAAGTCCAACTCTCTGGTATAGTTTTTTAGAGGTAAAATCAGATTAAGACCAGTAGTTCTTGGTGAGAATAATTGGAGAATTTGAATTACTGGAATTAGATTATACTTCTAGGCTATGTGTACACTGCAATGCTATTTCAGAGTATTTTGAAATATAACAGGTTCACTATTCTGATGTCCTTGTAAATCTCATTCCATGAGTAGTAAGGGATGTTTCGGAATAGCAGGTTATTTTGAAATTTGGTGCTGTGTAGACAGCGCCAATGTACAAAATAAGCTATTTTGAAATAAGATCAAAATAAGATATGCAATTTGTGTAGCTGAATTTGCATATCTTATTTTGACCTATGGTGCAGTGTAGACATCGCCCTAGTATCCCAACCTCTGATCAACTTCAAACACCTACCATTTTGTTTCTTTCCTTCTTTCCCAAAATGTGGTATTTCTTCCCCCATGTCACCCTGCCGAAAGGTAATATTTATATCTACACCACAAGAGATTTAAGGTCTGATGACTTGCAGACCTAAAGGCCAGACAGGGAACATTAGGTCATTGCAAATAGGAGACTCCCAGTTTCCCTTCAGTATGCCCATCACTTGCTTCTAATCCCAGAAAGCCACAAGACAACAGCCTCTGAAATTCTGATATATTTGTTTACAGAACTTTAAATCAGCACCATGTATGTTTAAGGATCTTGATGGTGTTTGCAAGTCCCATTGGCTCTTTCGCCTAGTGCTAGATAAGAATGCTTAGTCTCCCTGTTTCCACAATCATATCTGACGTCAGCACGTAATCACACTATTGCATTGGTAAATCCTAGCATAAGAATCAGCAGGATAGCCATGTTGTCTATAGGGTTATGTCTACACTACAAAGAAAAGTCAGAAAAAGATACGCAAATTGCGAACTGCATTTTGCCTTTCCTTTTCTGCTTTTCTACCAAAAGAGGCTTTTCTGACATTTGGCCCATCTACACAGGGCCAAATGTCGGGAAAAAACCCTCTTTCAGAGCATCCCTTCTTCCTTGTGAAATGAGCTTTACAGGGATGCCGACAAAACAAATCTGCTTTTCTGACATTTTTTTCAGAAAAGTGAACATGTTCCTTGGACACGGCAGAGCTTTTCTTGGATACCAGAGGTATCCCGGAAAAGCTCTGTAGTCTAGACGTACTCTATCTGCAAAAACAGTGAAATGTCCTGTGGCATCTTACAGACTAACAGATTTATTTGCATGCATCTAACAAAGTGAATGTATGTCCATGAAATTGTATGCCCAAATAAAGGTTGTTATGTCAAAATAATGCTGCTGTGTCAATGTCCCCTCGTTGTTCTAAAATAAGAGATACTTGACTGCTGAAATCTTCTTGGCTAGACTTTCCCCCTTTTAAATACACGTTTTAAAATGAACACACAATCTTATGTTTATTATCTTGCTATTCAATCCCTTTCTCTCCCCTTTAAAAAATAATTGTCTTTTCATTTGTTCGCCTGTTAAGAGCGTAGAATTTATTATATTTTTATTATAGTGTTCTGTGTAATTTTTTTATTTTTTGAATCACTTTGGCAAGGATTGGGCTCTATAAAAATAAAATTGCTCAAAATACTGAACCACTGTGCATTACAGCATTTAGCAACAGACACTGCAGCATCTGATGGCATTGTGGATACTTCTGGGGAAGTTAAAAAAATTGACTAAGTAGCTTTTTGGTGGGGGTATGATTCTCACTTCACTAAGCCTGGCCACTGAAGACTACAAATCCCATTTATATATTGCAGAGACAATTTCTGTTGGGTTCTGTTCTCTTATGTGATATGTTCTCAGACAGTAATAGAAGAAGTATTGTCAATT
Organism: Pelodiscus sinensis; assembly: GCF_052426305.1. Classification (NCBI taxonomy): domain Eukaryota; kingdom Metazoa; phylum Chordata; order Testudines; family Trionychidae; genus Pelodiscus; species Pelodiscus sinensis. The sequence continues at coordinate 51,998,044 of NC_143053.1, forward strand.
TTTAACTGCTACTGATGATAATACTGCATTTATGGGTCCACAAATTTCATTAACTGATTTCTGGCTGCAAAATCCTCTCAGGAATCTCATCACAGCTCCACATGCTATACCTCATATGGTATTTTTTGCATACGTATGTAGTGTAGAGATGAAAGTGGAGAAGAAACTGTATTATTCAGTTCAGATGAATGCAAAGGAATATGCTTGTCATACAACCATTTATATTACCCCTTTTGAGCTCCAAATTAATTATAACCTATATTTCAATAAAACGTCAGCATAATAGCAGCATAGTAAATGGAGTACCTATTACAAGGTTTTTCCTCTTTAAAGAATCTTCATCACGAGGAACCTGGAAGGTTCACCTAAATAAAAGAATGACATTATTTGATATCTTTTGGAATCCTTTACCCATTAAGAAACCTTGTTTTGCCCAGATATATCACATGCTGTGGTATGTGTTGAGGGTGTGATGGCTCGCCCCCTATATAACTTATATCCTGCAGCCCCAGCCTTCCTTACCACATAAGGAACATGTTAGGGCTATAAAGGCATCTACAGTCTCAGAGTAGCAGAAGCTCAGCAGGTAATCTGAGACATGGCAGGGAGGATTCCTTGTCATTTGTTCTCCTGTGGAGCTACTCAATGTTCTGTCTGAATAAATTATCTAAGAATATGCTGCACAAATGGGGATCATTCTTCCGTTGTTTTACCGTCTTTCTCTAGAACTCTCTCCTTCCTGCTGAGAAAATAAGTCCTGTCTCTTTTAAATTTGGCCTTAAAAACCATTCTTTTTCCCACCAGCTAAAATCTAACTCTCTCTGTAGAGCACTTTGAGATACCATGTGTGAAGGATGCTGCATCAGACACATACATGTGTATTTGCATTGTATCTGATGTGTGTGATACAGCTTTCTTATTTCTGGTGAAAAATATTACCAGACCTTAGCTTACTGCCAACAGCTAGTGTTTTATAAGGTGACCTTCTCCCTGATCTTCATAGGAAGTGCTAGACATTGATTTTATTATGATTCATTTTATTGTGAAAGAGGCCTTGCAGAAAAAAATGAGTAGAATGTGTGGGAAAGAAGGAAGAAAAGAATATGATCCCCAGAGCTCACTTGATGACTTGCCACCACAGTGGTTTGGAAATGCCTTTCCAAAATCCTGTCCTTTTGAAAATAAAGCATGTGCCACATTTCCTAGGCTGCAAACCTAATGACAAATCCTTACTCAAGGTTTGGAGTTAAATACAAGGACAAATAACAGTTTGGAAAATTCTAGTTGCCTCCATGCCAATAATCATGTTGTCCAATATTTTGCCCTGGAAACAGCTTCTATGTGGATTTTGTGCTTGGACTGAGATTTTCAAGACAACTTTGCAAAGCTGTAGAATGCACTTTAATATAAAATTATAAGATTGTATTTTTCCTTTTCAGGCAAAACTTTCATAGATGAAGCAAATTCCAAACTCCTGTTCCTATTGTATAAGATATTTTCTTTCTTTTTCTATCAGCAATGTGGTAATTCAGCAACTACATTGTGATAAGAAAACATAGGGATGACTGGGAACCCAAACAATTAAGATCCGAGGGTGAGATACTCTTCCATGCTTCAGCCTCTTTACATTAGGTTAGATGAGGGTTGTCTAAATGTCTGCATGGCAAGTTTTGCCCACTTAGGGCCTGATTGCCGTATTTGGGGTTGGGAAGGAATTTCTCCTGGGTCTGATTGGCAGAGACCATAAGAAGATAGGAATGGCTGTACTGGGTCAGAAAAAAGGTCCATCTAACCCAGTATCCTGTCTTCTGACAGTGGCCAGTGCCAGGTATCTCACATAGGAATAAAAGAACAGTTAATCAAGTGATCCATTCTCTGTCATTCATTTCCAGCTTTTGGCAAACAGAGGCTAGGGATACCATCACTGTCCATCCTGGCTAAAAGTCATTGATGGATCTGTCCTCCATTAATTTATCTAGCCCTTTTCTGAATGTTTTTATATTGTTCGGCCTTCACAGTATCGTCGGTCAGAGAGCTTCCCGGGTTGACTGTGTGTTGTGTGAAGAAAAACCTTCTTTTATTTGTTTTAAATCTGCTGCCTATTAACTTAATTTGGTGACCCGTAGTTCTTTTGTTATGAGAAGGCATAAATAGCCCTTCCTTATGTACTTTCTCTATACCAGTGACTCTTGGAGGGGGTTTAAAGCTGGGGCTAGAGGTGCAAGAGGAAGCTGCAAAGGGTGGTGCTTGCAGGCAGGAGCAACGCCCTAAGACGTCTGCCCTCCTGTCTCCCTCCACACAGACGGGGCTGTGGGACTGTGCTGGCTGCTTGTGGGAAAACTGACAGTGGGGGACCAGGGCACACCTATTACAAAAGACTGGGAGACTCCCCAGGATCAACCAGTTGATCATGATTAACCAGTTGGTGGCACAAGTTATGATTTTATAGGCCTCAGTTATATCCCCTCTTTGTTGTCTCTTTTCCAAGCTGAAAAGTCCCACCCTTATTAATCTCTCCTCATAGAGAAGACATTCTATATCCCTAATCATTTTAGTTGCCCTTTTCTGAATCTTTTCTAATTCCAATGTATCTTTTTTTGAGATGGAGAAACTAGGGTTGCCAGGTGTCCGGTATTCACCAGGACAGTCTGGTATTTTCGTCTCCTGTCTGGTAAAAAAAAATTCAGAGAATACCGGACACCTAAAATGTCCAGTATTTTCTGAATTTTCCCTGGGCCAGGAGTTGAAAATGCTGGGCACCAGGCAACCCTACAAACACTCAGTGCCCGACCTCCCTCCTCTGGCTCCCAACACTCCCAGCGCCTCAACCGCAGCCCCCATGCTTTCCTGGTTCCCCAAGACCTAGGAGAGGCAATGCTTAGTGCTCAACTGCTCCCCTGTTCCTATACTTGCACTCACTTTTAAAGGGGACATGCTGTTTTAATGCTGTTTTATTTAAATTTCATTTTTTTGGCTTAAGAAGTCCTTGAGTCCTTGGAGTCTTTTTTCTTTGGTCTCCCCCTTCTTCCCCCCCCCCCCCCAACAGAATTATTTCCTGTTTTTTGGGGGGGGATGGGGGTCGGTATTTTTGCTTCAACCATCTGGCAATCCTAGGGGAAACCCTGGGAGTTTTCTATCTTCTCTTGCAGTGTGGAGTATAGGCCACTTGTGGCTTTGAACAAGAGTAAATGATGGATTCTCTGTAACCTTAAAGTCTTTAAATCATGATTTGAGGACTTCAAAAGCTTCAGAGGGGTAGTTGAGTAAGTCTGTACAGAATAAACTTACAAAACAACGAATAGTCTGGTAGCACTTTAAAAATTAACAAAACGTGTAGATGGTATCATGAGCTTTCCTGAGTACAGCCCACTTCTTCAGATGACCGGAGTGTTGGAGTAACTCAGCCAGAGGTTATGAACCTATTGCAGGAGTGGGTGGGTGAGGTTCTGTGGCCTGCACTGTGCAGGAGGTCAGAGGTCACCTTTTCTTGATAATGCTACAAAGATACCACCTTTTTAGTCTTGTGGTACCTATTCTTTCTATTTTATTCAAAGCTTTTAATAACATTTATCCAAGATAATTGCTGAGTACAACATAGCTGAGTACAACTGATCTCCTATCCACTGCTAAATTAGGGATAAGGAAACAAATTCCAATACAATCAGGAGAATGGCACAAATCTCAAACCAAAAGTAACCCGAAGAAAAACTTTTATGAAGCTCAAAAACTTCAGTTAACTTTTTATTCTTTTTATTCTTTTATTCTTTTAAAATGATTATTCTTTCTCACTCATCTAGGTGTTCATGGTTCATTTACACCTCTCTTGGCTTGGACTGGAAATAAAATTTTCAAAATGTCCCAAGGAAGGCTGTTTTATTTCAAGTCTGACTAGTAATAGGAATTAGCGTATAGCTTACACTGCTTACATTGCCACTCTGATACCTCTCAGAGAAAGCTGCTTTTAGAATATCATTACAGAGCTTAACTCTAATATTTCATTGTGAAGATCATGGAAAAGACTCCCGTGTCTGCTGTAACACTACTGGGCACCCTCACAATGCATTGCAGGATCAGGGCCTTGGTTAGCTAGCTAAAAATCTGCTCTAAACAGAGGCCCAGTCCAGGGAGCTACAGAACCTGTAAGTATGTTTACACTGCACTAAAGCACCTGCAGCTGACCCATCTCAGTTGATTCATCCTAGAAAGGCTATGAAATTGCAGTGTGTAGCTGTCTGGGCTCCACATGGAGACTGGGATCTAAGACCTTCTCTCTGGGTCCCAAAGCCCAAGCTCCCGCCAAAGTCCAGATACCTACACTGCAAATGTATAATCCTGGAACCCAAACCCCATGAGCCTCAGTCAATTGACACAGGCCAGTCATGTGTGTTTTACTGCAGTATAAAAACCCCTCCTTGACCCCCAGTCTACTTCACTGAGAGTTAAGTTTGCTCAGGACCATCCAATAGATGCTGACCTCTGTTCAGAATGAAACTCTGGGTTTCCACCCCAATTTTGCCAATGGAGGAGATTCAGAAAAGTTTTGGTTAAGCTAAATTGCGCTAAGTTTCTAAAAGTTTAGAGATTCACCCACCATCATTACTGATGTTAATTATGAGTAATATGCCCACAGGGCCAAATCCTTTATCATTCAAACCTCCCATTAAAATGAGTTTTGACTAAGTAATTGACTTCAGAATTTAGACCTTGCAATCTATGCTACAGAGAGATTTGTGGTCATTGCCCTTACAGCATATTTTAAGTACAGCAAAGGATTCTCGGGATAACTCTGAAAGAGATGTCAGTTACATTTAAACACATTTGCTATAACAATCTGGATAGCCTTCTAAAACACATTTTCAGCATTACCATTTTAATATTTAAAGACTTTCAAATATTACTCCACATTCTGTGTCCATGGGGCTTTGGCAGACTGAAAAACCATCTTTAGTATTAAGCCCTTTTTCTGTTCATTCATTTCTTTTAGTGAGACAGTGGCAATTTAAATTGGTACTTAAGAAACTAAAAGTTAACCTTCACATAAGCACAGTCTTGGCTTTGATGTAATCAGTATTTTTGTTCCCTAAACTATTCCTGTTTCCAGACATCTGATTTTCATTTGCTATAAGCTTCCTTATGAAATGATCTTGACTGTGTGAATGTAAAAATACCTATTTGTCTGCTCATGCCCAACACCTAATATGGACATTTGTATCAGTTCCATTACATTTATTTTTAATGTTCATTTACTGCCAAACTGTTTTGCAAAGCTGCTTGAAGAATCACAAGGGCCTACATTTTCAAGAATAGAGTAGTGCTATTGGATGCCTTGATTTGGGGATGTCTAATTTGAGACATCACAAAGTGGACTAATTTTCAGAATATACCAAGTACGCATTCCCCCTTCTAAAAATTGGGCCCTTTTAATGTCTCTCATGTTTGGTTTCCAAAAATCTAGGCACTCAAAATTGTCCACATTTAGCTTGCTATCAAGTGTCAAGTGTTATCTTTCCATTCAAGGAGCTGCTTGGGATCCAAGTCCTTCAGAGTCTGTGATCTTTGGATGTTAAGAATGCAATATTGTTCATTAACATACCAGAGAGGCAGGCCCAGCAAAATATTCTCCTCAGTCTCACTTGCCACTGTCTTGTTTTCTCAAGTGTTTTATTTGGAAATGTTTGTTCTAAAACAACTTCTTATTGTTTTTCCAGATGCAATCTATATTTTATGGTCAGTGGTTTGATCTCAGGCAATCACACCTCACAACATGCTCTTTCTGTGTAGTCAGGATATGTAATGTTACCATCCTTTCCCCACAAACCCACCCAGGCCTGCCACAACAATTCCAGGACTCAGAGCAAAAAAGCCAATGCCCCCCAATCCTACAAAAAGGACTGTAAGATTTAGGATGCTACTTTTTATTCCATTCATAACACATTAGAACCCCCTACGCATAAGTTGTTTCTTAGTTCGATATAGTTACTTTTTTTTCTGGTTACAACACCAGTTTGAAGCAAATTGTGAGCTAAATATAAGATGCAGAATTTGGAATTTTGAATTATATATTTGAATTAAATAAATACATTATGGAATTAAATTAATTAATATGTAACAGGTTTAAAGAAACAAAAAATAAGAAAACACCTAACATATCAAGTGGGCTAAATAAACATCTAATCATGATTCAGATATAATCTAAAGACAAGAAAAAAAGTGATATACAAGATGTAACTGAATATGATCAGTAAAGTTAAAATGTACAAACCAGTACTGGAGCTGCTGGTGCTGAAGGAGATCAACACTCAGAGCCATGAGGAGAGGGCAGGCTTGGCGCACCACATACACCAGGAGATCTCCAACGAGATGGGAATGAATGAAGGCAGAGGGAAAACTCACACCTCATTCCCTGATTGAGTGGTGGAGATAGCCCCTCATGATAGTCTCTAGTCAGTCAGTGCTTGTGGCAGTAAACAGGCAGCATATGGTTTCTGTGAAGGGAAATCATGTCTTACTAATCTACTAGGCTGTGTCTACACTGGCGGGGAGTTCTTGCGCAAGAACACTGACGTTCTAATGTAGGAAATCAGTGCTTCTTGCACAAGAACTATGATGCTCCCACTCAGAGATAAGCCCTCTTGCGTAACTGTTCTTGCGCAAGAGGCCAGCATAGACAGGCAACGTTAATTTCTTGCGCAAAAAAGCCCGATGGCTAAAATGACCATCAGAGCTTTCTTGGGCAAGAGAGCGTCTACACTGGCATGGATGCTTTTGCTCAAAAGCACATCTCTTGCACAAAGGCACATGCCAGTGTAGATGCTCTCTTGCACAAATACTTTAACACAAAAACTCTTGCGTTAAAAGTATTTGCACAAAATCTTGCCAATGTAGACATAGCCCTAGAGTTGTTTGAGGGCATCAGCAAACATGTGGACAAGGGGGGTCCAGTAGATATAGTTTACTTAGATTTCCAGAAAGCCTTTGACAAAGTCCCTCACCAAAGGCTTTTAAGTAAAGTAAGTTGTCCCGGGATAAGAGGGAAGGTCCTTTCATGGGCTGATAATTGGTTAAAAGACAGGAAACAAAGGGTAGGAATAAATGGTAAGTTTTCAGACTGGAGAGAGGTGACTAGTGGTGTACTCCAAGGATCTATACTGAGACTAATACTATTTAATCTATTTATAAATGATCTGGAGAAAGGGGTAAACAGTGAGGTGGCAAAATTTGCAGATGATACTAAACTGTTAAGATAGCTAAGACCAAAGCAGACTGTGGAGAGCTTCAAAAAGATCTCACCAAACTAAGTGACTGGGCAACAAAATGGCAAATGAAATTTAAAGTTGGTAAAGTAATGTACATTGGAAAAAATAATCCCAAACTATACATACCATATGATGGAGACTAATTTAGCTACAACTACTCAAGAGAGATCTTGGAGTCATTCTGGATAGTTCTCTGAAAATATCCACACAGTGTGCAGTCACAGTCAAAAAAGCAAATAGAATGTTGGCAATCATTAAAAAGGGGATAGATAATAAAACAGAGAATATCTTATTGCCTTTATATAAAACCATGGTACTCCCACATCTTGAATACTTCATACAGATGTGGTCACCTCCTCTCAAAAAAGATATATTGGCATTGGAAAAGGTACAGAAAAGGGCAATAAAAATGCTTAGGGGTTTGAAATGGGTCCTGTATAAAGACAGATTAAAAAGACTGGGACTTTTCAGCTTAGAAAAGAGGTGACTAAGGGGGGATATGATAGAGGTCTATAAAATCATGACTGGCATGGCAAAATTGAATAAGGAAAAGTTATTTATTTGTTTCCATCATGTAAAAACTAGGGGTCACCAAATGAACAGACAGCAAGTTCAAAACAAACAAAAGGAAGTTTTTCTTCACCATGGTTAGCCTGTGGAACTCCTTGCCAGAGAAGATTGTGAAGACCAAAACTTTAACAGGGTTCAAGAATTCAAGGAAGAACTAGATATATTCATGGAGGTTAAGTCCATCAATGGCTATTAGCCACATCAGGTAGGAATGGTGCCCCTAGCCTCTGTCAGAGGCTAGGAATAGATGACAGGAGAGAGATTGCTTGAAGATTACTTGTTCTGTTCACTCCCTCTGGGTCATCTGTCTTTTACCATTGTCGGCAGACAGGATGCTGGGCTAGATGGACCTTTGGTCTGACCCAGTATGGCCATTCTTATGTTCTTATGCTTGGAGCTAGCTCTGGCCTCCTCTCAGCAAAATTAGGGTGACTCAGTTGTGTGGCTGAACTTGCTGGCTTATGTATGGTGAGGAGTTGTATCCTAGAGGGGGAAGGAGGTAATCTGGTAGTACAGAGGGAGCTTGTTCCTCTTTAAAATCTTCTTGTCCTCAGTCCTTCATCTGGAGAGCCAGCATGGCAAGCCAAGATACTGAGCAGCCAGAGGAGAGACAGCAAGCTCCATGAGTCTCAGGCTGCTGTTGCTGACACTCTGCCAAACCACCAGGGCGTGCTCATGCTCTCGCTATTACTGTCACAGAAAAGGACGACACTCTGCAGAAAGCAGCAGCAGGAAACTGGATTTCTTTATCTTAATTTTTATTTTAAAAATATGTATCTATCCCATCCATATGGGGCCTTTTAAATCACCAGGCCCCTGGGCAATTGACTCCTGTGCTTCCTTCTGTCAGTGGACCCGAGCTTGCCTAAGTGCCTCTCTTCCTTAGCTGATCTTCATTTGGAATGTTAATAAGGTTTTCAGTAACTCAGCACAAATTCTTGGCCGTGGCAATTTCTCTAGTCTCTACTTCCCATTGTCCTGTGTCTAAAGCCCCAGTTCTCATAGTATCCTATATTTCCATTTTAAAACTATTTCTACTATATATCATAAATGATTAGCTGACAGTTTAAGCTTCATCCATCATGCTGTCATTGAAGTCAGTGACAAAGTAGTGGAAGCGGAAGTTCTACACATTTTTACGTTATCACCTTTCAGCATCTTTATCCAGGGATCATCGTCAGTGCTTCTGATACCCTAAGGGCCTCATCCACAGCCCACTGAAGTCTGTGGAAAGACTGTCTTGAAACAGATCCTAAATAAAACTAGATTATAGTGATGCATACCTACATATGACTAGATTATCTAATGATCTTCTTGGGCTTTAAATACTAAGCATCTCTAAAGCAAACCTGAAATGTTTTAGTCAGAGTTTTCACTGGAAGCGAGTAGAATTTATTCAACAAAACCATTTTCTGACCAGATTAGTTTGTAAGAAGAAACATTTTTTCTGTACCCAACATATGATATGTGTGATAGGATTTTTTTTTCCATTCTTCATAAATCTCACATGGAAACAAAAACATGTGCCTGCTGGTTGCTCACAAAATGTTGCTGTTGTCTGTTGGTTTTTTTCATATTGAGTAACTTATGATTAACCACTTTAGTCACATGGAAATGGTTGTTCAGCACAGGAAAAGGTTAGATATTAAACCCTTTGAGGTGGAGACTGGTTTTAGTAGTGTTTGTACCTGACTGTAGGCAGTAGGTTCTTCCACTATAGCAATAATAATCATGAGTTTCCAAGTGTAATAATAATAGCATAGCCAGGCCCAAAGATGGAGGGGTTTTTTGCTTATTCTTTATTCGATTATTTTCTAGGAGGTGTCCATAGCAATAACAATCCCTAAGTTGCTCTTTCTTGCCAATTGTGCATTACAGTGACTCTACGTTGGCAACAGTTTTCCTTTCATCTCAAGAATGCCTAGTGACTGCTCAGTACAGGCATGAGGGTGCTGTGCTACAATGAGTAAAGAAAATGCTGAGGGAATAATGCTGAGGGTATGTCTAGACTACATGGCTCCGTCGACGGAGCCATGTAGATTAGTTTACTAGACAAAGGAAAATGAAGCGACGATTTAAATAATCGCCACTTCATTTACATCAAAATGGCTGCCGCACTGTGCCACCAAACAGCTGATTGGCACAGCGCAGCAGCCATTCTGATATAAATGAAGCAGTTTAATTCGTTGCTTCATTTTCCTATGTCTAGAAACCTAATCTACATGGCTCCGTCGACAGAGCCATGTATTCTAGACATACCCTTAGACCAAATAAAGGGGCATCCAGGGGGGAGGTGCAGAGCTCTTGCTAGTGAGTTACACTAATCCACCTATTAACAGGGAAATGTACTTCTTTGTGCCTGCAGCAGGAACATCTAGTCGTACCTTCTCATTGCTCTTGTATTCAAATGCCAGTGTATTGAAGCAAGGTAATGTGGTTGTGTATGGCGTACTCCAGCATGTCACGCAGTCCTTGTCTGTCTACAGTGAAAAATCAGTTCTGCCACACAGCAGTTCATTGCCATAAGGCTTTTGCTGCTTTGCTCTTCCTTTCCATTGCTTCTTGAAGTGTAAGTTGTTTGGGGGCAGATAATCTCACTGGCTCTGAGAGCAGGGCTGGTTCTTGTTCAGAACAGTCTTCCCTCCCCTGTTTCCACAGGCAAACATATTAAAACAAAACTAAAAACAAAATTTCCACTTGACCCTATGACACCTGCTATCAGGAAAAGAGCAAGATGTTTTCTGATTTCCATAAAGGGAGTTGAGCAGAAGAAAGCAAAGGTTACCTGGACTCAATCTATTATCCATAAAACTGGCAGAGATCGACAAGGACTGTTTTTGGAGGAAAGAGAAGTCATGCTGACATTGCAAAAAAAATAGAAAATGAGCATCCAACGCAGCCTAAGATTGCTTAGTTGTGGTTATTAAAGTTTGTATTTATATTATATGCAGGGATTAGGGAACAGGCTCAGGTGAAGTAAGTAATAACTCACAGAATGATGTCTCAGCAGAAGGCATGACGTAGCTAGCAATAAACCATCCTCACAGCCTGGCAGGCAGCCAGTCATTGTCTGAGAAACGTTGACTTTTCCTTGCTGTGCAAAATATAAGTTGATATTGAGAGAAATGTTGTTACAAATTTATTATTTTCAATTTTAGGTTGAGATTTCCCAGCATGCTTTGGTTACTGCGTAGTGCAAGCCAGCCAGAGCATACTAGCCAGCTCATTCCATCGCTAGGGGAGAGCAAAGCAGATGACGTGTACTCAACCTTTCCTTTTCTCCACCCTGCATGACTCTGCACTCACACTCTAATTTCCCCTTCCTCCTCCCCCATCCCCCATATTTCCCTGAATACAAACCTACTTAGTTTTCCTCTCCTTTAGCTTTTCCTGTTGAGAAGATCTGGTAGGTTTTGAAAATCAATATATAGGTTTAAGGGCAATTTGTACTGTTATTTTTCATGATATTCATCTGACAGCAGAAGCTGAAGAATTAAATCTTCTCCTTCAGAGAAACTGCCACTGATCCCAAGAGGAGTGAAGCTAGGCTGCCATCAGGTAGAGAAGGGCACTACTGAAAAGTGGCACTAGACATCATTGCTGAAGACAATCACTCTGGAAACAATGTGAGATGCAGAGGCAGATTAAGATTATGTGGACAAGTGGGCGCGCCTCCCTGCCCCCTCAGCCTGCAGACTCCTCCCCCTCTTCTATTCCTTTTTGCTCCACCCCATCCCATCTCCTGACTGGCATTCCTTCCAGAACCAAGGTCAAGGATTCAGGAGTGGGGAAACTTTTTGGGGTCACTTTTTTTTGGGGGGGGGGCATTGACCCACAGAAAAATCAGTCAGGGACCCTCACAAGTAGATGCAGCAGTGGGGAGACTGGAGTGCCAGCACAGGGCTGAGGAGGCCCCTGAGCCTTCGGGGCTAGATCCAGGCAAGCCAGGGGCTGAGATTCCCCACCTCTAGTTTAGGGGCTTAGCCTGCTCCCCAACAAGACTGCTGGACAGGTGGGCACATATTTTGAATTCAGGAAGCTCTGCATTAGCAGAATGGGTTTGTGCATGAGGGGGCACATTTTTCTAGGATCCCCCAGTTGGCCTGGGTGCCTGGGCAAGGGTCCTGTTGACCTAATGAGTAGTCTGCCATTGTTCAGAAGGCCCTAATTTTGAAGGGGAGAAGTTCTTCAAATAATTCTGTTAAGTAGAACATTATTTTTCTGCCTCAAAACTTTTACTAGTGAAGGATAATAGCAGAGAATGACCATTAATCCTTTGTTAAAAAAATCTTCATAAGCACAAGATTTAGATGAGTTTTAACTGTATATAAAGTTTGAAGTATTTGTGTTGTTCTGGAATTCAGATCATTCAGGAAGAAAAGCAAATAAATAAACGTCTGATACCTAGTGCTAAATATTTTAAATGACCATATTTTAATTAATTATAGTGCAAAACTCAGCCTAGACTATGGAGCCGTGACTGCTGCCTCTACAGTTTGTTTCCTTGAACTATTTTTCTTTAAACTTTGATGAAAAGTCGAAGAGTGTGAAATCTAAAAAATGTTTGGTTGTTTTGTGAGACTGTATTGTGAGACGGGACGGAGTGGAGTAGAACAAAAGTACATTGCCTAAAAACATTTATTCAGAGTAAACCATGATGTTTCCCTGTAACATTTTTCTGTACTTTCCATTGGGAATGATTTACAATGTTTATGCCACATTATAAGCCACTTAAGACTCTATTAAATATTTTGAATTCGGGAAGCTCTGAAGTAGCAGCAAGAGAAGCAATATCTGAACACTGGAAAACTGTAACATCAGCAGCAATCAAAATATTTTCTTTTGAGCAAACTCTTCCCTCTAATGTCTCCAGAATCCACTCTGTCATTCATGCCTTAAATTTAAGAAAAGGAATAACAACCAACAAAAATAAACTAAGTGCCCAGAGGGAAAACCTTTTGTATATCAGCCACTTCCAGTGAATTCTTTTCCTACTTTTAGCCTCCAATTCTAGCTGCAATTAGCAAAGCTTTAAATTTCACCCAGAACTTTGTCTCCAGAATGCCACAAGTCTTAAAAATGAACTTGCTAGACAGTCTCCATGGTTTTAAATTTCCATTGCCCACATTTCTCCCCTATAATTTTTAACTAATAGATTTAATGGCCTGATTATCTGTGGTGTTGAGTAACTCAGCTCCCAGTGAAATCAATTCAGCACCATTAGGAAAATAAGTTCCATAGCTTTTGTGGAGATGCGTGATTCTCTTTTGATCAAAGGTGCTTTTTGGCATGCTAGTGTTCGATTTATATTAATATTCTCTGATGATGAGTTCCTCTTTCTATAACTGAATAAATGTGAAATCTCTCATACATTATATGATTTTGCCAATAGAAAGTGTATTGTCTTACTTTTAAAAGAACAAAAACCATTAGCACATATATAGATTCTGCTTTTGGCTGTAGCTCTGCTTTCAGAAGGAGTCAGGAGAATATCAGTATTCGCACATTGACTGAAGCTTTATGTTGGATATTATACTGAAATTCATCTAAGACGGAAGTCCACTTCTTTATCCTGGCCAATCCCAGAGGTGGAATGTCTTCTTTTGGCCTAGATTTTTTTATCGGAAGTTGATGTTCAGTAATCAAAGTACAGTTTTTTGCAAATAACTATCCCTGGCCTGTAGTACTTCCAAAAATAACACATGATATCTCGCAGAAATTTAGCTTTTCTGTACTTCCTCTGGTTAACAAATGTTTTGATTTATTCTTCCCATAACCATTCCACACCCTATTTTCTCAGCCTCTCATTCTTATACTCTATATGATGTACAGTACACTCCACTAGTTCTGCGTATGTATAACACTTGAGGGCAGGAAGCATGTTCACTTTGTGCTTTGTAAAGCAGTGTGTGCATATAGGGTGTTGTTATTGTGACTTATTTATTAACAAAGTTTGAAAAGCCATTATTCAATTCTGTAAAAATTGCATTTTCAGCTTGTACTGGTAATTGCCATATTTTCTTCCAGATAGGTACCGTGAAGTTCCATCTGGATTGTACTCAACAGCATGGCTACGTCTAGACTACAAGCCTCTTTCAAAAGAGGCTTTTTGAAAGAATCTTTTGAAAAAGCCTCTTTCGAAAGAAAGCATCTAGACTACAAGCGGATTTTTCGAAAAGGCGAGCTGTTTTTTCGAAAGACAGTCTAGACTCTCTCTTTCAGAAAAGCACAGTTTGCATTAAATAGCACCTTTTTTCAAAAGACTACTTTTGAAAAAAATCGTTATTCCTCGTAGAATGAGGTTTACCATGATCGAAAAAACTGCCACATTCTACTTACTTTCAAAAGAACGCGGCTGCAATCTAGACGCAGGTGAAGTTTTTTCAAAAAAAATCTACTTTTTTATTAGTAGACTACTGTAGTCTAGACACACCCCTTGAGTAGTATAAACTTTGTCAAGACACTCTGGGTATGTCTACACTACAGGACAAAGTCAAATTAAGCTACCGTATATACTCGAGTATAAGTCGACCCGAATATAAGCCGAGGCACCTAATTTTACCCCAAAAAACTGGGAAAAAGTATTGACTCGAGTATAAGCCTAGGGTAGGAAATGAGGCAGCTACTGGTAAATGTAAAAAATGAAGATAGATACCAATAAAATTACATGAATATTTATTTCAAAGAAAAACAATAACCTAGCTCTGTAAGTGCAAAAGGGGGTCAACAAAAACAATATGGTATCAAAAATACCGTAACTTTAAAAGTACAACAACCTTAGCTCAATCAGCAACCAAGCTAACACACAAGAGCTAAAATCCTTCAAAACTGGAGTTCTCCTCCTCATCATCTGTATATCCAAACAGAGCTTCAGCTGGTGTGAGGTTATCAGTATAGACATTGTCATCATCACTGACAAACTATTATGGAGTAGTTTTTTAAGAAAGCATATTGGAATGTATTTAACTCACTTAGAAGCAGTCCCAGCTCTACGAACATCAAAATGCAGTATGTAGAAAAAGTTGAAAGAAAAATATAGTAAATCTGCCCTCTTCCACAACAAATAAAAATAGCACCTAATGTAGCATCATTGCCAATCTACAGCAGCTATTCAAGTACATGAAAGTTTAAGTAAAATACTTCCAACTTAATCTTAGAAATGTTTTATACCCTTTTAATATATCATTTTTTAAAAAGTTCCTATAAAGCTACATGTGGCATTTCATTTCTTTTCACAAGTTTTAGGAACTGAACTGAGCACTTTTAATATGCTCTGGATTATAAATTCTCTTTAAAAGTTTATTGTGAAATACTGGCAAAACCAATTGTCATTCAACTGGTATATAAACGAGACCCAAGAGTATAATGAATTTCTATCTACAACATTTAGTCAAATCCACCAGGGAAGGGCAGTAATTTCTTTTAAAGTAGAACCATTTAATTGTTCCTATGTACCTTCCAATATTCAGTTGTATTAAATACATTTCTTCAGACAATTGTCCTAGTATTCAGTCTTTCTTGTGTTTAGTGCACTAACAATCTGGCGTAAGTTACTGTACTAATATGAAACTATTCAGCAGTTTGACAGATTAAATATTTTTAATAAAACAGTACAGGCAGTCCCTGGGTTACATACAAGATAGGGACTGTAGGTTTGTTCTTAAGTTGAATCTGTATGTAAGTCGGAACTGGCGTCCAGATTCAGCCGCTGCTGAAACTGACCACCAGTTCTGACTTACATACAGAATCAACTTAAAAACCCCAGGCGTCCCCAAGTCAGCTGCTGCTGAAACTGATCAGCAGCTGATTCTAGGAAGCCCGGGGCAGAGCAACTCTGCCTGGGGCTTCCTGTAGTCAGCGCTGGTCAGTTTCAGCAGAAGCTGACTTGGGGACGACTGGGGCAGAGCAGCTGGGGTGCTGCTGGGTTGCTCCAGTAGCTCCGCTCCTGGGTGCTACTGGACCAACCTAGCAGCACCCCATCTGCTCTGCCCCAGGCGTCCTGATTCAGCCGCTGCTGAAACTGACTAGCAGCGGCTGAATCAGGACCTGGGGCAGAGCAGCTGGGGTGCTGCCGGGTTGGTCCAGTAGTGCCCAGAGCGGGCGCTGCAGGACCAATCGGCAGCGCCCCAGCTTCTCTGCCCCAGAGTCCAAAACAAAAGCCTGGTCTTCTGGGGGGGGGGAGCACACTAGCTGCGCCCCCCCCCCCCCCAGCAGACCAGGGACACGGGGAGCAGAGCCTCTGAGGCTCCAGCAGACCAGGGGCACCGGGCGGGTTCCCGCGCTTCTGAGGCTTTGCCAGAGCAAAGCCTCAGAGGCGCGGGACCCCCCGCGGCTGCGGCTTCAGTCCGGGAGCCTGTGGTCTGCTGGGGACGGTCCCCAGCAGACCACAGGCACCCAAATTGAAGCGGCAGCAGCGGCGGTTCCCCGCGCCTCTGAGGCTTTGCTCTGGCAAAGCCTCAGAGGCGCGGGACCCCCCCGCGGCTGCGGCTTCAGTCCGGGAGCCTGTGGTCTGCTGGGGACGGTCCCCAGCAGACCACAGGCACCCAGATTGAAGCGGCAGCAGCGGCGGTTCCCCGCGCCTCTGAGGCTTTGCTCTGGCAAAGCCTCAGAGGCGAGGGACCCCCCCGCGGCTGCGGCTTCAGTCCGGGAGCCTGTGGTCTGCTGGGGACCGTCCCCAGCAGACCACAGGCTCCCGGACTGAAGCCGCAGCCGCGGCGGGGTCCCTCCCTCTGAGGCTTTGCTCTGGCAAAGCCTCAGAAGCGCAGGAACCCGCCCGGTGCCCCTGGTCTGCTGGAGACGGTCTCCAGCAGACCAGGGGCACCGGAGCAGCTTTCGCCCCGACTTCCGGGGCTAGACCCGGCTAGACCCGGCCAGCGGCAGAGACGCGCTGAGCCCGCCCACCTCAGTTCTCGAGATGCTGACTCGAGTATAAGCCGAGGGGGGCATTTTTCAGCACAAAAACTGTGCTGAAAAACTCGGCTTATACTCGAGTATATACGGTAAGCATGTTTCAGCTACATTAATTACATAGCTGAAGTTGAAGTAGCTTAACTGGGCTTTTGGCACTGTCTACACTGTAGGAAGTTGAAGGAAAAACATTCTTCCTTTGACTTCCCTTACCCTTCGCGAAAGCAGGGTTACCGGCATCAACTGGAATGCCCCTCTCACTTTCAATTAGCTGCCTTAACTAGACTGCTAATTCGAAACCTGGAAGATTGACAGCGGCAGCTTCTATCTTCCTCTGTTGTGTAGACGTGCCCTCTGATGTTGCATTCAGCCTCCAGTATTTCCTTTTAAAGTGTCTCATAAGATATTTGTCGAGAATGCTGGTGGGTGGTACTGATCGTAGGTATTGGCTGCCTATTTGCATGATTGGGAATGCTAAGTAAATACAAATTACAAAAGTAAAAAAGAAAAGAAATGGGGAATCATTTTCCTGCTCTCAAGCGAATCATGAATAAGGCTTTTGAGAGAGAAAACTTCCACTTGGAGCATTGTCAGAGGGACCATCACTACTGTGTTTCTCTGGTATCTTTTTTTTTTTTTTTTTGGAGGAAAACCAAAAGGAAATTAGTTATATAAAATAATAGCTTAAATAAGTTGATTTTAAAAAAGGTTCTTATTTAAAAGCTTTGACTGCAATTTCCTGCCCTTTTTGGCTTTAACCTCAGTTTCTTTAATTTATCTGCCTAATTTGGGCAACAGGAAAATAAATAAAACCCTCAAGAATAAATTGTTTCTGTTCTCACTCAGTTGTATTTAGGGTTGCCAGGTGCTGGTATTTGCACCTTTTGTCCATTAAAAAAATTCAGAAAATACCAGACATTTAAAATGAGACATGTGCAGCAAGGGAGGGGTGACTACATTTCGGACCTGATCCTTTTTCTTTTTTCATTGCTTAACAACTTTTTCTGCTGCCTTTTTTTTTCTAAACAGAATTTTTCCTCTGCGTTTTTTTGGGGGTTCAGTATTTTTTGTGAAACCATCTGGCAACCCTACTTGTATTCATAGTTTCCAATTTTATCAGATTCTCAGATTAAAAGCAGAGATGGGCCCAAGTCATGAACTCTGATCTGGAGCTTTGGGTTTTGTCCATCACTAATAAAAATGATGATAATAGAATGTGTTGTGTAATAAGTGAAACACATCTCATATTATCCCACAAAGGCCTTGCTGAGGGGATCTGTGCTAAATCCTTGGCACTAAGGCTAGGATTGCTGCTCTCTCTGTCATTGTGCACAATAAGGATGAATATTGTCAGGATAAGTTTGTTATGGTCAGTGTCTTCCAGGCCACGCTCTATAAGTGTGTAGTAAGCAGGGGTGGCTGCTCACTGACCCAGAGGAAGAGGAAACCCTCTTCACTCCTGGGTGGGCCAAGTCTGGTCCTGCCCCTTTAATTCCCCGGAAGACAAGGGGCAGGACAAATAGTATGTATAAAAGCCCAGTTGCTAGAGGAGGCAGAGACTTGCCCTAAGTTCCTGAGCAGGGAAGCCGCTGGTGACCTTGCTGAGGCTAAGGACTGGTCCGGAGCGCTGGGCCCCCACACAGAAGAGGAGACCCTTATAACCCTGTCAGAGGTTACAGACTCCAATGACCCCGAGAACCTGCAGCAACCGTGAAGCCAGGTAGATGCTGAGGGGGAGTTAGGAAGTGGCCCAGAGGAAGCTGACAACTGTCAGGCTGACCTCATTGTCCTGTAGTGTGTGAGCATGTTGCAGGCCGGATCCCTGCTGACCTCAGTGGCAGTCTGAGCTGCCACTGCTGGGGCCCTGGACTGGGATGCAGTGGAGTAGGGATGGCTTGCGTCGCCCATGTCACCCTACACACTGGGTGGCAGTCTCCCCGTCTTTGGCAGTGACCAGTGTGTTTGCTAACCCCACCCTGAACCAGAGCCTGGGTTTTCTTGGACAGTGAACTGCTGTCTGATTCTCTGCCCCACCTTGCACCGGGCCCTAGGCTTACTAACTGCAAACTGCATTTGTGTGTCTGCCCCACCCTGCACTAGGGCCTGGGCCTATTGGAACTGTGGATGACTATTTGTTTGTCTGCCCTGCCCTGCCCCAGAGCCTGGGCCTGCCTAGACTGTGAACTTCTATTTGTTTGTCTGCCCTCTCCTGTACTCAGGGCCTGGGCTTAAAGAGGATGACTGGAGGCTGGGTTACCGTCCTGAGCACAGGCCTGGGGCCCAGGACTGAGCCAAGTGGCCTGCAAAGTGCCTTTTGGATTTGGTTTGTCCAGTCTGTAGAGTGAGATGAGAGCTCTTCACATCAGTCAGCACCGTGTCCGGACTATGCTGTCTGGGTGGATTAGTCTGTGGAGCTAATGCTTCCATTGCTGTGGTGGCTCAGTGCTTCTATGGTTGTGGTGGCATAGTGCTGGAAGAAGTCTTTCTGCTGTGGATGGATGGGTTTTACATCCATTCCAGTTGTCTGACTGCATGCTTCATCTGATATAATTTGTCAGTGAATGGCTTTAGTTTATGTGGTCACTACTGGAGAACATGTCAGCTGCATTACTAGCTGTCTGGAGTGCAACAGTAAGAATTTAAATAGTTTCCATACTAAATTAGCAATTGAAATAAAAGCTTAAATATTTTGTATTGAAGCAATGTTTAGTTCTTACATTTGTTGTCTATTTGTTAAACCAGCTCTTTGTATGAACCACTCAGGAAGTTTTACAAACTCAGGGCATGTCTACACTAGGAAATTATTTCAAAATAATTAAATTTGAAATAATAACAGCCAAAATAACAAAATCAAAATAGTATGCCTACATTACTGGGGAACATTGAAATTAGTCCAAGGCAGGCTCTGTTATTGTGGATGCGCTAACTTGACTCAGAGCCCTTGAAAGCATTGGGGAGTAATTACTCTGAGTTACTCTGAGGAGTCATTATTTGGAAATAGCTGCAGTGGAGCATCCACACTAGTGCTATTTTGAAATAATTATTTTGAAATAAGCTTATTCCCCAAGGAAACCAGCCTGTTATTTTGAAATAATGGGCTTGGTAGTATGGACTCTGCTTATTATTTCAAAATAAGGAGGGCTATTTCAAAATAACTCCCTAATATAGACCAGGGCTCATATAGCAATGACTCCATTCTACCACTAATACATGTGTGAGAGGACTGAAGAGGAGCAATAGAAAAACAAATTTAAACCGATAAGCACAACTCAATGATCAGATAACACACTCCATTTCACTATAAATCAATGGCTTAGATCTATTCCCATGGGAGCCAGGTGCATGAATTTCAAAATATCATCCTGGCTTGGAAAGAGCTTCTGAGTTTCAAATATTGTCAAGTTTACATATGCCCTATTGATAACACTGGAAGAATTATCTGTCTAACAAATGATTAATGTGATGCTTACATACAGCAAGCTGGTTTTTTCGGTGAAAGGGAATAGACTAATACACATGTTGATATTTTTAAAGAAAAGCCAAGCAGTGGGATAGGCAATCAAGTGGCTTGAATCAGGGATTGTGGGAAGACACCTCTCGGAACAGCTATTTTTCCTCTTTAATCCCTAAAAGTTTATCCATATAACACAATGTGACAGATACATGAAATAACTGTAGATTGGACTTTTGACCTTCAAACCTTAGAACCAAGCAATTTTCTTTTATCAAGGATTAGAAGATAAAAACTGGGGTTTTATGGTACTGGAGCACTTCCTTGGATTTTTTTTAATAACCTCAGTCGGACTACAATATAATTATCTCACAAATGTCAGTGCTTTCAGTAGTTTGATGTTTCAAATGTGACATGATGGAACAAGTGAAAAGTTTGCTGTATAAATCACACAGCCTCTGTTTGAAAAAAAATGTAAATCTCTTTTTTGTCTTAGAGATGGTAAAAGTGGGAGAAAACATTTTTTGGCACTCACTCCAATGAATGAGAGAGTTTGGAGGAGGTGAGGGTTATGCAAATCAGTGTTCTCCAGCTTGATTATATGCTAGATGAGATGTAAGATGTTCTTTTTTACAGGGTGTATAATAATGGCAGATGTGGGGCTCTGTGTTATCAGGTACACCAAGTCTCCATGAGAAAACTCTCCATTCTTTAGACATAGTTTGGTTTGCTTTCCTGGGAAAAGGGGTCCTGGATACAAGCACTGGTACCTTACAAATAGTTCTAGTGGTCTTTCAGGGAAAGACTTTTTCTGATGTGTGTATACAGTTCCTAGCTTAACAGAACCCTTGATTGGACCCTCTGTGATTGGGCTATCACATTACAAATATCAATAATCATAAAATCATAGAACCATAGAATTCTGCAACTGGAAGAGACTTTGAGAGATCATCAAGTCCTGTTCACTGACCTCATGGCAGGACCAAGCATCATCTAGAATGATCATCCTTGATAGATGTTTATCTAACTTGCTCTCAAATAATTCCAATGATGGAGACTCCACAACCTCCCTAGGCAATTTATTCTAGTGTTTAACCACCCTGACAGTTAGGAAGTTTTTCCTAATGTCCAACCTAAACAATGGTCATTAAGACCTTCCATCAAACCTATGAAAAGTTATACATTAGCTTTATAGGGCCAGATGCTGAGATCCTGATTTACTTTATTCAGTTCTTACTTTTGCAACTAGGCTACGTCTATACTACATGGCTTCGTCGACGAAGCCATGTAAAATAGTTTATTCGGCCTGGTCAAAGAAGCAGGGATTTAAATAATCCCCGCTTCATTAAATAAAAATGGCCGCTGCGCTGTGCCGACGATCAGCTGATCCAGCACAGTGCGGCAGTCTAGATGCAATGCGGTCGACAAGGGAAGCCTCGTGAAACAAGGTTTACCAGAGAGGTTGACAAAGTCTTCCCTTGTCGATTGCGCCATGTCTAGACTTCCCCGCTGTGCCGGATCTGCTGATCATCGGCACAGCACGGTGGCCAGTTTTAGTGCCAGCAGCAAATGAGATGCAGTAGAAAGAGTATCACTCATGGGGTATTTCAGGAAGGTAGCTGTGTTATTCTATTTCAGCAAAAACAACGAAGATGCCGGTGGCACTTTAAAGACTAAAAAATTCATTAGGATATTAGAGCATAAGCTTTTGTGCACTGCAACTCACTTCCTGTGATGTGAAAGAGAGAGAGAACAGAGGTGGGACTGTGACATAAGACCACAATCACTATTCCATTCTGATTTAATTAGCACCAATTTCACAGTTCTTTCTTTCTTTCTTTCTTTCTTTCTTTCTTTCTCTTTTAAATTTAACTGCTTTTTGAGGGGCACATTAAACACATAAATGAAAGGTTTGCATGACCCTCCTCTACCCCCCAGATGTCCCCAGCACTGGCACTATATATCAAGGCTGTCTGTAGAGGGGCACTGGGTCTGAGGCAACACCTCTCAATGCCCCAGAAGCAGGGCCCAGAGCATCCCCCGGCTGCAGGCCCTTCCCCCACTCTGTCTCTGCTCCACCCTCACTCTGCCCTCATTCCATCCTTTTCCCAAGACCCGCCCCTGCTCCTCCCCAACCCTGCTCCTTCCCCAAACCCTTTGCCTCGAGCAACACAAGCTTGGGGATTACTGGAGGGCTTGGTGCACAGCAGCAGCAGGAGTTGTTCTCCTTTCTACACTCACTGCAGAGGTGGGAGCCAGAGCAGATTGGCAGCCTGCCCCACTCTGCCCTGCCACCCTCTTCCTGCCTGCTGTGCTCTGCTTCCCTGCAGCAGTGAGCAGCGGAGCACAGCCTGGGTGCTTTGTGTCCCACTGCTATGGTGTGGAGGGCTGCAAGGGCGGTGGTGCAGCAGAGTGGAGAAGATTGCTGACTCGCTCCTATTCTCGCCATCATGGTGAGTGCATGGAGGGGTCCGACCTCTGCTGCCTCCCAGTGCCAGATCCCTCCCCCACAGGTAATCCCCAGGCTGTCCTGGGATCATTCTATAGGATGGTTGAGGCAGCCACCATGGGGCTCCCCAAATTGTGCGGTCTGGGGCAGCTGCCCCAACCGTCCTATGGATGAATCATAGAACCATAGAGCTGGAAGAGACCTCAGGAGGTCATCAAGTCCAGCCCCCTGCTCTAGGCAGGACCAAGCCCAACTAAATCAACCTGGCCAGGGCTTTGTCAAACCCCATTCCAGTGCTTCACCACCCTCCTAGTGAAATAGTTATTCCTAATATCCAGCCTAGACCTGGGACAGTTCTGCTTGATGATGTGAATCGGGGTAGGTGCAGAAGCAGCAGAGGGGACTCCAAGAGCAGGGAAGGAGAAGCATCCAGCTGCAGTGGTAGGCATGGCAGGAGGAGGAGCTCAGCAGCCGCTGCCCTCGTGTTTCCTTCCTCCTCAGGCTTCAGGGAGACATGGAGATTTTGGGGACACACCCCTGCTTGCTCCCTCTTGTGCATCCTCTGCCTACCATCTTAGGTGATCGTGAATAGACTACCTTTATTTATTATTCGCTTTATAGTGGTTCCAGTGCATGCACACGGACTATTTAATAGTTTTTGTAACCTCTCAGCATTAGGTATCAGAGGGGTAGCCGTGTTAGTCTGAATCTGCAAAAGCGACGAGGAGTCCTGTGGCACCTTATAGACTAACTGAAGTGTAGGAGCATAAGCTTTCGTGGGTCTTTGCCCACGAAAGCTTATGCTCCTACACTTCAGTTAGTCTATAAGGTGCCACAGGACTCCTCGTCTCAGCATTAGGTACATTATGATCACCAGGTCCGTATGAAGCGAAACAAAACTCTTCACAGATGTGTGTTAAAAGGAGCAGATTTCTGGATTAGCTCCTTTCCATTTCCTCTGCAGGGGAATCAGGGTGACAGCATATCTGTGTGCCATCTGCCAGGGTACAGGATGGTTGAACCATTGTGTGCAGGGTACCTTTTACACTGTAGTGCTAGTGAAAAGCAGCCTCTCGAGGCTCTGCTCACCCGCAGCCATTAACATGTGAAATCACTCCCAGCTAAGTCACATGAATGCTCTCATGAACTACATACCAGAGGACACCCACAAAATTCTTAGCCCCAGTTTTGCTTCCCCAGAACTGTGCTTCTTGTACTGTCCAGCACACAGCTTATTCAATGCAAGCACATTAAGAAGCTATCATGTTGACACATGAACTGATCATGGCACCAGCCTTTGTTAACTTCTATAGAAATTCCACAAACCCTTCAGCCAAAACACATTGCACCAGATGTTGAAGGATGTCTCACATTACCAGATGTTACAAGCTATTTCACACTGCCAGATGTTGCAGGCTGTCTCACACCAGACAGTTCTTAATTCATGGGCTGGATTTCCTTTCAGACTTTGGCCATTATCTTTGAAAATGTGTGGAGATCAGAAGAGGTGCCAGATGATTGGAAAAAGGCAAATGCAGTGCTCATCTTTAAAAAAGGAAAGAAGGGCAATCCAGGAAACTATAGACCAGTCAGCCTTACTTCAGACCCCAGAAAAATCAAGGAGGGGATCCTCACAGAATCCATTTTGAGGCGCTTTGTAGAAGGGAAAGTGATCTGGAATAGTCAACATGGATTCACAAAGGGCAAGTCATGCCTGACCAACCTTATTAGCTTCTATGATGAGGTAACTGGCTCTTTGGACACAGGGAAGTCAGTGGATGTGATATACCTTGACTTTAGCAAAGCTTTTGATGTGGTCTCCCACAATATTCTTGCAAGCAAGTTAAGGAAGTATGGATTGGATAAATGGACTGAGGTGGATAGAAAACTGGCTAGATTGTCAGGCCCAACTGGTAGTGATCAATGGCTCAATGTCTGGTGGCAGTCGGTTTCAAGCAGAGTGCCCCACAGAATGGTTCTAGGGCTAGTTTTGTTCAACATTACTAATGAGCTGGATGAGGGGATGCATTGCACCCTCAGCAAGTTTGCGGATGACACGAAGCTAGGGGGAGAGGTAGATATGTTGGAAGGCAGGGATTGGGTCCAGAGTGACCTTGACAAATTGGAGGATTGGGCCAAAAGAAATCTAATGAGGTTCAACAAGGACAATTGCTACAGGCTGGGGACAGAGTTTGGCAGAAAAGGACCTGGGGATTACAGTGGATGAGAAGCTGGATATGAGTCAACAGTGTGCCCTTGTAGCCAAGAAGGATAATAGCATATTAGGGTGCATTAGGAGGAGCATTGCCAGCAGATCTAGAGAAGTGATTATTCCCCTTTATTTAGCACTAGTGAGGCCACATCTGAAGTATTGTGTCCATTTCTGGGCCCCCCTACTATAGAAAGGATGTGGACGCATTGGAGAGGGTCCAGCAGAGGGCAAGAGTAAGTCTCAGGTCCGACACTAGGTTCTCAAAGTACAAAAACACGCTGCACAGGTATCTGTCAAACACAAGGAGTTTATTTTCTGACAGCTATCAGCTGTGCCCCTTAACTAAAGAACAATATGATAGGAAAAGCAACATCTTACATCCTTTCTGCAAGCTGGGAACCCTGTATCGCCTGCGGGAGATCATCTAGGCTTCCAAAGCACCGGTACCAAAGCCCATCGGTGAGGTTCAAATTGTCATACTTCTGTGCAGCTTATAAACAGGTTTTTATCCTGTTTTGCAGTTTGGAAGTTTCCGGGGGTTACTTATCGCTTGTTACGGTATGGCTCAGCTGTACTGCTTGTCCTTTGACTTTGTTTACGTGAGCAGTATACTTAGGTAAACAAGATTGTTTATATGTTCCTGCCCTTTACTCTTATCTATAACTTGTTCTTGTTACAGTGGCACCACTGTTTATCTTAAATAGCGTATGTTCCTAGAGGCTTGTTTCTGGCTCACCAGTGGTAGGGAGCAGAGGGGGAGGGAGACACAATGCAGGCCTCACCATCCCTATACTTCATACGTACAGAGTTTTTCTACAATTAACACCTGCAGAGGGCAACTAAAATGATTAGGGAGCTGGTGCACATGACCTACAAGGAGAGCCTGAGGGATTTGGGCTTATTTAGTCTGCAGAAGAGAAGAGGGAGGGGGAATTTGAGAGCAGCCTTCAACTTCCTGAAGGGAGGTTCCACAGAGGATGGAAAGAGGCTGTTCTCAGCAGTGATGTATGGCAGAACAAGGAGCAATGGTCTTAAATTACATTGGGGGAGACCTAGGTTGGATATGAGGAAAAACTTTCACTAGGAGGGTGATGACGCACTGGAATGGGTTACCTTGGGAGTTGGTGGAATCCGTAGAGGTTTTTAAGTCCTGGCTTTACAAAGCCCTGGCTGGGATGATTTGGTTAGGGTTCGTCCTGCTTTGGACATGGGGTTGGACTTGATGATGTCCTACGGTCTCTTTCAGACCTCAGATTCTATGATCATTCCCCTTAGCTTAGTGTCCTTCAAGTATTCATTTTTCCGATGAGCAAAGAGATGTAAGGTGAAGAGGAGAGGTGATTGATTGCCTTTCCCCCCTTTCTATATTCTGATCCTTGTACTGAAATGTCTTTGCTGAGTCTTGGAATCAGGCAGTTCCATCGTGTATGTAAGCAGACAACCAACTTTCAATTGAATTGTAAATTTCTTGTTTATAACTCCCCGGTTAGCGAATTTCCAATTAAACTGGTAATGATTGTTAGCACATAGTTGGTGTGCCAATGTTCCTTGTCTTTCAGAAAATGATCTGAGAGCATTATAAAGACATACAGTATATTTCAGTAACAATCATAAATAAAATCTCCTACTGTCAACTACAATGTTGATGCACTCATGTTAACAGGATAATGATGGTCAGTAGATTATAAGTTTTCAAATTATATTGCACAAGGCATACTTTTGTACAAAATATATCACAAATCTATAAAAGTAGTGAACATAAGCTACAGGGTGCAATATGTGTTAGAGACAGGAAATATTATACTCTGCGTTGATCTGTGAATGACATTGGAATAACATTTGGATTTAGTTGATTGTAGATTTTAAAACATTTTTTTATTAGGATAATAAATTGTTCCAGGCAGGACCAATCCCAACTAAATCAACCCGGCCAGGGCTTTGTCAAGCTGATACTTAAACACCTCTTGGGATGGAGACTCCACTACTTCCCTAGGGAACCCATTCCAGTGCTTCACCACCCTCCTAGTGAAAAAGTTTTTCCTACTATCCAACCTAGACCTCTCCCACCACAACTTGAGACCATTGCTCCTTGTTCTGCCATCCGTCACTACTGAGAACAGCCTCTCTCCATCCTCTTTGGAACCTCCCTTCAGGAAGCTGAACGCTGCTATCAAATCCCCCCTCACTCTTCGCTTCTGCAGACTAAACAGACCCAGTGAAACTGTTGTTTCTTATAGCTCTATCAGAATATTTAAATTGTTCCCAATGCAGCTGCAAGCTTCCTGTGTGATCCTTTTCCAACAAAACTCCTTTGAAGTCAATGAGGCTGTGCCAATTTACATCAGCAGAGAATTTCATCACACCCTCCTTGATCGATGTTATGGTGCTAGAACTTGTTCAAAGTGTCTCCAAGGAATCTGTCTGCCAAAGCATGACCCTCACCCATTCCATCTATAGGATGAACCACTCTAGTCCAGAAATCTCTCATCTGGAAACATCTGTCACCTGGAAAGATGTTAGTTAGCCAGATGTCCACTTACCATGGATGCGGCCAACTTTCCCACGGTCCCATAAAGTCTGTTTACAACCGCCAGTCCTGGCTCTCAGTGTTCTGAACTGTTATTTACCCCTAAATGTCTTCTAAGAGCCCAATAAGCAGTGGAAGTGTTGGCAATGCTGCTAGATATATTGACCTCCAGCGGCCTGGAAAATTCTCTGACTTGGAACCAGCCAGGTTATCAGGGAGTCAGACTAGAGAAGTTCAACTTGTACCATTTTTCTTTACTATTTGAGTGGCTAACAATGGCCAATGATCTCTGTTTCATTAGTGCTGTAAATGCTGCCTTTTGCAGTATTTCCTGGCACCATCACTCCCAGACAAAGCCAATATACATCAGGAACACCTGTACCACCACTGTCATCATCAATAGCTAAGATGACCATCTGTCCTATTTTTAACAGGACAGTCCCTTATTTAAGCCCTGTTACAGGCGTCACACAATTTTTTTAAAAAGAACAAATTGTCCCATATTTCTGCTCCCCCTGCTGGTGTGACGCTTATAGCTGACAGGTAAATAAGGGCAGGGGGTGGCCTGCAGGTGGGGTTCAGAGGCAGAAAGACATGAAGCCAATAGGAGGAGAGGCAGTCTGGGTATGATACAAGAGTAAAGGTGTGATGGGGTGAGTGAGGTGTGTATCTCCCTCCCCGTGTGCTAAAGTAGGGTTTCTCAAGGGAGGGAGGATAGGGTCTGCCAACCCTTTCATGCCGCATGGCTGAAACCCCAATCTCCGACATTAGCCCTGGAAACCTCTGCAGTGCTGAAAGCAGGAGCCAAGGGACTGTAGACCCAAACCCCACTTCACCCAAACTGAAGCCAGGAGCAGCAGGGCTGAATCCTGGATCCTTGGTGTTCCCTATGCAGCAGAAGCCCTTGAGCCCATGGGCAAAGCTGTGGGGGCAAGAAAGAAAGAAAGAAAGAAAGAAAGAAAGAAAGAAAGAAAGAAAGAAAGAAAGAAAGAAAGAAAGAAAGAAAGAAAGAAAGAAAACAGATATGGGACTGTGACATCCATGCTACTGTCTTTTAGTGAATATACCCTGCACTCGAATACACCCTGCGGTTTTTGCTGTTTGAGTAAAAAAAATTCTTGTATACCCCACGCACAAGTATAACCTGCGGGGTATACAAGACTTTTCTGTGCCGGGAGCATATTTTCTAATTTACGGTGTGTGTGGGGGGGGGAGGGGGGATGAATTAGCCAGCCACTCACCACCCCAGTTCCTGCACAGCCGCCAGCCTCCAGCCTCCGGGTGGGGGAGCGCTTATCCCCCTGGTTCCTCCGCAGCCGCAGGAAGGGGCGGGGGAGCAGGAACCACCATCTTCCAGGCAGAGGAGCGCTCACCCCCTTTCCTTCCCCCCATTCCTGCACAGCTGCAGGAACCACCAGCCTCAGGGCGGGGGAGTGCTCACCTCCCGGAGAGTTGCTGGTGAGTAAAAAAAAACCCTATATACCCCACACCAGAATATACCCTGCAGGGGGATGTACGGGGTTTGTAAAAATAAATATAACCCGTGGGTTATATTCGCTAAATTACGGTAATTAAATCAGAATAGATATGGCTCATCTCCAATACCTGAATGAGATATTACCTATTGCAATGTGAGAACCACTCCATGGCTATGTCCATGCTGCCCCCATTTTGCGCAAAAAATATGCAAATGAGGCAAAGCGTGGAATATTTCCATGCCTCATTTGCGTAATTAATGAGGCTCTGTTTTTGCTCAAGAGACTTTTGCACAAGAGCCGTTCTTCCGCATTTTTTTCAGGAAGAACAGCTCTTGTGCAAGAGGGGTTTTTTGCACAAAAAGGAGCCATGTATACGGCTCCTTTTTGTGCAAAGCCTCTTGTGCAAAAACGGAGCCTCATTAATTATGCAAATGCATGGTGATATTCCACACTTTGCCTCATTTGCATATTTTTACGCACAATGGGGGGAGTGTACACATAGCTCATGTGTTAATGTACACCTTGGTTCAGGGTGTCTGTTACCTGATAATTTTGTGAGCCACAGAAAATAATCAGGTTCCATTTGAACTGAGGGACTAACAAAAGTTTGGGTCTGATCATATTTTAAAGTACAAAAGTGTA
Source organism: Pelodiscus sinensis (assembly GCF_052426305.1). Lineage (NCBI taxonomy): Eukaryota > Metazoa > Chordata > Testudines > Trionychidae > Pelodiscus > Pelodiscus sinensis. The sequence continues at coordinate 52,027,536 of NC_143053.1, forward strand.
TCTTTCTATTAGGATTGGACAATCACATATATAATATCAAGTGCAGATAGCACCTAACCTGGGAGAATTGTATACAGTAAAACTCCATTAGTCCGGCATCCAATGCCCCGGGACTCCTGATGGTGCCGCACCATCAGGAACCTGGAAATGCTGGGGCAGCCGGACAGGCTTCCCCCATTTAGCTGCTGCTGAAACTGACCAGCAGCTGAATCGGGGAAGCCGGGAGCAGAGCAGCTGGGGTGCTGCTGGGTTGGTCTCGTAGCGCTGCCCCTCAGGGCTACGGGAACAACCCAGCAGCACCCCAGCTGCTTTGCCCCAGGCAACGGGATTCAGCCGCTGCTGAAACTGACCAGCAGCGTCAGTTTCACAGCAGGCAGAATCCGGACGCCTGGGGCAGAGCAGCTGGGGTGCTGCGGGGTTGGTCTGCTGGCACTGCCCCTCGGCACTGCGGGACCAACCCGGCAGGACCCCAGCTGCTCTGCCCCAGGGGTCCACAAGTCAGCCGCTGCTGAAACAGATCAGCAGCTGACTCCAGGAAGCCCCGGGCAGAGCAGCTCTGCCCGGGGCTTCCTGGAATCAGCTGCTGATCTGTTTCAGCAGCGGCTGAATCGGGGATCCCTGGGGCAGAGAAGCTGGGGTCCTGCCAGGTTGGTCCTGCAGCGCCGTCCTTTGGCGCTGCTGGACCAACCCAGCAGCATTCCAGCTGCTCTGCCCCAGGCGTCCCCAAGAGCAGCTGGGGTGCTGCTGGGTTGGTCCCGCAGCCCCGAGGGGCAGAGCTACGGGACCAACCCGGCAGCACCCCAGCTGCTCTATTGCAGGCATCCCCGATTCAGCTACTGCTGAAACTGACCAGCAGCGGCTGAATCAGGGACGCCTGAGGCAGAGCGGGACTATCATAAGGAGGGGCTATGAGAGGTCTGGGGTGGCATCCCCTCCCACCCCACTCCAGACCCCTCATAGCCCCCCCTTCTGATAGTTCGGCATATCTGATAATCCGGCACCCCCTGGGTCCTAAAGGTGCCGAATTATCGGAAGTTTACTGTACTAGGATTTTGAAGAAGCCATTGGCAAAGATTTGTTAATAGCTCACAAAATAGCAAGGCAATATCAAGCATGGATCAAAGGAAAATCATGTAAACAACTGTATATTCATTACCTGTTTGCCTGATCACACTATTTAGGACAGACTATTTAGAAATGGAAAAAGTAGTAAACTGTGGGCATGAATTTCTGAAGATAAAAACATATTGATAAGAACATAAGAATGTAAGAACAGCCATACTGGGTCAGACCAATGGTCCATCTAGCCCAGTATCCTGTCCGCAGACAGTGGCCAATACCAGAGGCCCCAGAGAGAGGGATCACAACAGATAATCCACACGTGATCCCTCCCTGTCACACATTCCAGACAAACAGAGGCTAGGGACACCATTCCTACCCATCCTGGCTAAAAGCCATTGATGAACCTAACCTCTATGAATCTATCTAGCTCTTTTTTAAAACCCTGTTAAAGTCCTAGCCTTCACCACATCCTCTGGTAAGGACTTCCAGAGGCTGACTGTGCGCTGAGTGAAGAAAAACTTCCTTTTGTTTGCTTTAAACCTGCTGCCTATTAATTTCATTTGGTGACCCCTCATTCTTATATTGTGGGAATAAGTAAATAACTTTTCCTTATTCCATTTTTTTACCCCAGTCATGGTTTTTAGATTTCTATCATATTCCCCTTCCTATTTTCTAAGATGAAAAGTCCAATTCTTTTTAATCTCTCTTGATATGGGACCTGTTCCAAACTTCTACATTCTAATACAGTCACTGGAGTTCTTTGTGCATACATTCATAATGAGGAGACAAACAAAATTATAATTTATTTGGATTTCAGAAAAGCTTCTGCCATTCAACAAAATTACAGTACAGCAGGAAATCTATTAAAACTGATTAACAAACTGATTCAAGAACAAGAAACAGACCTCATTTTAAAAGGCAATGGTTCAGAGTTCAGAGAAATAATATATAGCTTTTTACAGAGGTCAGTACTAGACCACCAGTCCCTCCTTATCAGATATATAAATGATCTTTTGGAGGCTATTCTTCCTGAACAAATACTGATTGCTGATGACAATGCGGTCTAGCCAAGTGTAAATATATAGGGGTTTTTACTAAACATAACCTTAAAGGCTACAATAACATAATTTAAAAGTTGAGCTATGTCCCAGCTCCCACAGAACTGAGTTAATTTGAATTGTACTTCCCTGTCACGCTTTTCAGAAAGGTTTTGTTTTATTAAAGGATATTGTTTTTCAAAACGTTAGAAAACTTTTATCAAAAAGCCAAATCCTTTGGGGTATGTCTACACTACCCCGCTAGTTCAAACTAGCGGGGTAATGTATGCATACCGAACTTGCTAATGAAGCCCGGGATTTGAATTTCCCGGGCTTCATTAGCATAAAGCCGGCGCCGCCATTTTTAAAAGCCGTGGAACGAGGAGTACAGATAGTTCGAACTACGTAGCCATTCCGAACTATCTAGCCCATGCCGCGTGTAGCCGCGCGGCACGGGGTTCGCACTAGCCGGCTTTTAAAAATGGCGGCGCCAGCTTTATGCTAATGAAGCTCAGGAAATATGGTTAACCTATCAGCAGCCTATTATCCTATTTCACTGCCACTACAGGCTCTGGTGGCATGGTTGAGTACTACCATAAATCATTTCAGACCAGAGAGCAAGTGCTGACAGAAAGTAAATTTCTTCCTCAGATAAAACAAGATGAGAAAATGTCCAGTAGTACTAGGGAATAATGGGAGATTTCTGAAAACTTCATTCAAGTTCCTTCCCATTACCTTCCAGACAATACCCTATTAAGAGTTTAATTACAGAGTGCAATATACACAACTCCTTTTTCCCTGCTAGCCGTCAATGGATTTTTTATGACCTTGGATGCTTATGTAGCTTGTAATGGACATTCTAAAACTATGGGTAGCTAAACATGGGTTGATTGGTTGTAATGCTACTCTCAACTTGCCAGATGGCACAAGTAAATCACAAATTTCGATCTCAGTGGGCTGCAAATCCAGCAGCCATAGTAAGACAGCATCAAAGCTATGGTACCAATGATTACTGTAGGAATTCCATCCACTCTGTGTTGGCTAAAATGGGAGTTGTTTCTAAAGCCTTTTAAAGCATAACCAATCTGTCTGTTCTAGTAGGAATAAGTTTATTTCCAGAATAGTATCTGAAATTAATCCAAGAGTTTATTTTATTTGTAGGAATGATATGTTCTGTAAGACTGTTTTTTCCTGTGTGCGCTATTTCTGGAGAGCCAGACTTTATATATAAGAGTGACGTATATATAAACAGATGGGACATTTCTGGGATTGAAGACCCAAATACCACATAGCATAATGGCTATTGCTAGCTACATTATATTTCAAAGGTGTTTCAGTCAATTCCCAATTTTGTTGCATTCCCCTCCCCCACATCTTCTGAAAGGTAAAAAAAAAGGCTGAAATTAATATTTAAAATATTTAGTGCCAAAGGGTCATACCATGTGTGTGGCTAATGACATGAAGTTGGGCAAGTGAAAATTGAGGCCAGTTAAAAAAAATTCTTATGAGTGAGGTTTGTTAGATGGTGGCATGGCTTCCCCAATATCTATTGTAAATGGTAAAAAGTCCCAGCAGTTGAGTCCCATGATAACAGACAAAGCACTAGAGAGTCCACTCACTGTAATGCATAATTCCTCATCACGTGGGGATGGACAAAATGATCTCATAGTTCCTTCCCATCTTTAATGTCTGTTCTATGACATTTAAAAATGATGGAGTAGAACTGTGGTTAGCACCTGGAAATGGGTGTAATATCCCTTGGGCATTTCATTCAAGCAACACAAATCTGTATGGTATGTCTACACAGTAGCATTATTCTGAAATAACAAAGAGCACGTCTTACATCTCAAGCTGTTATTTCGAAACAATGTTAAGCTAGAGGACTTCTTACTCCAACTCCTGTAACGCTCATTTTATGAGGAGTAAGGGAAGTCGAAGGAAGAGTGTTCTTCCTTCGACTTCCTGCTGTGTAAACAGTGCCAAAAGCCAAATTAAGCTGTTTCAACTTCAGCTACGCAATTGACATAGCTGAAGTTGTGTAGCTTAATTCAACTTTTGCCCTGCTGTGTAGATGTACGCTATGAGGCCAGCCCCATCCATCTCTCTCCTATGCATTTTACTTCCAGTAGAATACGAATTTGCTAACAGCAGCCAGTTCTAACTTGTAAATGTCTCTTTTTAATATGAATGAATCGCTTAAAGGCAACAATTATCTCATAAGGGTCATTAAAGACAGGCAAATGTGCTCTACTTTAGCATCTTAGGACAATTTTTGCAACCAAAAAAAGTTTATGCAGGGTAGTAGAATATTTTCAGTCTATAACAAAAATATTGCAAGGCATTATTCGGTTGCATAGATTATGCAGACATACTGTAGCAATGGGCACAGAATGGAATAACTATTCATTTTTTAAATGATTAGAAAGGTAATAGCAAGAATTCTATGTCACATTACTATGATGATTAGTATCGTCTACAATTCATCTTGAATAACCAAAATACTCTGAGCAACCAGGATTAATTAATGGTCACATATTGGTAAATAATAGCTATCTCCATTTTACAAAATATAATTTGGAAATGTTATCTTTTGGTATCAGCTAACATGAAACTATTATTTTTGATAATCCAAAATTATGTGCTTTGAGAGCAGGAGGGAAGTCAACAGAATGGCTGACAATTTGGGGGGAAAAAAGGGTTGAATTCTGCTAACATCACTCATACAATTAGTACTTTATAATTAATCCTAATAATTAATAAAATTATGTATGTATTAATGTAACACTGTGAGTAAGCATTGCAAAATATGTTTAATTTCTATTCAGCCTCCAGTTGTCTAAATTATTAGTGTCAACAGCAGTCAATTCATATAACTATCCCATTGTAACACTATAACTAGCAAGTTTGAGCTTTAATGTATCAGTGACTAAGAACCAATGCTTTGGGCATTATATCAATTTGACTGAGAAAAGAAAATCTCATTGGACATTTTGAATGTATAAGGAATGCAGGATCAGAATCAGTGTAGCCAAAATGCATCTTTGGAAAAGACACTAAAGGATTCAGATGTATACTTATAAACTGAAATAACTGTTAGGAACATTGTATGTGTCTGCTTCTGGCACCCACATATTTGAGACATGCAACATACAAATCTTTATTTTCCAAAATGGTAATGATTACAAATTCATATCCCACAAAAGAGTTACTAAAGATCAGAAATATTGATGCACACATCAAACTGCAAGTGCAGTTCCTCCATTACTTCACAGCAAATTAAAAGGGAAATGGGGAGTTAGCTGAACAGCAATGGTTGTGTTCCTTATTATGATTACAATAAATGTGCCTTTTGAAGAGTCACAAAAAGATGAAACAAACAAAAAAAACCCCATCATGTTTGTTGCCAACTAGAAAGTATGCTTGTATTCAGGTTTGAAGAATTACTCAAGACCAGTGTATTCACATGAAACCAAACTTCTTTTAATCAGTCTTTCAGCTAAAGGATGGATATTCATGGGAGGGGAAGGAAAAAGATCATCCACAGCTAAATATTCACTGTCTTGGATGATATCCATGGTTTCTGAAAAAAAGCTACTTCTATAGAGCAGCGCCTCCCACCCTGTTTTTAAATTTGCCTGTGATGTACTCAAGATCCCATCAAGTGGCATTTATTTGCAATGTTTTCCCAAAGAAGGATATCCTACAATCTCCTAAAAATACCCCATTTTCCCTCTCGTATACACACATACACACACACATTCCGCAAAGTGCTCTTTCTGAGCATCTCTTGTAATGTTGCCAAGGACAACAGGCTCTATAGTGAGCTGAAGATTAAATGTTTGTTGCTTAATTTAGAACTGGACATGGCTCTAATTTACATAGTATTTTTGTCCAAGACCTTAGAAAAATTATAGAGTGCATGTGTATGTGTGTGGTTGGACTGATTCCTGATCACTTTTTCTAGTCTCACCGCCTGCTTTTGGGCTCTCTCTCAGGGTATGTCTACACTGTAGTTAGACATCCATGGCAGTCCAGTGCCAGCTGGCTCCTGGGGATCAGGCTGTACAGATGTTTAATTGAGATCTAGATGTTCTAGCTCAGGCTCTGGGGCCCTCCCATCTCACAGAGTCCTAGAGCCTGGGATCCAGCCTGAGCTCAGACATCTACCCTGTATTAAACAGTCCTGCAGACCAAGCCCAAACACCCAATTCAGCAAGGACAAGCCAGCCAGGGGTTTTTAACTGCAGTGTAGACGTATCTTCAGACAGATACACACATGTGCACATAGCTCTCTGCCACCATTTCATTTCATGAACAAGCAAATGTCCCAAACCATAGGACATGTCCCATTTTCATTATTCTGCACATATGGCAGTGGGCAGAGCAAATTAATCCATGTAACATTCTTAGCACTGGGGGCTGGTCCAGAAGTTGCCCTTTGTTCATGGAACTCCAGTGTCAGTGAGTGGGGATGGGAGAGTGAGTGATGGAGGGAGATGGGATGGAGAGAGTGGGGGAGGGAGCCTCAGGGAAAGATGAGGCATGGTCTTGGGACAGGGGGTGAGCAAGGGTGTTTAGGTTTGTGCAGTTAGGCAGTTGGCAACTCTGTGCCTAAATATCCAAAGAGCTTACAATTTCCTAATCTTAAAAAAGAAGATAACTTTGTAATTAATGAATTGTTCAAACAACAGATGGCCGTTCTCTTATGGTCCACGTCTCTCTTCCCTTCTCCTTGTCACCAAATATATTGCCTGCTGAAACTTCTCTTACTTTCTGGATGTGTGTCAAATTGTTAGTTATGGTCTTCAGCTGTGAAAAAACTGTTCCCCCTGTGTGTATATTGCAAATTAATACTAATATAGTATTAAGATTGATGAAGAAAGGATTCTCAACAAATCTCTTTCCTTCTATTGTATTACATGGACAGAGGGGTGTGCCAGACTGGATCGGCTTATTTTCCCATCTGATTTGGTACTGTGATTCTGATGGAAACCACTGTCTGAGGTCAAAGGAAAGAAAAGAAACATGAGCGCTACAAATGCTATCTGTGCTCAGAGTTTTCCAATCCTTTTTGAAACCACCCATAACATTCACCTTGGTTATCTTGTGTGACTCAGAATGCTGCAGCTTGAATATATGCGTTGAATAAAAAATGCTCTTTCATTTTATCAAGCATGTCAAGCTAAAAAGAAGGAACTGATCAGTGTGTTATCACTTTGTATATCTAAATCAAGACCACTCTATTCTGCTTCTATTTTTTTACAACTTCTAATTTGTAACATACAGATTTTGTCTTGAGGTCAGGGCTTTTAATATTACTTGTCTAAATTGATACCCCCACAGGAAGTAAGTTTTTAAAAAATATGAAAAATAAGAGCAGCTCTATGATACTGCTAATTTTCTTTGGTGCTTATCTAAAAAGTTGATCAACCTCAGGATCAATCTTACTTTTAAAATAAAAAAAAATCAATGAATAATATGAGAGGTTTTTTTATTTATGCGAGAACTGTAAAACCAGATTTATCCCTCATTCAGCTCTAGGGCTTTTGTTTGTTGCTGTTGCTGTTTGTCTTGTGGTCTAATGAACTGAGATCCAGGAAAGCCTATGTTCTAAACCTGCTTCTACCATTGTCTGACAAAGTGGTTTTGAGCAAGACCACAGCATCATGTACGTATATGTGTTCATAGGGTTTGGGCCTAAAGCACTCAGTCTGTTTAAATTAGAGCTAATATTACTAAGGTGCCTGCTGTAGGCATTCGGGGGGACGGAGGGATGGAGTGTTGCTGCCCCCCCCCCCCCCAGCGCCAACCCTTCCTGTGCTCCGCAGCTGGGGTGGCTCAGACTGTGCATCCTCCTTCCTCCCCAGTGCTCTGGGCCAGGGAGGCTGGGGCATGCACATGTGCTTGCTCCCTCCATACCCCTCTCCGTGGTATTGGTATGGCACATGCACGCACACCCTGTCTCCTCCTCCTGAGGTAGGGCCTCAGCAGAGGAGGGTGAGGCTTTAGGTGGGGTTGGGAGCCTGCCGCTCCCAACCCTAGCTGCACTAACAGCCTATGGGTTGAACCTCTCTCATCCGGCACTCTCTGATCCGGCAACGTCCATGGGCCAGAATGATTTTAGTTAGCCAGTTGTCCACTTATCATGGGTGTGGCCAAGTTTCTTGTGGTCCCATAAAGTTTGTTTACAGCCACCAATCCTGGCTCTCAGCATTCTGTGCTGTTATTTGGCTCTAATTTACCCCTAAGTTTTCTAAGAACCGAGTAAGCAGCGGAAGTGTTAGTAATGATGCTAGACAATACTGGCCTCCCGTGATCTGGCAAATTCTCTGGTTCAGTACCAATCAGGTACCTGGACTAGAGAGGTTCAATCAGTATTTGTAAGGCAATTTGAAGACAAAATGTGATATATATTTGAGTGTACTGTGCTTTTATCATATGGTTTGGGCTAGATTGAGACTATGTTCTGCCCTGTGCACTATGGCACCATTCCAGAAGATACCCAGGAAAGGAAGTAATCTGTACCATTCCTTTGCCATCTATATATAACTTCTCCCCCCAGTGCCTCGTCACATGTGCTGGTTGGTGCTTTGAGGAGGAGAGGGGAAAATGAGCCACCCATACACACTCCACTCTTCTTTGGTAAGGGAAAGTAGCAAGCTTCACAGTGCCCAGTGAACCACATAGACCTCGTGAAAGAATGAAAGGGGGCAGGTGAAAGAGATCTTCTGTACTATTGCTTTCTGCTGCAGACACTAAAATAAGGGACTCACGTTGAAAATGAGATTTACCATAGGTAGAACATATTTGAAGTTAGAAAACAGAAATAACCAAAGAAAAATATAAATTCAGTGGTCCTCAATTTGGACGTCTTGCTGCTCTAGCTTTGTGTCAAAGGGGTAATGGCTTTTGTAGCAAATAGGTGTGGAACAGGCTAATACATACATTAACTGTGTGCACCTTCTATTCACTTGTTCCAGAGCTTCTTTTTGGAATGAGTGTCTCAAGTTCTTACATGTCCATTTTCTCTCTCTCTGTTTTTGTACCACTCATGCAGCTAAACTTGATTTAAAATGACCAATGATAGAGAATCCACCACAACCTTGGATAAATTGTTCTCATGGTTAATTACTCTCACCATTATAAATTCACACTTATTGATCTTACTCTACCAAGATCCAGTATCAGCAATAAGGGTGCAAGAAGGGTATGTTTTATAACCCAAGGAGAAAACACATACATAGAGAGACCCAGCCATAGAGGACTTCAATATCTGAGGGTATGGTTACACTAGCCACTCTAGTTCAAACTTTAGGGTGGCTAATGTAGTCATTTGAACTTGCAAATGAAGCCGGGGATTTAAATATCCCGGGCTTCGTTTGCATGTTCCCGGGCGCCGCCATTTTAAAATGCCCGGTAGCTCAAACTACCTGCCCGTGGCTACACGCGGCATGGGCTAGGTAGTTCAAATTAACACTCTTAATTCAAACTACCGTTACTCCTTCTGCAATGAGGAGACTAGCCCGTGCCACGTGTAGCTGCAGGCAGGTAGTTCGAGCTTCCGGATATTTAAAAATGGTGGCGCCTGGGAACATGCAAACGAAGCCCGGGATATTTAAATCCCCGGCTTCATTTGCAAGTTCGAATGACTACATTAGCCACCCTAGTTCAAACTAGTGTGGCTAGTGTAGCCATACCCTGAGATATAGGTGAAAGGATTATTCCAGGAGTGGGTGGGTGAGATTTTGTGGCCTGCATTGTGCAGGGGGTCAGACTAGATGATCATAATGGTCCCTTCTGACCTTAAAGTCTATAAGTCTATGAGTCTCTCTCTTAAAACATCCCCTGTTGAGATCTGCTGGTCTACAGCTTGCCAGGTAAGTAGTGAGTACATGGGGGGACAGGAGGGAGGAAGTGGTGAAGAGATTATCTGCCTGCATGATCCAGCTCTGAGACTGCACCTTAGTAAATCTGGAAGAGGACACACTGAACTTCTCTTGCCATCCAGAGGCAGAGAGGTAGGCTCATGACATGGTTCCTGACAGAACTGCGGTGCATCAAAACTTTCTTCCAATGTGTGCCTCTGGGAGTGTCAGCCAGTCGTGTATTCCACCCTGTTGGATTGCCTGTGCATGGGAAAAGAGACTGTATTGAAATGTGGTTCAGAGGAACTACTGGATGGCGTGTTGTTAATCACACAGAATGGTGGAAAACTCACTGTGAATGGGAAACAACAATTGGCTTTTTTAAAGTATTATATACAATATTAATGCATTGTGAAGCAATTATTTCAAGAGATTAGTTACCTTTAATTCAGTGTGTTGGATTCCATGGTGATCTGTCACAACATTAAACCAGAGTAAAAGTGGTCATTGAATCAATAAGAAATCACAATGCTCTTATAAATTGTTCCATCTTGCCAAAGAAAAATCACTGTTGATGGAATTGAGCACCGTATTTTGAAGTAATACATTTCTTTGTAAAAGTAGAATGTATTTTAGTTTACAACATGTTAGAAAACGAGCTAGAGTCTCTCTCGCTTTCTCATACACACACACACACCCCTTTCTATGTTTTGACTCACTCTTTAGTTTTCTCCATTACATCAGAATATATGTGCATTTGCTTCACCAGAAGTGATGGAAACCAGTGCTGGGACTATCCTAAATGTATGACACCCACAGGTTTACAGCCTTATCTATCTGCTTTCTGGTCTTTTCCCCTTTCCCAGTCATCTCCTACTGATTTATATATCTCAGGTTGTGACTTTAGCACAGCCCAGGACAAGGAGTGGAATGAAAGCTGTTCCCACTCAGGAATAGCCCAAGAAAGCACCCTTCCTCGTTCTATCTTGCTTTAAGGGGAGAGTCCTCTACTGGTGCCCTATACCAATAGTGAAGTGATGTAACTTGGCACTGGATCAGCCACTCAAGCCAGTCAGTAGAGAGGGTGGAGTCAAAGTTCCACCCATTTCCCCACCCACCTGCTGCAAGGACAGAGTAAAAGTGCAAGTGTACTATCATTTGCTCAGACCCAAGCTTGAGGTAGCCTACATAGGAATGTTAGAGCCACTTTTGCTCCCTTATATGGATATTCAATCTGTGTCTGAATCTAGCATTCAGAATATATATAGCATTTTGACAGTGCTATGGGAAGTACTGAGCTAGATTTTTTTCTCTCCACTCACTTACACCCTGTTCTCCTCCTCTGAGGAATCTATTCTTCCTTTGCCCCACCTCTACCCCTGTCTCTTGCTTGTAGACTGCCCTGACTCTTCTTTCATCCCATCAAGTGGTTCTCCTACATTTTCCAACACCACACCAGATGCAGTGCAGAGTTTCAGCAGATCTAGTAAACTCTGGACCATCTGTCAAATCAGCACACAATATCTTACAGCATCTTTTGTGCTAAACAATCTCAATGTGCTTTATACACCCAAAATGGAGAAATGAACTAAATATAGGATTACTTCATCCACTGTTGAAGTCTGATGTGAAACATGACAACTGTTTAACAATGTACAACAACACTGCACAATAGTGAAGAAAATGACTGCAGCCTAGTGATGCTCTGGAGGAAGTGTGTGTTATCATCACAGCTAGAACTTGGCCTTCACAGCAGTGTTCAACATACCTACTCCTATGAAAAAAGAACCTTGGTATCTTTAATATCCAGAAGCTCATGGCTGTCACTGCACATCTCATACAAATGACGGCACCTCTAGCAGCACGAGTCCATTTAACATTGTGCTGGGCATACGGTAGTGCTGATGTATGCCCCAATTCTGCAAATACTTTTGCATGTGATCAGTTCTTTTGAAATCAGTGGGACTATTTATGTATCAACCATTAAGAATAAGTGCAAGTGTACATAAGTTCCAGGCTTTGGTGGGATGAATTCCATCTTCTGAATCACCAGTGTTACTTTCTGTACCACTTAGGTGATCACTGAAGTATCCCTTTCACACCCAGATCCATCCCAATTCTGTTTAGCATGTGAAGTCTAACAGGATTTTAGCATGAGGGTTTCCACATTCAGAAATGCCAAAACATGGATTGCATTGTTTTGATCCTGCTGAAGCCCCGTAGTGCATGATACAGTCAAACGTCAACTTGCACAGCTGACTTGCCTTGATAGATTTTATACATAGACACTAAAAGCCATATTTGAGCAAGCTGCAAGGATACGTTCAGAACTAGGACAATCCGTCTAAAAGGACTGAGTTCAGTTCAACATCAGAACCAGGTGTGGATCAATTCTGTTGTTCCACATCCAGCCACACACTCACAAACTAGTCAGCATAAACTTAAAAAACAACAAATGGTCTGGTAGCACTTGATAGACTAACAAAACATATAGCTGGTTAGCATAAGTAATTATCGTCATTGTCATCATCTTAGGTCCTGTTAACAGAGTAGTCAGCTCATGTCATTACCAAAAGACAATAATTTCTTCATATAAAGTTAATATCTTACCCAATGCACTCAGTATTCAATACAGCTGGATGAATAATGAAAAAATAGATTTACATATATATTCAAGAAAGAAAGGACCAACTTCGCTCTATTATCTCTGGAGTCATATTACTTATTTCCAGCTATTGTGAGGACTGTGGGACATAGCCAAAAATATCTGTGAATCTGAAAATTGTTACATAATTTTAGCATGATTGATTGGCCCCAAATTCATACAGGAAGTGAGTTATTTGTTATTCATTATTATTCAACTTCCTCCTATTTAAGACTATAGACAAACATTCTCATCTACCTAGTACTCATTGGCTGCATCTAGACTGGCATGATTTTGCACAAAAGCAATTGCTTTTGCGCAAAATCTTGCCTCCTGTCTACACTGGCCGTGAGTATTTGCGCAAGAACACTGACTTTGTAATGTACAAAATCAGTGGTTCTAGCGCAAAAACTCTGACGCTCCCACTCAGGGATAAGCCCTCTTGTGCAAATATTCTTGCACAAGAGGGCCAGTGTAGACAGCCATGTTAATTTCTTGTGCAAGAAAACTCGATAGCTAAAATGATCATCGGAGCTTTCTTGCGCAAGATAGCGTCTACACTGGCACGGATTCTTTTGCGCAAAAGCACATGCCAGTATAGATGCTCTCTTGTGCAAATACTTTTAACAGAAAAACTTTTCCGTTAAAAATATTTGCACAAAATCATGCCAGTCTAGACGCAGCCATTGGGTTCACTTGGCCAGTTTTACAGCTGAGTCAAGACTACTTTAATCCTGTGTTTTCCAAATGGTAGATCCCGACCCACCAGTGAGTTACAAGTAGGGTATAGGTGGATCACCTGACACTGCAGCTCCACATCACTCTTTGCTCTGTGCATGCCTGGAAGCACATCATACACACACACACAGAGACATTCTCACTTCTACGGGACTGTGAAGTGGGAAGAGGCACAGAGGAAATAGCTTGAGTCAGCCAGTGGACAGTCCCTTCTGAAGAGTAGAGATAATCACCAGCTGCAAGCCCCCAACAAAACAGATTGGAGATCACTTCAACAAGGGTCTGTAAGGACAAGTTCATTTGAAGTAGAAGTAGGATCAGAAGGAACAGAGCTGGGAGAGTGAATTCAAGGAATCTGGGGGGTAGTGAGCAGGGGGTTGAACTGTGCCCCCAATTTAAATGGCTCTTCACAGCCCGACATGCCAGCTCCTAGTAAGCAATAGCAATAGAGACATACATACAGCATCTGTGTAATGGTGGCACCACAAAAAAGACAAAAAAAGTAGTTGGTGGGTCATCTTAGTAAAAACTTTGAGGGGTCACTGTTCAAATCAATAGTAACAAACTCTTCTCACCAGCCAGGAACTGTCAAATTGTAGATGCATAATAGCCACATCCCTTCTCATTTGCTGATGATGAAATATAGCTACTTTCCAGCCAATCAAGATTGGATATTTTTCTACAGGATATGCTTCTAGAATTATTTGGGGGAATTTCTATGAGGACACCAGACTGGATGACCACAGTGGTTCCTTCTGCCTTTGGACTTGATGAATCTAAACCAGTGGTTCTCAAACTTTCTGGGCTCAAGAGCCCTTTACATGCATAACAATTTATGTGGAGCGCCAGCGGTCCACTGATTGTATGTGTTGTACCTATCGATGTTGCCAGTTTGTCAACCTCGCAGAGCCCCTGGAGATGTTTCGCGGAGCCTTGGGGCTCCGCAGAGCACAGTTTGAGAAACACTGATCTAAACCACCCGAGTGAAGGTCCAAAACAGTGGTCCAATGGGGGCAATGGAGAGCAGACAACACAATTAGTTTTAAGGTGGAGCTTGCTAAATTTATTAATGAGATTACATGACAGGGATGCCTGAAATAGCTGGAGCTACACATGATGACCCAAATGGTCCTTTTTAGTCCTATGTTCCTGTGTAAAAGGTAGGGTAGTGAGGAAGGCAGCCAATCACAGAGGGTTTTGCACTAACCCAGGTTGGCTATCACACAAGGCCTAGTACTTCTCATGTCATTGTGAGATGAGTCAGCAGAGTAAGGATGTTAAAAGGTGGGTAATTGTGTAGTTGATACAATTTGTATCGACTACATGATTAGTCAATAAGGGAAGGCATTCTGAGGGAGCTACCCTGTTATGGCCCTGCAGTTTAAATGTAATAAGAGCTGGGCATGCAGGCAGATCAGCTTCTATTTCATTTAAACTGCAGAGCTTCAGCTGGGGTAGCTCCTGGACCTGATGCAAGCTGGGACTGAGACAGGCTTGCTTAGTCCCAGCAGCTGCTGTCTGCGGGGAATCCCAGAAGGGAGCTGGGACCTCCCACAGACAGGGCTGCTGCAGAGCAGTCTCTGTTCACAGCCAGCCCGGCCCGCTGCAGACAGGGGATGCTCCAGCAGCAACCTCTATTCATGGCAGCCAGGGCTGGCCATGGACAGGGGCTGCTGCCAGAGCAGCCTCCCCTGTCCCACCCCACACTGCTGCCTCTAAAAGAGGAAGCAACTTGGCTGGAGGGGGCAAGCAGCACAGCAGAAACAGTGCTGGGGGAACCAGCTTTTAAGCCAGCTCCCCCCAACACCAGCTCCTGCTTCTTCCCCTCCCCAAGGCAGCAAGTGGGAGAAGGGGGAAATGCAAGTAGATGATTCAACTACCCAATAAGCATAGACTTATTGAGTAGTCAATTAATTCACTACTCTTTTACATCTCTACAGCAGAGGCCAAAATTGTGTAACTCACGATGAAGTTACAAGAGCTAACAACACTGAGAATATACTGACATTCAGAGGGATGAGGTCACAGTCCTGGGGAGTGGGATGCCTACATGGGGAAGACTTGAAGCTGGAGGAGGTAAGAGATAAAAAATCCGACAAGGTGCTATGAATGGTGGGTGTGATGGGATAGACTTCGTCCTTTAGGCGGGCAATGGTGCCTAGAGGCCATCTCATTCCAGTCAAATAGCGTGGCCTTCTAAAACTTTGAAAGGTCTGATAGGCACAAGGACTTAGGAAATATTGATCGAGAAGAAGTGGTCCAAGGAATAAGTGATAGTGGGAAGAAATTGCATCATCATTTCTTTAAGGAGCCAGGACCAGGAACCTGGCAGAGTGAGGAGGACATGGTTCCCCTGTCACTCAAAAAATTGGGATGCTCTTTAAGGAAGGGGACCAGCATGGATGTTGCCTCTTCTTTCATAGCAAGAGAGAGTCCAGCAGGAGAAGGTGGGCCTGCCAAATGCTCTGAGCATTAGGACTAATTGCGGAAAGAAGGACTAAGGAAGGAGAAGCGGCCTAAGGCCTTATAGCTGGTTAAATTACAACCCATCTCCCAGGAGGAGATCTTAGGATTTCTGCCTTTAGGAGAAATGGAGAAGCTGCTAAATTATAATCAGTTCAAAGAAGGAGATCTGTGGATGTCACTCTTGAGAGCATGACTGTTTGAAGTACAAACACAGCACTGGGAAGGACATTACGACTATGTCTACACAGCAGCATTATTTCGGAATCGCTGATGTTATTCCGAAATAACAAAAAGTATGTCTACACTATTTCAAAATAATGTCAAGCTAGAGGACTTCTTACTCTGACTTCTGTGACCCTCATTTTATGAGGAGTAAGGGAAGTCAAAGGAAGAGTATTCTTCCTTCGACTTCCTGATGTGTACAGAGCGTCAAAAGCCGAATTAAGCTATTTCGACTTCAGCTATGCAATTGATATAGCTCAAGTTGCATAGCTTAATTCAACTTTTGCCTTGCTGTATAAATTTGCCCTAAGGGGCCTCCTGAACAGGGACATGAAAAACCAGGACTTTTCTATGGAGCCAAAGCGGGTACGAGCTTGAATGATGGAAGAAAGTTAATTACTCTGTGGAAAGAATTAATAAACCAGACATCCATGAAGGGGGGTATGTGCTTTGAACAAATCTGGTCTAAGTAATTGAGATATCCTGATTCAGAGGGGTAGCCGTGATAGTCTGAAACTTTTAAAACAGCAAGCAGTCCTGTGGCACCTTAAGGTATGTCTATAATACAAGAGTATTTCAAAATAACATATTTTGAGTAATAACTCCTAGAATAACTATTTTGAAATAGCACGTCCACACTATAGAAAAGCCATTACATTAATCTGAGGCAGGCTCCCCTGATGTGTGCGCGCTAACTTGACTTAAGTATCAGAGGGGTAGCCGTGTTAGTCTGAATCTGCAAAAGCGATGAGGAGTCCTGTGGCACCTTATAGACTAACTGAAGTGTAGGAGCATAAGCTTTCGTGGGCAAAGACCCACTTCGTCAGATGCATGTAGTGGAAATTTCCAGAGGCAGGAATAAATATGCAGGCCAGGATCAGGCTGGAGATGACAAGGTGGATCCAATCAAGGAGGATGAGGCCCACTTCTAGCAGCTGATCTGGAGGTGTGAATTCCAAGAGAGCAGAAGGTGCTTTTGTAGTTAGCGAGCCATTCACAGTCTTTGTTTAATCCAGAGTTGATTGTGTCAAACTTAAAGATGAACTGTAGCTCAGCAGTTTCTCTTTGAAGTCTGGTCCTGAAGTTTTTTTGCTGCAGGATGGCTACTTTTAGATCTGCAATTGTGTGTCCAGGAAGATTTGTGTCCATTGATTCTTTTACGTAGGGACTGTCCAGTTTGGCCGATGTATATAGCAGTGGGGCATTGTTGGCACATGATGGCATATATTACATTGGTAGATGTGCAGGAGAATGTACCAGTGACAGTATGGCTGATCTGGTCCATACTGTCACTGGTACATTCTCCTGCACATCTACCAACGTAATATATGCCATCATGTGCCAACAATGCCCCACTGCTATATACATCGGCCAAACTGGACAGCCCCTACGTAAAAGAATCAATGGACACAAATCTGATATTAGGAATGGCAACATACAAAAACCTGTAGGGGAACACTTCAATCTTCCTGGACACACAATTGCAGATCTAAAAGTAGCCATCCTGCAGCAAAAAAACTTCAGGACCAGACTTCAAAGAGAAACTGCTAAGCTACAGTTCATCTTTAAGTTTGACACAATCAACTCTGGATTAAACAAAGACTGTGAATGGCTCGCTAACTACAAAAGCAGCTTCTGCTCTCTTGGAATTCACACCTCCAGATCAGCTGCTAGAAGTGGGCCTCATCCTCCTTGATTGGATCCACCTTGTCATCTCCAGCCTGATCCTGGCCTGCATATTTATTCCTGCCTCTGGAAATTTCCACTACATGCATCTGACGAAGTGGGTCTTTGCCCACGAAAGCTTATGCTCCTACACTTCAGTTAGTCTATAAGGTGCCACAAGACTCCTCGTCGCTTTAACTTGACTTAGAGCCCCAGGAAGTACTGGAGACTAATTACTTTGGATGGCCTTGGGCAATAGTTATTTTGGAATAGCAGCAGTGGCACGTTAACATTACTGCTATTGCAAAATAGCTATTTCAAAATAGGTATTATTCTTTGTGAAATGAAGGTTTATTATTCCGGAATAAGAAGCCTGTTATTTCAAAATAATGTCAAAATAACGGACTTTCTGTGTGGATGCCCACCTTGTTATTTGAAATAACGTGAGTTATTTCGACATAACGCTGCAGTGTAGATGTGCCCTTAGAGACTAAATATATATGTAATATCATGAGCATTTGTGGGTAAACCACACTTCATTGGAGATGTACCTGCAGGCCTATGAGGGGCCACAAGAGGGAGCACTTGAGGGCGGTTCCCCATGACAGGGACAAGAGGTCTAGTCCTGGATGAGGAGCCTGAAGAGCGAGACTAGGACTAAAAGCCAGGGTGGAGGAAAGAATAACTGGGACTGTGATAAGGAGCTAAGTGTGGGAGACTAGGAAATAAACCGGTGATAGAGACTGAAACTCAGATGAGGATCCCAGGAATGTGGAAACTGGGGACAGCGAGGTGAAGATACTGGGATAAGAAGGCAGGAGTCCGGGATTATGGTTCCTGTGGGAAAAAATAGTCTGTGATAATATAGTTAAAATGTTATAATAAAGAATACTCACAAAGGGGTTAAATTAAGGTTGCACAGGCAACCTTAATTCTGCCATTCTCTAATTTTTGAGCTTTGAAAACTTAATGTTCTCTTAATGGAATTGCTTTTGTGTAATACTACTTACAGTTAAGAATCCAGGTCCAATATTCAATTAATTATTTTCTGGATACAGTTACAAAAGAGAACATGCCGTATTAAATACTGAAACCAGGAGATCCAAATTAGCCCAAACCCTGTTTGTCAAAGCATGCATGGAGGGGTATGTCTACACTACCCCACTAGTTCGAACTAGCGGGGTAATGTATGCATACCGAACTTGCTAATGAAGCCCGGGATTTGAATTTCCCGGGCTTCATTAGCATAAAGCCGGCGCCGCCATTTTTAAAAGCCGGCTAGTGCGAACCCCGTGCCGCGTGTAGCCGCGCGGCACGGGGTTCGCACTAGCCGGCTTTTAAAAATGGCGGCGCCGGCTTTATGCTAATGAAGCCCGGGAAATTCAAATCCCGGGCTTCATTAGCAAGTTCGGTATGCATACATTACCCCACTAGTTCGAACTAGCGGGGTAGTGTAGACATACCCTTAGTGATTATCATGTATATTAATGATTATATAACATGTTTTTAGGCAAAACTGAATCACCCTGTCTTTTACAGACTTCTTTTAATTGGATTAAATTGGGCTCTAACTATATAAATTCCATACTGACAGAATGAACAGATCAATTTGTTTAAAGAAAAAGAGACTAGATGATCCATTTTGGCCACCTAGCCAACGATGTATATAGTAATTGAGAAGCATCAATATGTCTGTACCTGTGAGTATAGCCCTTTCATTGTACATATAAAGGGGAAGGAGTTTCCACTTCATTGACAGCACTTGGCAGTATATTTAATGAAATATCAAAGGGCAGTTCTTAATGCTACCGCTACCCACCAAACACAGAATTTGCTAAATTGTCACATACAATTGCCACTGCCAGTTGTCACGTACAGTTAAAAATCTAATGCCTATCCTGCAGTCCTTGTATAATCTAATTTCCCTGTGAAGCCAGCCATTTCCACCTGCTCTAACAGTACACAGTACTTCCTTACAGGACTGAGCACAAAACCCCTGAGTCCACATTTCCCAGGTTGACCGCACTAGTCACTCAGCTACTCAGTGCTAGGAAGAGAATTCAGATGTTCTGAGACCCAGCCCCCTGCTCCATTCATTAGACTGTGGTCCATGCCAGAATGTCTGGGAGTAGAATTAAGCAGACTTGGCTGCCTGACACATCCATGCACTTCTCTGATGGTTTGTTGCTTGCCTGCACTGTTTTTCAAGCTGTAGAAACCAGTCTTGCTCTACAGCATACACCAGGATGCAAAAAGCCCTAATGTGTTTGCTAGTCCTCGGGCTAATAGTGATTATTATCTACACTAAAGTAAGATCCTGGAGGAGGGCATTAGAATAATTGTCTGCCTCTGTAAAAGCTTTAGAATGTTCCTGATGGCAGCAAAGCTGAGATGTGAGAATTTTGCATGAGTTAGGCAGCATTGTGAGAAATAAAACAAATGGGAAATGCTTATACTTGCTTCTTTTCTAGCTTAGCTTTTTTGCACATGAGAGAGAATTTTTTCTCCCCTTTTTTGGAAAAATTAGATCCCCCCCCCCCATGTGATCTCAGTGCTAAAGTTAATAGAGTAACAATGATGATAAATTAGTATGAGATCAAAATCAGGACCTTTAATTGCTTATATTACACAGATGACAGTAGTTATGAGAAATATTAATGAAAATTACATCAGATAATGGGTAATTAATTGTAGGGCTGAAATTAGTCTCCATGGAGAGTCGATTTAGATCCATGAAGGGAATGGAAATATTATAGAATTTTGACAATCAAAATATGATTTTTCCATATTAGAGTATGAATATAAATCATTAACCTTTATGTGATAGGGATTTACAGAGTCCCTGGAAATAAGCTTCTAGACGCAATCTCTCCTGACACAAAATGTCATGATCAATCTATTTTGTATTGCATGTTATATATTGTGTCATTACAGAGATGGTGTGTTGGGGGTTGTTTCTATTTATTTATTTGACTGTGCCAAATGTTTTGGGGTGATTTAGTGTTGCAAATGCACCAGGATTCATTGGGTCTGAATCACAAGACATGACAGAAAAACTGGTAAACTCAGGGCTCCATCATGCCTTAAAGGCACAGCCTATGGGAGAGGATCATGCAGAGCTGCACTGCCCCAGAAAGAGTGTCTGAGTGCACTGTCACATTGCTTCCAGGAGTGACGGAGAAGCACATACCCCAGGCCCTTCTGACACTGTGCAAAGGCTAGGGGATAGGACTATAAGCCCGTTCCATCTTGGTGTCTCTTGGAGCCTCTGGATCTAGGTCTCAGCAGCAGTGATAGTCTTGCATAATCTTTGCCCTCTCCAGGGACAGGCATGAGTGAGCTCACATTCTAGAGACACCCCATGTCCCAGCCTTCCATCATCATTTCCTTGGAGTGGGGCCAACAGCCCCTGAGGGCCCCTGGGAAACGTGCAGGGGAGGGGGGACTGCTCTGCACTTCCAGAAGGAACAGAGTGTCAGACAGAACGGGTGGGGCCAGAGCAACCAGCCTTCCGTGCCTCCTGGAGCGCAGTGCAGTCCCCTTCCTCCAGCCCTCAGAGCTTCATGGAGCACACAGCACTCCAGCAACAATTCAAAGGGCCTGGGGCTCTGGCTGCGTCTGCAGTAGCAAGGATGGCAGCTGCAAGTCCTGGGCCAATCTGAATTACCAGGCCCCGGGTAGGGATGTTAAATATTGGTTAGCTGAATAGTCAGTTAACCTCATGAATGCTTATTGGTTACTCAACTATTCTATAGTGGGGGGCAGGCTGGAATCCAGTGCACTCTGGCCTCACTCCCGAGGAGCCCCCTGCCACTCCACACGGTTGCTTCTGTATCAGAGGCAGCAGTGTGGGGTGTCAGGCGGGAACTGGTCCATGAGGGGAGCCTGCTTAAAAACCAGCCCCCCCACAGACCAGCTGCCTGTTGCCCCCATGCTGCTGCCTCTGATGCAAAGACAGCAGTGTGGGCTGGCAGCAGCCCCTGTATGGGAGGAAGACAGGGGTGAGCTCCCAGACTCAGTGCAAGCTGGAACTAAGCTGGGCTACCTGGCTCCTAATCCACTTTAAATGTAGAGCCACAGGAGAGGTAGGTCCTGGACCTGGTGTGAGCCAGGACTGAGCCTAGACAGCCTGCTAAAAAATTTACTGGCGGCAGGGGAGAAATGCATGTAGGTTATAGCATTAACCTTTAAGCTTTTGCTTATTGGATAATCAGTTAATTGACTACACGATTACACCCCTAACCTCGGGGCAATTGTCCCCTTTACTCCCCCTGTTTTCGGGTCTGTTTCCTTGTAAGTGAGACCGATCTATGACAACCCACATGCAGTTCTCCAGATTCAGATGTGAATGCAGTTCTCCAGATTCAGAATGCAGCACAGCCCCTTTACCTTCACATGCAGTAGCTTTGTCACACATTCACAGCTGAAGTGGTGCCTTGTGGCCCCTAAAGGGAGCTATCGTGCCTCCCTTCTACATCTGCATCAAAGCCAGGAACCACCAGCCAGGAGTTAGCAGGGGTGGTGGCTGGAAGAGAAGGTCTCAAGAAAGCTGCACAAACTAAGGCCCAATCTCCTTCTTTCTATCTCCTCTTCAGTCAGACACATCAAGCTCCCCCCAGCTTTTATTAGCCCCTTGGAATATGGCTAGCAGTGCAAGGAGGAGAGCAGGCTCCATGCCCTTTTGCACATAGAATCATAGAATAATAGGACTGGAAGGGACCTCAAGAGGTCATCGAGTCCAGCCCCCCGCCCTCAAGGCAGGACCAAGCTCCGTCTACACCATCCCTGACAGATGTCTATCTAACCTGTTCTTAAATATCTCCAGAGAGGGAGATTCCACCACCTCCCTTGGCAATTTATTCCAATATTTGACCACCCTGACAGTTAGGAATTTTTTCCTAATGTCCAATCTAAACCTCCCCTGCTGCACTTTAAGCCCATTACTCCTTGTCCTGTCCTCAGAAACCAAGAGGAACAAATTTTCTCCTTCCTCCTTGTGACACCCTTTTAGATATTTGAAAACCGCTATCATGTCCCCCCTTAATCTTCTTTTTTCCAAACTAAACAAGCCCAGTTCATGAAGCCTGGCTTCATAGGTCATGTTCTCTAAACCTTTAATCATTCTTGTCGCTCTTCTCTGTACCCTTTCCAATTTCTCCACATCTTTCTTGAAATGTGGCACCCAGAACTGGACACAGTACTCCAGCTGAGGCCTAACTAGTGCAGAGTAGAGCGGCAGAATGACTTCACGAGTTTTGCTTACAACACACCTGTTCATACAACCTAGAATCATATTTGCTTTTTTTGCAACAGCATCACACTGTTGACTCATATTCAACTTGTGGTCCATTATGACCCCTAGATCCCTTTCCGCCATGCTCCTTCCTAGACAGTCGCTTCCCATCTTGTATGTATGGAACTGATTGTTCCTTCCTAAGTGGAGCACTTTGCATTTCTCTTTATTAAACCTCATCCTGTTTACCTCTGACCATTTCTCTAACTTGCTAAGGTCATTTTGAATTATGTCCCTATCCTCCAAAGAAGTCGCAACCCCACCCAGTTTGGTATCATCTGCAAACTTAATAAGCGTACTCTCTATCCCAATATCTACATCATTGATGAAGATATTGAACAATACGGGTCCCAAAACAGACCCTTGAGGAACTCCACTTGTTATCCCTTTCCAGCAGGATTTAGCACCATTAACAACAACTCTCTGACTACGGTTATCCAGCCAATTATGCACCCACCTTATCGTGGCCCTATCTAAGTTATATTTGCCTAGTTTATCAATAAGAATATCATGTGAGACCATATAAAATGCCTTACTAAAGCCTTACTAAAATCTACATGGATGGGACATGATGGAAAGTAGGCTAGCAACTCTGCACCAGGGAAGAACCCTGCACTATGTGGTCCAGGGTACATCTCTCTCCAAAGGTGAACTTAGAAGGTATGTTGTGACTGTCTTCTGGGCTGCTTGAGGAAAAAGTGTATCCAAGTACTCCCCTGGCTCAGGGCTGCAGACATGATTGAGACCACACTAATTGCTGATTCAAAAAAATGTTTATTTCCATGTAGTATTTCAATTTTGGTTAACAATTCCCTGCATTACCATGGAATAAAAGCCACATTGAGCCTGTTATTGAAAGTGTCATTATGGTAGATGTCTGGGTTAAAAACATTCAGAAATAAAATCATGTTTGCTGTTTTATAATATGAATGTCTTAATATGGTGTGTGTGATCTCCTGCCAGTATCACACAATGAAAACAAAGAGATACTGAGCATATGTAGAGTCCCACTAATCTAATAAAAGACACATGTATTTATCCTCCTCAGTTTTGACCAAAACCGGTTTCTGGCTGCAAATCAGCAAAATACTGAAGCACCAACTTAATTATAAGCTCTTGCTTAATGGGACACAAGCATGCATTTGAGCACTTTATGAATGCAGATTTAATTTTATGCCATAGTCTGTTTTTTCCTAAGTAAATGAATGAAAAATGAAGAAAGGCCCCTATTCTTTCTTTGACCCTTCCCCCCACTTCAATAGGCTGTTTTACTGGGGAGGTTTGTAATACACATACAAATATCTGAAGTTCTCCATCTAGTTTAATCTTGTATAAATAGGAATGGTGCCTTTTTATTCCCCAGTTTGGAGCTGAGTCATTACCCATGAGTCATGAATTTCTGTGCCAGGCTATCACTCTCTGCCAGTGATATGACAGCAGGACAAAATAGGACTAAATGATACATAGCACAGTTTGCAAATATCAAACTGAGAAAGCTAGTGAGGTTTATGGCCATTTACAATTCTTCTTCTGTGTTTAACTGAAAACCTCCACTCCTTTTACATAATAAGCTCTGTGCAGAACTGATGGATTACACAGATTTGCTCAAGATTACATCCATTGTGCTGGGAATGCATCTTACTATTCAAAGCACTCATCCAGAAACTTGGCTGAGAGGGACACTATATGCTGTATGACCCTGAAAACACCTCTCTTAACAGACAAAAATCTGCACTGTCATGCCAGGGCACCATTTCGGAGAGCAGGGAGTGTGTACCCGGACGTGACTTTCATTTCTTCCCATTCCCCGGCCTATCAGGGAGCGAGGAGAGAAAATATTTGGATTCTTTTCATGCCTCTCACTCCTGGCTGGAGAAGGGTGTGGGCAGAGGAGTAATTTACAGACTCCAAGTACTTTTCCCTCTCTCCCTGATAGTCGGGGAATGGGAAGAAAAGCAAACCGCGTCCCAGTATACGTGGCTACTGTCCCTCCCACCCCCGCTCTCCCGAAATGGTGCCCTTGCTATCATATGTCTACGCTGCAACACTATTCCAAAATAACTCAGTCTGCGTCTAGACAGCAGGCAGTTATTTCAAAACAGTGTCAAAATATTGTCAAGCTAGGACAGTTCTTCCCATAATAGAAGAACTAGAGGACACCAAATGAAATTAATGGGTAGCAGGTTTAAAACTAATAAAAGAAAGTTCTTCTTCACACAGCGTGTAGTCAACCTGTGGAACTTCTTGCCAAAGGAAGCTGTGAAGGCTAGGACTGTAACAGAGTTTAAAGAGAAGCTAGATAATTTAATGGAGGTTAGGTCCATAAAAGGCTATTAGCCGGGGGATAGAAATGGTGTCCACCTGGTAATGGCCACTGTCGGCAAACAGGCTACTGGGCTAGATGACCTTACAGTATGGCCGTTCTTATGTTCTTATGTTCTGTTCAAGCTGGAGGACTTCTTACTCCAACTCCTGTAACCCTCAGGCTGTGTCTAGACTGG
Organism: Pelodiscus sinensis; assembly: GCF_052426305.1. Classification (NCBI taxonomy): domain Eukaryota; kingdom Metazoa; phylum Chordata; order Testudines; family Trionychidae; genus Pelodiscus; species Pelodiscus sinensis. The sequence goes on from NC_143053.1 coordinate 52,053,029, forward strand.
CCAGTTTTTCCGGAAAATCAGCCACTTTTCCGGAAAAACTTGCCAGCTGTCTACACTGGCCACTTGAATTTCTGCAAAAGCACTGACGATCTCATGTAAGATTGTCACTTCTTTGCGGAAATACTATGCTGCTCCCATTCGGGCAAAAGTCTTTTTCCAAAAAACTTTTGTGCAAAAGGGCCAGTGTAGACAGCAGAGATTTATTTTCCACAAAAAAGCCCCGATGGCGAAAATGGCGATTGGGGCTTTTTTGTGGAAAAGCGCGTCTAGATTGGCCACGGATGCTTTTCCAGAAAAAGTGCTTTTGCGGAAAAGCGTCCTGCCAATCTAGATACACTTTTCCGAAAATGCTTTTAACGGAAAAGTTTTCCATTAAAAGCATTTTCGGAAAATCATGCCAGTGTAGACGTAGCCTCATTGTATGAGGAATAAGGGAAGTTGGAGGAAGAGTGCTCTATTTTGAAATAAGTGCTGGATAGATGCTCCCTATTTTTAAATGAGCTATTTCAAAATAAAATACGCAATTGACATAGCTCAATTTGCATAGCTTATTTTGAGTTAAGCTCTGCAGTGTAGAAACACCCATGGTGAACAAAGAAAGATGCCAAAAAAAATTAAAACATGAGAAAAAACCCCAAAGACGAAATATGTGGAGAAAGACTAGCAAGGAAGACAGATGGAGCTGTGCATATTTTCCCTGAGTGTACAACACCCTTTATTATGTATACCAGAGGTTTTAAATGTTTCTTCTCGTGACCTAGTTGAAGAACATTGTTGATGCCCATAACCCAACATAATTTGACTAGAGTGTAGGCAGTGGGGCTGAGGATGCTTTGGGTGTAGAAGAGGGCTCTAGCTTTTTGCAGGGGAATGTCAGGGTTAGGGCAGGAGGGTTTTACCTCAAGCGGGTCCTGGTCAGTGGTGCAGTGGGTGTCCTAAGGCAGGCTTCCTGTCTCCACTAACACCATGGACCATGCGTGCCTCAGAAGCAGCCAACAGCAGATTCTCAGCCAATGGGAGTGTGTCACTAGTGCTCAGGGGTAGTGCATGAAACCCTGTGCATCTTCACCTCCCACCCCCACCTAGGAGCCAAGCCTGCTGCCAGGTGCTTCTAAAGCACAGCACAGTATGCGGTGGCAGGACAGGCAGGTAGCCTGCCTTAGCACCCCCACTGGTCACCTGATCACCCTGCATCAAGGAGACCCAGGGCTGGGTTGCAACCTGTAGTCTGAAAACCACTGCTGTATAGAAAGCAGGTACTATGTTTTCTTAAATGGTCATATGGCTGCATAATAGATTGTGTGCACACACTAGGACACAACTTACAGTATAGTCATGAAATGTAGGTGTACAAATGGGAAATGTTTGGAAATCAGGCAAAATACATTATTTTCTGGGTTGTTTGCAACCAGAATGTTATATGGTAATATATATAGGTTACAGAAGAGCAGATAGAAAATTTTACAAAACCCAATAACAGAAATAAAAACCAGTTAAATTCATCATACAAAATGAAAGCAAGGAAGGTTTATCATTATTGTGCTAGACCTAATTCCTGTCCTGCTGAGATTTTCCAAGATGATTAGGGGATTTAGCCTCAGAATTCTAATTTAAATTAATAGAATTGTGTGGCTAAATTACCCAGATGGTTTTGAAAATCTCATATCTAATCTTTAGAGCTGAATATCACCAATTATGGACATTATAGAGTCCCAGCAGAATGCTTTCTGTATTGCTTCCCTGTTTGTAGAATACATAAGAACATAAACACAGCCATTCTGGGTCAGACCAAAGGTCCATCTATTCCTGTATCCTGTTGTCCAACAATGTTAAGTTACAGGTGCCCCAGAAGGAATGAAAAGAACAGGTAATCATCAACTGATCCATCCCCTGACACCCATTTCCAGCTCTGATAAACAAGGGTGAGGGGTATCATCCCTACCCATCTTAGCTAATAGCCATTGATGGATCTATCCTCCATTATTTTATCTAGTTCTTTTTTGAAAGTTAAAGTCTGTTAAAATTTTGACCTTCACAACATCCTCTTGCAGGGAGTTCTGTTGGTGGACCGAATTGTGGGAAGAAATGTTTCCTTTTTTAAAAAAAACCTACTGCCTATTAATTTCATTTCATAAGAACATAAGAACAGCCATACTGGGTCAGACCAAAGGTCCATCTAGCCCAGTATCCTGTCTCCCAGCAGTGGCCAATACCAGATGCCCTAGAGGGAGGGATCACAATAGGTAATCATCACGTGATCTCTTCCCTGTCACCTACCTCCAGAGAAACAAAGGCTAGGGATACCATTCCTACTCATCCTGGTTAATAGCCATTTATGGGCCTAACCTTCATGAATCGATCTAGCTCTTTTTTGACCCCTGTTAAATTTCTAGCCTTCACCGCATCCTCTGGCAAGGAGTTCCACAGGTTGACTGTGAGTGAGTGAAGAAAAACTTCATTTTGTTTGTTTTAAACCTGCTGCCTATTAATTTCATTTGGTGACTCCTAGTTCTCTTATAATGGGACCAAGTAAATAACTTTTCCTTTTTCACTTTTTCCATACCCGTCATGATTTTATAGACCTCTATCGTATCCCTCCTTATTTTCCTCTTTTCTAAGCAGAAAAGTCCCAGTCTTTCGATCTCTCTTCATGGGGACCCATTCCAAAACCCTAATAATTTTTTTTGCACTTTTCTGAACCTTTTCCAAAGCCCATATATCTTTCATGATCCCTAGTTCTTGTGTTATGAGGAGTAAATAACTCTTCACTATTTACTTTTCCATATTAGTCAGGAAACTACTACAGATCAGTCAGCTTAACTTCTGTGCCAGGAAAGATAATGGACCAAATAATTAAGGAATCCATTTGCAAACATCTAGAAGACAGTAAAGTGATAAGTAACAATCAGCATGAATTTGTAAAGAACAAATCATGTCGAACAAACCCGATAGCATTCTTTGATAGGATAAAAGCCATGTGGATAAGGAGAAAGGAGTACATGTGGTCTATCTAGACTTTAGGAAAGCATTAGATACACTCTCATATGATCTTATCATAAACAAACTAGGGAAAAACAACCTAGATGGGCCTTCTATAAGGTGGGTGCGCAACTGATTGGAAAACCATTCCTAGAACGTAGTTATCAATGGTTCACAGTCACACTGGAAGGGCATAACAAGTTTGGTTATGCACTGGTCCGTTTGGGGATCAGTTCTGTTCAATACCTTCATTAACAATTTAGATCTTGGCATGAAAAGAACACTTATAAAGTTTGCAGATGATACCAAAGTGGGAAGGGTTGCAAGTGCTTCGGAGAACAGGGTTATAATTCAAAATAATCTGGACAGCTGGAGAAATGGTCTGAGGTAAATAGGATGAAATTCAATAAGGACAAATGCAAAGTACTCTTGTATGGTCCACTTAGGACTAAATCAGGACTAAATTCCCTTGAATTGTGAGTTCTAAAACAAGCTGTTCCCAGAAGCCATCATTTTTAAGGGTGTGGTTCTAAGGTAGCATGTACCTAATCAACTGGGGATAGTTGAAATTTCCCATTATTATTGAAATTATGTTAATAGCCTCTCTAATATCCGTGAGCACTTCACAGGTATGTTTTATATAATCTACATTGGCCCTGTTACATTTTAAAAACCATCATTTCTAATTTTTTTTAGTGGACAATGAGGATAATGAAATCCCTAACTCATTATAAATTCCACTTAGGTATTTGCACAAAGTTATGTGTTCCTTCAGATTTCTCTAGATATTGACCCTAAATAAAATGCCAAACTCACCCATTTCATCCTCACCCATAACACTTTACACATTCAACAACAAATACTTTATCCAAACTATGGGACCAGACATAGGTCACCTTGAGGAAAAAATTCTGGGCAAATGCACCATTAAACCAATGATATACCTGAAATACATTAATTATATTTTCAATCTTTGGACAGATGACTAAATTCCCTCATAGATTTCCACCAGAACTTCAACCACCACCAGTCATCCATTGAACTCTCACAAGAATGCTCCCACACCAACATCAAATTCCTAGCCATCACAATTAACTTTAGCAATGGAAACCTCCAGACAACTATAAACAAGCAACCTGCGAGTCACCACACCTACCCTCATAGAGTCAGTAACTACTCAAGAAATCTGTTATCCACAGACAGACTGTCATGTTCATGATGGATGGCCAGCAGCCCGGGGATGAAGGGGTTAACTGTACCTAGCCAGGTAGCAGTCAACCAATAGAAATGCAGATAGGGATTTCAAACTGAGACAGAGGAATTTTGGGGTTTTCCCTCCTTTGTCTCTGAGCCAGTTTTGCTCTCTAGATACCAAGGGAGGCAGAAGACATGTCTCTCTCCAAGAAAAAGACTCTTCAAATGTGTGAGTGGGGTAAAGTCCAGATAAATCCATTAGGTTTTATTGTTTTCTGCTGTGGGACTTTGGATCTGATGTCTGTGCTGTTATATATGGGTTTTCCTCTCTTTTGTAACTAAGTTTTGGCCCATGGGAGCCCCCATGAGTATATTAATTGGTGACTTTTTCCATTTAGTCATTATGCTTGCAACAGAAGTATTGTTTTGATAATAAAAGTTCTTTCTCTTTTTTTTTATTAACCTGGTATTGGTTCATTTCTGTGTCCTGAAAAATCTGTCTGTGGGATCTGCATGCTTCTGATTAGGGGACAGCAGCCTCTGACTGCAGTTTATATTTTCTCTTTTTCAAGCTCTTTGGAGAAAAGATCTTGGGGTGCCCTGGGGTTGGTTTCAAGTGTCCGCCCCTGTTTGTGGGTTCAAAAGCACTTGATGGTGTAAGCAGATTTTATCCCCAAAATCTAGGTTTTTAAGATTTTTGGAGGAAGTTTTATACCAAAGCCTGGAAAGATCAGGTTTTGGGGTTGCTTTTGCGGGCCCCCACTTCTGCTAGAGTGGGGAATCAGCCTCGACATAGGTATTCAGATACCACAGAATATACTCCAAGAAGCAAGTTCAGGATATATGTTTTAGCACACTTAAAACTGCCTTCTCCAAAAAAGGACCACAAGCTAAATGTGAGTCAACAGTATGACACTGTTGCAAAAAAAGCCAACATGTTTCTGGGATACATTAACAGGAGTGATGTGAGCCAGACACAAGTCATTCTTCCGCTCTGTGCTCATTAGGCCTCATTTGGAGTCCTGTTCTGGGCACCACATTTCAAGAAAGATGTGGAGAAACTGGAGAAGGTCCAGAGAACAGCAACAAAAATAATTAAAGGCCTAGAAAATATGAGCCATGAGGCAAGGCTGAAGGAATTGAGCTTGCTTAGTTTAGAAGACAGAAGACTGAGAGGGAACATAATAGTTTTCAAGTATCTAAAAGGGTGTTACAAGAAGGTGGGAGAAAATTTGTTCTCCTTGGACTCTGAGGATAGGACAATGGGCTTAAATTGCAGCAAAGGAGGTTTAGGTTGGATGTTAGTAAAAACTTCCTGTCAGGTTGGTTAAACACTGGAATAAATTGCTGAGGGAGGTTGTGGAATCTCCATCATTGGAGATATTTAAGAGCAGTTTGGATAGACATCTATTAGGGATGATCTAGACAGTGCTTGGTCCTACCGTGAGGGTAGGGGACGGGACTTGATCATTTCACGAGGCATACCAGAGTGGTTGACCAAGGCTTCCCTTGTTGACCACACTGCATCTAGACTGCTGTGCTGTGCCGGATCAGTTGATCATCGGCACAGCGCAGTGGCCATTTTTATTTTAATGAAGCGGGGATTATTTAAATCCCTGCTTCTTTGACTATGCTGAGTAAACTATTTTACATGGCCTTATCGTCGGAGCCATGTAGTCTAGATGTACTCCCTGAGTAAATCTTTTCTGAATCACTTCTACTAGCTTTCAAACAACCCTCCCCCCCCAACTTCACCAATCTCACTATCAGAAGCAAAGCCCACACATATCATGACCCACAATCTCAAAGCAGCACCAGACTCTGCCAGAAAAACAGATGCAGAACCTGGAGACATAGCTCCACTGCTAAGATTATCAATCCTCCCCACAATACACCTTTCTTGAACCAGAGGTCCTACACATAACTGTCACAATATGTGTTGTTCTTCATCCAATGCACTAAAACTCCAGTAACTACAATGTGGTTGTAACCAGATAATCACTACACTCTCGAATGAACTCATACAAAAAAATGATGAAAGACAAAAACAACGTATTACCTGTGCTCACACTTTTTACAAAATGCTCATTCCTTATCTGACTTCTGTGTCCTCATCCTGAAAGGATACCTCCAAAAGATAAGCCTGAGAGCTTAAATTCATAACTTGGTTAGGCACTAAAAATCATGGAACCCAGTAAAAACACTGGATTTATGTCTTGTTACAACAATCTATAATCCTTCAAATCTCCTTTGGCCTATGACTGTACAAGTGTTAATTGCCCATTTCATCTTGAATGGTATCTTACAACATGTTAATTCCTTATCTGTTCCACCTGGTACTTGGGGTACATCTACACTGCACAATTAGTTCGAAATAAGCTATTCCGGAACAGTTATTCTGAAATAACTTATTTCAAAATAGCAGGTCTACACTCAAGGGAAGCTTCAGAATTAGTCCGAGGCAGGCTTTCCTAATGTAGATGTGCTATCTTGATTTATAGCCCCAAAAGGCACTGGTGAGAGCTAACTTAGAATGGCCCTGGTGAGGAGCAATTTCGAAATAGCAGCAGTGGAGCATCTAGACATGCCTTATTTTGAAATAACTATTTCAGAATAGGCATTATTCCTAGTAGAATAAGGTATACAGTTTTCATAATATGCTGTCCATTATTTCAAAATTATTTTGAAATAACGGAATGGCTGTGTAGACGCTCACATTGTTATGTTGAAATTAATGGTGCAGTGTAGACACACTCTTGGTTATGACACTCTGAGTACCAGATTTGAAGAAGGCTCGGTGAGAGTTTGAAAAATTTGAAAGCGTTTGTCTTCACCTACAAAAGCTGATTCAATAAAATATATTACCTCCCCACTTACCTCCCTAGTATCCTAGGCAGAGCTGGCTTTAGGAAGTGCAGGACCCAATTCGAACTGTTTCGATGGGGCTCTGGCAGCCAGGATTTTTTTATTGAGAAAAAAAAACCACCACACACGAGAAAAGAGTCACAGCCCCTTTAAACCCCCAGCCACAGGGCAGAGTCATGTCCCGCCAGTATCATTGTGGCCCCCAGGGCTTCCAAAGTTGAATAGCCTTGAGTTAGTGGGCTGGCAAGGACCACAACATCAGCCCATACAGAAAGACACAAAAAGCATAGCCTTCAGTGGACAAAGGGATGTGGCCTAGGTTAACATCAGATTCATCTGGGAAAACCAAACTTCACACTAAACTGACTATAGAAAAGATTCCTCGGAGCAACAGTAGGTCATGATGTACAGATATCTGCACCTCAGTATTGTATTATGTCTCTATTTCAGGGATTTCTAAACATTCATCTCAGACAAGCTTGCAACATATTTATGTGCATTTCTACTCTACATATTTCAGTCTATTCTGAAGCAGTCCTACTCATCTCTTGCAATTTTTCACTCTTGTCATGAAATCCACAGATATTAGCTAAAATGATCGCTAAAAGGATAGCAATAAAGGCAATGAAAAGCATAACCATGAAGGAGTAAGATGGAAGCATAGCATGGTCCAGAGGAGTATTACAGTGGGTAGAAGTAATGGGATAGCATTTTGTAAAGCAAGATTTAAGCAAAAGAGCAGGGAAAACGTCCTGCCAGTGAGGGCTAGTCAGCTGCAGAATAGTTTCCCATACAGAAATACAAACCCTTGCCCTTGAGGCTATTAAGCATGGAATGAACAGTTGGCTAATATACTTTAGGTGCAATTCAGCATTAGCAGGTGGCTGAATTTAAAAATGCAATAAGGTCTTTTCCATCTCCCATGTAAAGGTCATGTGATATTAAAGTAACAAAGACTTTTATTTGTAGAATAGTGATAGAAATGTAGCTGTGTTAGTCTGGTGTAGCTGAAACAAAATACAGGACTATGTAGCACTTTAAAGACTAACAAGATGGTTTATTAGATGATGAGCTTTCGTGGGTCTGGCCCACGAAAGCTCATCATCTAATAAACCATCTTATTAGTCTTTAAAGTGCTACATAGTCCTGTATTTTATTTGTAGTCATTTGTAAATCAGCTCTATACATTGCCTCCACCCCTATGACTCTGTATTGTGGGAACAATGATTGCTCCAAGACTACAAGACTCGAAAGAGAGTCTAGTATTCACATGCTCAGGGTAGTGAGACAAAAGGTAGAATAAATGGTTTAGCATGGATGGCCATGCAGCTCCTTGTCAAAAGGAGATGATGAAATAGTTTCATCTATAAAACTATAAAATATGAAAAAGATCAGAACAGTAAAGACACAGATACATTTCTTAGGATACTCAAAGTATTAAGATTCAGACACCTTATGACCACAACAAAGACTGTAATGAGAACAGGAAAATGATACAACATTAATCTATTTTGACAAGCATCATGGTAGGAATGAGAAAAAGAGACTAATTTAAGCTATGCCTGTTGGAGTCTTTGGACAGTAATCTTTTTCTTCCCCCTCAGATACCACAGTATAGCATTCGATTGAAGATAAGATTAAACATAATTCATTAAAATTCTCATGTGACTTCGGAATTAATTTGGAATGGATTGTGTGAAGAATGGCACAAGATGAACCTTATATGTGCTATCATATCAGGAAGAGACAGAGAATGAGAAGTCTTCATAGTGTACTGGGTTTTGGTTTTTTTTTTTTAAACCATCTTCTGTAGGTAAAGGAAAAAAAGTTTTTGAGAGCAAGGAGAGCTCTGTGAAGCTAGAAAGCATGTCTCTTCCACCAACAGAAGTTAGTCCAGTAAAAGATACTAGCTCCTCCATCTTGTCTCTCTCATGCCCTGGGACCAACACAGCTACAACATGCTTATGTGTATGCAAGATGGCCAGCCAACGTTCTAGGAACATAATAAGCAAAGCAACCTGGGAGGGGCTAGTAGGTAGGGAGATGCTAGCATCACTGTAATGTGGGTACGGAATAGAGAAGGTGCAGGGGAAGAGGCCACGTTGAAAACCGGGGGCAGGAGATGTTCTGTCAGCATTGATTTTCCTGGAACTGTCAAATGATAGATGGTTGCATGTGAAACTTCAAACTTTACTGATCACTGTGATTTGTCCTTACAATTCATCATAGATTTGTAATCATAAGCAATTGGTGGGCTAACTCTCACATTTACTAATCTGGATTGTTCTGCAGTTCACCTTGTCCTTTCCCACTAAACTCACTTAGGGTATGTCTACACTACAGTGCTAATTTGAACTAACTTAGTTCGAATTAGTTAATTCGAACTAAGCTAATTCTAACTAGTGCATCCAGACTTAAAAACTAGTTCGAATTAGTGTTTTGCTAATTCGAACTAGCATGTCCACATAGAGTGGACCCTGAACCGAAGTTAAGGATGGCCAGAAGCAGTGCCGGCAGGGCATCAGGTTAGGACTTAGAGTGTGGAGCTGCTGTCTCAGGCTAGCCGAGGGCTGTGCTTAAAGGGACCCGACCCCCACCCCGGACAGACAGTTCTCAGGGGTTCCCCGCTTGCAAAGCAGTTGGAGTGCCCTGAGTGCCCACTCTGAGCACATAACAGCACTCGGCCATCAGCCCGGCTGCACTTGCCGCAGGCTGCCATCCGGAGGGGGGTCAATCAAGGGGCTTCAGGAGAGCTTCCACCCCGAGGAGCCCGCAGAGCCAGCCCAGTCCTCCCCATCGGGGGCTCGTACCCCATTCCTCCCTCACCTCCTTCCACTTACCCCTCCCTAGTCCCCCTTCCTGATGTACAAAATAAAAGACACGTGTTCAAAAATAGAAACTCTCTTTATTTCACAAAACTTGGGTGGGGGATAAAACTGTGGGGAGACGGGGGAGAGGAGGCGGGAAAGGGCAGGAGAGAGTGTGGGAGAGGGGAGGGGGAAAACTGGGAGGAGGGAGCTGGAAGGGGGAGGCAAGGGAAAGGAGGGGGAGGGGAAACTCAGGGATTTGGGTGGGGGGTCTCGCCGGGCCAACTGCCTCCCAGCACGGCGAGGGAGGGGGCCTTGGCGTCCCCGGGGGGATGGGGTGGAGGGTGCGGAGGTTGAGGTGGGGGGTGTGGACATTGAGGAAGAGGGTGTGGGGGTTGAGGAGGAAGAGGTGGGAGGAGGGCAGGAGTGGGAGGAGGGACAGAAGTTGGGGGAGCAGCAGGCGCAGGACCAGCACTGTTCTGAAAATATACCTCCTAAAGTCAGGATAAGAAGAGTATAGCTACTTCTTTATATTTGGAAAAGCTGAAGTTTATTTAACTGCCTAATTTCATCTTGTGAAAACAAGATTCAGATCCATGTAACAATCATGGAAACATCAATAATGACTCCTTGCCAAGATTTGCACTTAGAGCAGAGGTAAAATCCAGTCAATAATACTGTAATTATTACATTTAGATTCACAATTTCACAGCAACGCTTCAGAGGATATTTGAATTTTCCATATAGTATTTTTGGTACATACTAACTTTTGCAAAGGAAACATTTTAAAATAGTCCCTTTCTGAAATTTAGCTCTGACTGCTTATTCCGTGTTGAGATTATTCAGTCCGGGTTAATCACCCAGTTCGTTATTGATAGTTCTGACTGTAGTAATTTTGTGACAAAGATTGAGAAAGAGAACATGATATGGTTCACTTTGTTTGCTGTGTTAGCATAGTTCTGAAGGAAGCCTGTGCACTGTTGTTGGAAAGATTCACAGCAGGTTTTGTGCCACCAAGTTAGAGTCCCTGCCTGTGTACTTCATCTAACGTAGTTCATCAGGCAACCATGCTGATTTTAACTGATTGGGCGAAGGTGATAATCTGGTGCTGATGGTATAATCAGAGTAACAGCAGCAGCTATTTCAGCCTATGCACCGTTTAGTTCTGAAGATTGGTTACAGATTGTGTAGATATAATGGGAGTTGTTAAGTACAAGGCAATCCCAGTTCAGTGCCCTGCAGAAAGCCATTTTACTCACTCTGAAAGAGAAAAGAGTGATTCTCACTCATATTGAATACAATGTGCTTTAATTGCTGAGTCCACTCCCAATTATTTTCCCAAACCTGCTAGTGTTTTGGTGTGTTCGCTGTTTAAAACTGGCCATTCACTATCAGCATATTTACCAAAACTGATTATTCACATTTCTTATATTCAGCATGTGTATGAGACTTCTCAGTGATTTCATCTGTATGAGACTTCTCAGTGATTTATAGAATTGGAAATTAAACTCGGCATACTCAGTAAAACTGTGATGGTTGCTATTATTATAATTAATTGCATTTCTAGCATTTGGAATTGGTTGATTGTCCTTCTCATTCTACCATGGACAAGTTTCCAGTTTATTATTAGCTGGGTAATTCTTGAATATAGTAGCATATCTCATTTTCTCTTTATTTTAATCAAGAAAATTCTGTTTTGGTGTCTTCTATTGGGGAATTTTTTTAAAGAGAAGACAGATTTCCTCAGAGAATTCGGATATCAATGTTGATAGGCCGCTCCAATGTAATTTCTAATTTTTTAATGTAGTTATACTAGATGTTATAGAAGAAAAACTGAGGATACTGAAATATTGTATTTCCAAAGCTAGTATTCTGAATATCAGTAATCATCATAGTTGTATATTTCAGACCAAATTTCAAACACCAGTTTTGAGTTACACAGGTAAAATATGCATGCTCAGGTATCATATTGCTCATGTAAAATGGGAAATTATATGCAAAACTAGACCCTTGCACATGCAAATTTTATATTTAAATGATATTATCTATTTTAGTCACACACATTTACACATTTACACATACCTGATTGCATCCATATTTTGCAGGTGCTACTAATGCACGTATTTGACAATGCAGCCATTAGTTCCTTTTAGTGCTACAGTATAATCACCTGAAGTACAAGCCCCATCTATTTTTCTCATAATTTTTCCCTGCTCTCTATGAAGGACATGACACATCTTTGAGCCTTGAAGAGAATATACATTGTCATGTGAATATTGGGCACATTTCTTCTCCACATAGCTGGAAAAGAAATTGAACCGTGATTGAATGCAAACATTCCTGATTAGTTCTATAAAACATCAAACTAATCCCAGAGTGAACAAATTATGATAGGTGCATGGTCATTTTTGTCTAATAATTTAATAGCACACTTTGCAGACAGACCCTCAAAGCCTAGGTCTTTATATTGCACCTGTAGCAGCTTCACAAAGAGGGAGAATATTAAACGCTTAGTAATGGTATTTTCATTTAGTACAGATGGAAGCAAAGGTGACCATGCCACAGTAGATCAAATTTTCAAGCTTTGTCTTCATGATCATTTAATCTGTGCTTAAATTATGATTACATTAAGGTTGTAGCCATGTTATTCCCGAGATATTGGAGAAGTAAAGGTGAGTGGAACACTATCTTTCATTGGACAAAATTCACCCAAAGAAGAACTCTCTGTCATTAAAAGTTTGTCACTTTCACTAACAGAAGTTGGGCCAATAAAAGATATCCCACTCTGCCTCTAAAATAATGATAGCACTTGTTTCTCAAGTTCCTTTCCTTCAAATGCATCAAAGTGACTAAACCTGTATGAATGAAGGTAATAGGAACGTAACATAAGATTATAAAAATCGCCATACTGGGTCAGACCAAAGGTCCATCCAGCCCTATATCCTGTCTGCCGACAGTGGCCCATACTAGATGACCCAGAGGGAGGGATCAAATTTAGATGTTTTTATTTTATTTTATTTTATTTTATTTTATTTTTATTTTATTAAAAAACTATACATAGCCTTGGCTTTTAAAAGCAGCTTTACTCTGGATGAGTTTTTAACTCACTAATCAATTTCTTGGTTTGGTGTAATTTTTAAGCTATTTAGATCAAAACTTATGGCCTGTTGATGGGTTTTTTTAGAACAGCATTCATTTCCTTAGAAACAATGTTAATGCCCTGGCCCCCAAAAAACACTTAGGCTATGTCTAGACTGCAAGCCTCTTTCGAAAGAGGCTCTTTTGAAAGATACTTTCGAAAGAGCCTCTTTCGAAAGAGAGCGTCTAGACTGCACGTTGAACTTTCGAAAAAGCGGCTTGCTTTTTCGAAAGAAAGCATCCAGTGAGTCTGGATGCTCTCTTTCGAAGAAGCCCTATTTACATTCAAGAACGCCTTCTTTTGAAAGAGGAACTTTCGAAAGAAGGCATTCTTCCTCGTAAATTGAGGTTTACCGCCATCGAAAGAAAAGCCGCGTTCTTTCGATTTAATTTCGAAAGAACGCGGCTGCAGTCTAGAAGCAGGTGAGGTTTTTTCGAAAAAAGGCTACTTTTTTCGAAAAAACACCTGAGTCTGGACACAGCCCTAGGGAAAAGTGGAGATAGTCCAGCTCAGTCACCCAGGCTTCTAAAATCTAATTCCCACCATCACATTTTCAGCACATCACTTAACCCTCTCTTGTACAAACACAGCGACTGGAGCTCTCTGAACTTATTTACACCCTTTGTTCCAGTCATCTTTCCTGGGAACATAGTGTAGAAGTTTTAAAAGTGACTTACAAGCACAAGTTCCATTGAAAATCTGTAGGCGTTAGGAAATGCAGATGATACCAAGATCGGAGGGGCTGCAACTGCTTAGAAGGATAGGGTTATAACTCAAAATGATCTGAACAAACTGGAGAAATGGTCTGAGGTAAATAGGATGAAGTTTAATAAGGACAAATGCAAAGTATTTCACTTAGGAAGGAACAATAAGTTTCACACATACAGAATCGGAAGCGACTGTCTAGAAAGGAGTACTGTAGAAAGGGATTTGGGGGGGGGGGGTCATAGTGGACCACAAGCTAAATATGAGTATTCAGTGTGACACTGTTACAAAAAACATGATTCTGGGGTGCATTAATAGGAGTGTTGTGACCAAGATATAAAAAATCATTCTTCCGCTCTACTCTGCACTGATTAGGCCTCAATTGGAGTATTGTGTCCAGTTCTGGGCACCACATTACAAGAAATCTGTGGAGAAATTGGAGACGGTCAAAAGAAGAGCAACAAGAATGATTAAAAGTCTAGAGAACATGAGTTATGATGGAAGACTGAAAGAATTGGGCTTATTTAGTTTGAAAAGGAGAAGACTGAGAGGGGACATGATTGCGGTTTTCAAGTATCTAAAAGGGTGTCACAAGGAGGAGGGAGAAAAATTATTCTCCTGGTCTCTGATAATAGGATAAGAAGCAATGGGCTTAAACTGCAGCAAGGGAGGTTTATGTTGGACATTAGGAAAAACTTAAACCAGTTAAATACTGAAATAAATTGCCTAGGGAGACTGTGGAATCCTCATCTCTGGAGATATTCAAGAGCAGGTTAGATATACATCTATCATGGATGGTATAGACAGTGTTTGGTGCTGCCGTAAGGACAGGGGACTGGACTCGATGACGTCTCAAGGTCCCTTCCAGTTCTCATAATCTATGATTCTATAATTCTATAAAAACTAACCAGCTTTGGTGCTTTTGAAAATTCAGCTAGGTGCTTTTCTGCATCTTTAGGTCACTAAATTAGATAGAACAGGTTAGGAACAATTTAGCAAAGCTAAACGTACACAAATCTATGGGTCCGGACTTAATGCAGCTGAGGGTATTGAGGGAGTTGGCAAATGTCATTGAGGAGCCTTTGGCCATTATCTTTGAAAAGTCATGGAGATCGGGAAAGATCCTGGATGATTGGAAAAAGGCAAATGTAGTACCCATCTTCAAAAAAGGGAAGAAGTACGATCCAGGGAACTATAGGCCGGTCAGTCTTACCTCGGTTCCTGGAAAAATCATGGAAGGGATCCTTAAGGAATCCATTTTGAGGCACTTGGAAGAGAGGAAAGTGATTAGGAATAGTCAGCATGGATTCACAAAGCCTGACCAATCTGATTAGCTTCTATGATGAGGTAACTGGCTCTGTGGATGTGGGAAAGTCAGTGGATGTGATATACCTTGACTTTGGCAAGGCTTTTGCTATGGTCTCCCACAATATTCTTGCCAGCAAGTTAAGGGAATGTGGATTGGATAAATGGATGGTAAGATGGATAGGAAGATGGCTAGAAGGCCAGGCCCAGTGGGTAGTGATCAACAGCTCGATGTCAGGATGGCGGTCAGTTTCTAGCGGAGTGCCCCAAGGTTCAGTTCTAGGACTGGTTTTGTTCAATATCTTTATTAATGACTGGATGAGGTGATGGATTGCACCCTCAGCAAGTTTGTGGATGACACTAAGCTAGGGGGAGAGGTAGATACGCTTGAGGGCAGAGATAGGGTCCAGAGTAACTTAGACAAATTGGAGGATTGGGCCACAAGAAATCTGATGAGGTTCAACAAGGACAAGTGCAGAGTCCTGCACTTGGGACGGAAGAATCCCAAGCATTGTTACAGGCTGGGGACCAACCAGCTAAGTAGTAGTTCTCCAGAAAAGGACCTGGGGGTTACAGTGGATGAGAAGCTGGATATGACTCAATATTGGGCCATTGTAGCCAAGAAGGCTAATGGCATATTAGGTTGCATTAAGAGGAGCATTGCCAGCAGATCCAGAGATGTCATTATTCTCCTTTATTCAGCTCTGGTGAGGCCACATCTGGGCTACGTCTAGACTGGCATGATTTTCCGCAAATGCTTTTAATGGAAAAGTTTTCCGTTAAAAGCATTTGAGGAAAAGAGCATCTAGATTGGCACGGACGCTTTTCCGCAAAAGTACTTTTTGTGGAAAAGCGTCCGTGCTAATATAGACGCGCTTTTGCGCAAAAAAGCCCCGATCGCCATTTTAGCGATCGGGGCTTTTTTGTGCAAAACAAATCTGAGCTGTCTACACTGGCTCTTTTGCGCAAAGGCTTTGCACAAAAGAGACTTTTGCCCAAATGGGAGCAGCATAGTATTTCCGAAAGAAGCACTGATTTCAGACAGTATGAAGTCAGTGTTCTTGCGGAAATTCAGGTGGCCAGTGTAGACAGCTGGGAAGTTTTTCCGCAAAAGCAGCTGCCAGTCTAGACACAGCCCTGGAGTATTGTGTCCAGTTCTGGGCCCCCACTTTTGAAAAAGGCGTTCTTCCTCGTGAAATGAGGAGTACCGCTGTCGAAAGAAAAGCTGCGTTCTTTCGATTTAATTTCGAAAGAACGTGGCTGTAGTCTAGACGTAGGTGAAGTTTTTTTGAAAAAAGGCTACTTTTTTTGAAAAAACCCTGCAGTCTAGACACAGTCTAGGAGGGTAGTGAAGCACTGGAATGGGTTACCTAGGGAAGTAGTGGAGTCTCCATCCCTAGAGGTGTTTAAGTCTCGGCTTGACAAAGCCCTGGCTGGGTTGATTTAATTGGGATTGGTCCTGCCTAGAGCAGGGGGCTGGACTTGATGACCTTCTGAGGTCTCTTCCAGCTCTATGATTCTATGATTCTATGATAAATGCCTTTGAAAATCTGGCCCTCAGGCTCTTTTGGAAATCTTTCTTGTGTTTTATATGTTTACTCTAAGCCTTCTGAGTTTTCAATTGATTTGGAACTTCCCATTTTAATCAGATCCTTTGCATACACCTCACATCTATGTTTCCAAAGCAGTGACCCCAATACCCTCCACTTTCCCCCAAAATATAGATTCTTCAGGCCTGACAGCATTCATTTATCTTATTCTTATAGTCTTTCAAAGAGTGATGTTCACCATATTGTTATTGCCTTATTCATTTTCTATTGTATCCCTTGACTACTACAAGGTAGCAGATTTTGTTTATTTAAATGTATTCATTAAAATTGATGGTATATGGACAAGGTTATTGGTTTGAATGATTTTTCCATATTAATTCTAAATACTACTACTATATCATTTAATTTAACACATATAGTTCCTAACTTACTTCCTTGCTCTTAGACTAATTTGTATCTACACTGAATTGCATTTATCCATCTAGTACCTAATCATCTTACAAGGTCCATAACCTTCAGACTATTTTTATGGCAACGTGCTTGGCAATATAGAATAAGAAGGATTTTTACACAGAAAATCTATTTAGTACAATGGATATTATACATGGAGATTTTGATCTTTTGTAACCCATGATTCTATTTAAAACATACAATAAAGAAATTGATTATATTCATTATTTATAGTGAAAATATTTATGTAGCCAAATCCTACTGTTTTACCTTGGACCCATCACTTTCACATAAACTCACTCTATACAGTGTTTCTGGGGTGCACGCAGGGAGGAAAATAACATGGTTGGAACAAAGGCCAGAAGGAAGAATGTTTGCAGATATCTCAGTCTAACACCTGCTCAGTATAAAAATGTAAGTATTTACACAAAGGAATCAGAGGGGAATAAATGAGCAATGATGCACACTGTGTTAAACCCTTTCAAATCATCAGATTTAAAAAAAAAGAAAAGCATTTACACACAGTGGTTGTATTTGCATGCATCTGTCTTAACTACTTCCCTTTGAGCTGCTAGCAGAACCTGACTAAGGCCAAGCTCCTCACACAACCACTGCCTTCTTTGACTACAGAAACTGGGATTTGGGGAAACCTCCATGACCAAATGACTGCTTTGGGGTCTTGATGTGTCTGCACCACCCTATCTGTCCCTTGCTTTGCCAACCTGCAAAATGGGAATACTTTCCTACAGTGCAGGGGAGATGTCGGGATTACTTAATTCATATTTATTCAGTGCTTTTGAGATTTTCAGAAGAAAGATGCTATTTAACTGGAAAGTATTATGTTTATTATGCAACTTTTCTTCAAAAGCCTAACCTAGAGGATTGAGATAATAACTTCTTCAATTATCTATAAGTATTAAAAGTAAATTTTAATTTTAGAAGAGAAAAAAATTGCTAGGAGAATAATCAAAAGACTATCATCACTGACATTTTACTGAACATGTTATTAGAAAAGTGCTCCTTGTTAGAAGTGTTTTTTTCCAGGATTATAATTGCACAAAGTGGTTAATAGCTGCTGGCTAGAAGCATTCCTGCCCACAGAAGCAAAACTGTTTAAAAGCAAAACATTTTGAAACATTTTCTATATGCTTGTTCAAACTTGCAACAAGAGTTAAGCACAGTATAAGTATTGTGATATATCATAAAATGCATTTTGCCGGTTGTTTTGAACAGCCTATAATTCCTTATTGCACAGGAGTTTCATTTATAGCTATAGGTATTGGATATCAGGAACTAATGTTGTGCAGCAGATAGGACACTGGACATTGACTGGATACCTGGGTTTTATTCCTGACTCTGTCATTGACTTGCTATGTAATCTAGCTACAACACTTGACTTTCTGTGCCTTTGTAAAACAGAGATAATGATAATTATCTTCCTTGGTAATATGCATTAAGATCTACAGTTGGGAAGTGATATATGACCCTAAGACACAAAACAATTA
Source organism: Pelodiscus sinensis (assembly GCF_052426305.1). NCBI lineage: Eukaryota > Metazoa > Chordata > Testudines > Trionychidae > Pelodiscus > Pelodiscus sinensis. The sequence goes on from NC_143053.1 coordinate 52,071,528, forward strand.
AGCATGTGCTATTACCATTGGCTCCTACAGGAATACTCAAATGCTTAAAATTAAACATGAGCCTTAATGCTTTGCTGAATCGGGGCCTCTAAGAGTTATGTACTCAGATCAACCTGGAATTATGTATTTAGAATTACTATAAGGTATTTTGCATAGTTCCAGCCTGTATGAAACACTTTTGTGTCATTCATTGTCTTATATCAAGTTGTATCATTTCCTTGAGGTTTAATATGATGACATGTAATTGGTTTTTGGTGCCATTCTGTGTGAGAACATATCATCTCCCATTAGAAGAGTAGAGCTATTTGGTGCCAAAAGAGAAGGAGATACAAAATGGTTTCATGGCATACTTAAAATGATAAATATCTGCATTACTCTTCGGCTGACTTGCAAAAAAACACTCTAGTCGTCGGAATGCCTTAATCAGCCTGTCAAAGAACATTAAGTGATTCTAACATCCAAAGAAGTAATGTTGCCATTAATCAACTTCTACTGTAGTTATTGATAAATTATTTAGTCAGTTAATGGAATTTAAATTTCTTAATTGCAATTGTGTATCACCCGGATTGCTAGTTAAAGTTGGTATAAAAGACATACACTCAATTGCACTTAAGCCCTGGAATGGGCAGTGAATCTTCAGAGAGAATGTGTAATAAACCCTCCACCCCAAAGATGCTACTGCAGCACTAGAGTGACTGTAGTAGCCATCCCCAAAATGGCAGGAAATCTCCTGCCACTGGCACCGCCATGGTTTGGCCCTGCACTACTCCCATATCCCAGATCCTATACAGCTGGGTTCCACATCCCAGAGTGAGTACAGATGTGCAAAGGAACAACAAAATTTATGCCACAGAGAAGGGGGGAGGATTTGCCCCCATAGGAAGCATTCTGAAATGCAGTTTCTACCTGGTATACAAAGACGAGACATTTGGATCCTGAAATTTTGGATTACCTGGATGTTATTTAAAGGAAAAAGCATTGAGTCATAGAAAGCCTATGAATGTTTGCTATGAAACATAGACTCAAACCTCTTTTTTTCTAAATGCTACAGTAATGAAGCTCTCAATGTTAATGAGGAGAGACTACGGTGTGGTATGTGTTAAATTCTCTGAGCTCAGTTCTGATACCCTTACAGCGAGGGAGTAGTATCTTAGTCCTCAAGCAATCCCATGGGAATCAATGGAACTGCTTACCGGATAAAGTTCTGCTCAACACCAGTAAGGGTATCACAATCTCACCCTTTGATTATTAGAGTGGTAACTAAAAAACTCTATTGAGGATGGAGGAAATGCATGTCATTGTATATTCACATCTTGAAAAGATCACACAGGAAATTATATGCAAAAATCTGTTGGCAGCATTCCAAAATGAAAAAGAATTAACGGAATGCAACACAAGCATGTAGCATCTCAGTAGATAGCATTCTTCACAGATGGAAAGGGGAAGTATGAAAAATGTAGGGGAGGACACAGAGGGGAATTAATTTACCAAGAATCTGTGAACTTTGAAAGGTACAATCAATGTAGAGTGCAGGAGACTGGACTTTATGGCCTCTCAAGGTTCCTTCCAGTTCTATGATTCTATGATGTAGAGATGTAAAACAATATTTGCATTACTAGCATGGTTGGAGCCCTGGTGTCGTAGACGCTATACACACATTTTGTGTTCTATTTAGTACTGATTTGCTACACATTATTTTATAAATAGTTTGTTGAATCTAACATTAGGTCATGATGTTAAACAGAATATTGTGTCTGCTGAAACTAATGAGACTTCTGCATAGATGAATTTGTCATTTAAGAGTGTGGAAGTGCCTTTTGTCATTTGGCTAAATCAAATCCCAGCAGCAGGAGTAACACCAACAAGGGACACAGGATTATAATTATATAAAAAGAGATTCAGGAGGGTATATTTGAATAGTCTCTAGTCTGCATTTCTTAAGCACCTGAATAAATTCAGTAGAACTATACTTTAAATAGGCACATTTTAAACACACAGCAACATGGGGAAAGCGATTCGCTGAGACAGCTAAGGTTTCTCTGTGGTTTGACACAGCAGACAGCTTGACATATCTTAGCCAAATTCCATAATGTTGGGGAGAAATGGCCACACTAATTGAATCTTTGTCTATCACAAAGACTAGATGGCTTGTAATCCACTCTTGCTGCATCAGAATGTGTGTCATCATAGGTACTTGGGGCAGGTATATTAAACAGACAAGCAGGAAATCTAAACTACCTTTGCAAACCTAAATTCCAATCAGCTACTTACACAAAGCTAGACTTACACAAAGCTAGAGTTCAGCCCAGTGCACTTGTGATCTGAACTCTGAATATAGCATACATATTTTGCCTATAAAATGCCTTCCTCAGAATTGCTTGGGGCACTGAACAAAGCCATTTCAAAACCCGTCTAAAAAATGTAAACTTTACCCTTTTAAAACTTTAAATAGGTTAATGAAAAGACAAGGGATTCAGTACCAAAAGGAATTAGGGAGAATAGGGAAAGTAATAACAATAGAGCTAAGAGCAGATAGTAAAAATACTTCTCAGGTAAAAGTTATGGCCAAGATTTTGAGTGCTCAACCAGAGAGAGTTTATATGGGCTTCATTTTAAGAAGGTCGTACATTTAAAGAGTCTCAAATTAGCACCCACCACTAGTCACTTGTAGCTCCTTGTACTAAATTATGGCAGCCCTGGGACTGTTTTAATTTACATAAGGGCTGCACTACTGCACACAGCCACCAGAATCTCCATAGCACTCAGTGCTAGACATGCTCCTACTCCTTGTCCCTAATGTGCCTCTTTTTGACTCTAGGGCCATGGTCAACAACCTATCGATTGCGATCAGGGCCAGACCAGTCGATTGCGAGGCATTTGGGGTCCTCTTATTTCCCCCCACCCCCAAGAAACCCCACTGCTTACCTCCAGCGACAATGGAGGTAGTGCCGGCTTCCTGCAGGGTGTGTGGAAGTCCCACAGCTGTGCGCCACTTCTGGGGTTTCAGGAAGTGAGCTGACTGCACCTCCTCTCCCTAACAGCTGGTGTGGTACCAGACCAAGGTCTGTGGCATGCCGGGAACGTCCTTCGTGGGAGCGGAGAGGGAGTAGAATTCCCCGGAGGAGGCGCACACTGAGACGAGCTTCCCCTGCGGGGGAGGGGAAGGGGCTAGGAGTCCCTGGAGGAGGTGAACGCCGGGATGAGCTTCCCCTGTTAGGAGGAGGGGCTAGGAGTCCCCGGAGCAGGCAAGTGCCGGGGACTCCCTGTTCCCTACCCTCACCAACACCCTGTCCCCTACTTCAGAGAACTTCTGAAAAAAAATCTTCTGAAATAGTGCGTCCACACACAAAAGTGCATCAAAAAAGCAATCTGCTTTTTCAAACAGAATGTCCAGACTGATTGGATGCTCTCTCGCATAAAAGGCCACCCAGAACCACTTCAGCCAGGCTTTAGGTCACCAGTTGCTTCTGAGTCCTGGTGCCAGAGCCTTGAAGAGATACTCACTTAAAGGGAACCCCCTCCCCCATTTCTCTGTTTCTGCTGCGTGCTTGCCTACCTCTTCCAGGGACAGCAAAGCTCTCGCAGTGCCTGCTGTGGCTGCCCTGCTTTTGTGGACGCCACAGCTTTTGTCTTGGTGCCATGGAGCCAGAGCTGCCCCTGGGAATGCGATGGCCCCACACAGCCATGCTGCAGTTTTTGCAGAGCTTTGTGCCAGCTGCCTTCCTGGTTCCGCACAAGCTCAACCACTAGCTCATTCTTGGGAACCCTCTCCCTGGATGTGGAAGCTACACTCTGACAACTGCACCCCAGAGTGGAGAGGCGTTTTTAGCGGCTCAACACCAGTTTGGACTAGTGAGACCGGCTTTTCATGGAGCAGTGGGACGACCAGCAGTGGCTCCAAAACTTCCACATATGGAAGGCCACCTTTATGAAGCTGTATGCCTGGCTCACCCTCACCCTCCGGCGACGCGACACCCGTCTGTGTCCCGCCATCCCCCTGGAGAAGCAGGTCGCAATCACCATCTGGAAGCTCGCCACCCCAAACAGCTACTGGTTGGTGGGCAGCCAGTTCGGCATGGGGAAGTCCAACATTGGGGCCCTCCTCATGGAGGTAAGACCTCTGGGGCTGCAGTCCCTGGAGGGGGAGAGTCCTGGAAAAAGGGGACCCTCAGGAAAGGGGTGGTTGGGGGCTGTGGGGGATGGAGTGGGGGAACCATGTCCCCAGGGGGTTGTGCCATCCTGCACTCACACAGCCCTGATGCTGGGGGGCGGCCTCATAGGGGGTGGCTCCTGGGGTGTTTGAGGAAGGAGAGGGGGGCTGACACTTCCCAAGGGTTCAGGTACTCCCTCTCTCATTCTCTGTTTTGTGTGTTTGTTTGTCTCCTTCTGCAGGTGGTGAGGGCCATCAACTCCATCCTGCTGCAGCGGGTCATCTGCCTGGGAGACCTGGACCTGATCATGGCCAGATTTGCAGCCCTGGGGTTCCCGAACTGCACTGGGGCCATAGATGTGACCCACATTCTGATCCGTGCACCAGAGCATTGAGCAGCCCAGTATATTAACAGGAAGGGCTACTTCTCAATGATGCTGCAGACCCTAGCTGACCACCGTGGACACTTTACGGACATTTTTGTGGGGTGGTCTGGCAGGGCACATGATGCCTGCAACTTTCGGAACTGTAGCCTGTATAGGAAGCTGGAGGCGGGCATGTTCTTTCCCCGCCGTGAACTAGCAGTTGGGGATGTGCAGATGCCATTATGCTTCATGGGCGACAAGGCCTACCACCTCATACCGTAGCTCATGAAGCTTTATACCAAACACCTGGATCTCAGCAGGGACCAAGTTAATGCCCATCTGAACCTGGCCAGGATCCAGGTCGAATGTGCCTTGGCTGCCTCAAGGTGTTGTTCGGGTCCCTGCTGACCTGCCTCCATGTGGGGGAGCATAACATCCCTGAGGTGGTCGCGGCATGTTATGTTCTCCACAACATTGTGAAGAGGAAGGAGGGAGGCCTTCCTCCAGGGGTGGGGGGCAGACAACAGCCGCAAGGGGCAAGCCTTCGAGCATCCACAGACAGCTGCCATCCACTAGGCCCATCAGGCCGGGATGCATATCCGGGAGGCCCTGAGGGAGAGGTTCTTTCAAGGACCCAAGTAACTCTCCCAGGGCCTCCCCAGTAAGGGCCTCTGGCTTGCTGCCCTATCCCTTCCCTACCACAACCCCTCCCTTTGTCCCTTCCCTGACCTCTCAATAAAAACACCTGTTTGGTTTTCAGCAAAACGAAGTCTGTATAGATCTTTCATTACAAAAAGCTGGGGAGAGAAAAGGGGGCTCATAATCTGGAGAGGGAGGAGGGCTCAGAGTGGCATGTGGGGCGGCTAGAGGTGACACCTCGGGTGTGGGGACCTTGTCAGAGTTGGGGTTGGGTGGGTCTGGGGACCACAGATGGGTGGATATGTGGTGGTGCTGGAGCAGGGTCGGGGATGGCAGGAGAGCAGGGGGAGGGGGCATAGGCATCAAGTGTGGAGGGGACATGGGCATTTCTTGGGGAAGGAGCAGAAGCATCGCTTGAGCAGGGAGCAGAGGCATCAGTTGGGCGGCAGGCGGAGGGGGAATGGACATAGTGGTGGGGAAGGAGGGTGGTAGGCAGGAGCAGCAATAGCAGGTGGATGTGTCATTATGTTGCGCATGATGGCACATATGGTATCACACTGCTGCAAGAACTGGTCCCACACGCAGTTCTGCCGCTCAGCGTCCTCGTGGATCTTCTGCACCAGGGTCTGCTGCATGTCGCACAGGAAGCTGACATGCTGCTGCATGAGGTCTTCCTGGACCCTGGTGCGCTTTTGAGTCCCTGGGCTCTGGTGGACAACCAGGCAAGGGAAATGTCCAGCCACAGTAGGATCCCTTCATGGGCGGCAGAGGAGCTGGGAGCAGCCTGGCTCTCCCTGGGGTCTGCATACACATCTGCAGCTCACAGCGCTCTCCATGGGAACGGGTGGTGCCTCGCACATGCAGGCATGCCTATGTGCTGTGTGTGGCACTCCTCAGTGTGTCTGGAGTCATGTCTGTGCTCTTGTGGCTAGCCTGTTTCCAGCCATGGCCGGCCAGACATGTGTGGCCTCCCCTGAGCCTGGTAGCAGGATCCCTCCCATGCTCAGGGGCTGCCTGCACTCTAACGTTGCACGTGATTCCACATGCATGGACTGCAGCACGATGTCCAGTCCAAGCAGCCTGAGAACACTCATCCCTCGCCCCCTGTGCGCCTGCCTCCCCCGCCCTGTGTGTGTGACAAAATGAGAACATTCACCTGAAGATCCTTCCCTGGCATCAGACAAAGCCTGGGAGACATCCTGGCTGACAGGCACCAGCTCCAGGGACAGGATGACAGTATCAGTGTCCATCTCCTCCTCCTCCTCCTGCTGGCCCTGGTCCTCCTCCTCCTCCACCGTGACCTCTGGCTGGATGACAATGGGGGTCTCGAGGTCGGAGTCCACAAGGATGGGTGCAGCTCCTGGTAATAGGGGCAGATGTGTAGTCTTGCCTTTGAGCGTGAGCTGCACTCTCTGGCCTTGACGTATCCCTGATGGAGCTTTTTGACCTTACTCTGGACCTGTTCTAAGGTCCGATGTGGGTGTCCACGCTCCACCAGGGAGTCTTCCATGTGCTCAAAGATGTCTGCATTGCAGTGCTTGTAACAGAGATCCCGCAATGTCTCCTCCTCGCCCCACAGCTCGAGGAGGTATAGGATCTCTGCTCCAGACCAGGAGGGTTCTCACCTCTTGGTTCCCCTGGGTGGGTCCTGGGACCCCTGTGGCTGCTCCCCAGGAGGGCCAGGATGGTGTTGGGGAGCTTGTGGCTCCGCCATTGGTGTCAAAGACTGAGGCAGGGAGAGTTGCATGGTCAGGGTGCTGCTCCCAGGATGGCTTCCTGCCACAAGGCTTGTCCAGAGCACCTGCAGCATTAAGAGCTGGCAGGAGATAAGAACTATAGAGCTGTGATTAGTATGGATGGAGTGTCCACCAGGGCACCTGTGTTATTTCCTGGAGGCCTCTTCTTTGGAAAGCAAACCCTCCTCCCCCTCCACACACGCCTTTTTCTGAAAGAGCTCTTACGGAAAAGGCATTTTTCCTCATAGAAAGAGAAGTAGCGCTGTCAGAAAAAACTCTCCGTTTTTTTTATTTACTTTCAAGAATGTGACTGCCGTGTGGCCGTAACTCAAGTTTTGTCAGAAAAACAGCATCTGCTATTTTAAAATATAGCAGACACGCTATTTTGCCATTCCTGTAAACCTCATTGCATGAGGGGTAAAGGATGGCTCGAAATAGTGCTTTATTTCAAAATTTGGCACTGTGTAGACACACCAAATTTCAAAATAGCCTATTTCGAAAGAAAATCAAAATAAGATATGCAATTTGCATAGCGTAAATTGCGTATCTTATTTTGATTTTAGAGTGCAGTGTAGATGATGTGCCCCACACCAGGGGCTGGACAAGTGTAAGGTGCTTAAGTTGGTCCTATTCTCCAGCCAGTCATGGTACCTTTAAGGCCCCCTTTTATTCTGCCAGACTAAAATATAGGAGTCAGAATCAGCTTTAGAGACAGTATCCTGCAAGAAACCCAAATGACCGAGGAAGTTTTGTACGCAAACAAGATACTCAGCAACAGCAATGCAGGGAGATGTGCTGCTGAACATTCCATGAGATAATAGCAGTTCTCTAGTAGGTTCAGGATTCCTCGAGGAAGACTTCTAGGATGGAATCTTGGCCCTATTCAAGACAATGGGAATTTTGCATTGCCTTCAATAAGGCCAGGATTTCACTCCCCATCTCTTTCTCCTCCACTGAATTCTGAGAAGCAGAATCTGTCCATTTATCATTCTTGACTGGTTCCTTCTTCCACTGTAGTCACAAAACCAACTGGAACATTGTGTCCCTTTTTTCTTCATCTGCACTTGATTTACTGTAAAGTGCTTTGAACACACTTTTAATGCTAAGTAAACAATAAGAACATTCAAACAGCCTATCTTCCTGAAAATCAGTAGTTATAAGTTCTTTCTTTCTTTCTTTCTTTCTTTCTTTCTTTCTTTCTTTCTTTCTTTCTTTCTTTCTTTCTTTCTTTCTTTCTTTCTTTCTTTCTTTCTTTCTTTCAAATTGATGGAAGAAAACAAATAGAGGAAGCAATACTTCTATCTAACCAAAGACATTTCTGAAGTGCCTTGAACAGTTATAGTCAGGCACGACGTTCACTGGCTCTGCTGAGTGCATAATAAAAATTCTGCAGCTCTGAGCTGAAACATATGTTCGGAAGAACAAAACAGAAACTAAGCTGATTAATTTAAAAGGCAGAAGTTATATATCAGTGTTTTTAATTGCTTGTGTTATTTATTTTGCCTGGAAGCAAGTCTGCCATTTTGATAAAGGATTTTAACAGTTTTATGTTATCTAGTAGTAACTGCAGATGAAATACAGTCGGAAGTGCAGTTCATGTAATTGCGCTTTCAATAAAGCAGCTGAATCCCCTTCCCCACTTCGCTCTCACTCTCATACGCGTGCGCACATGCACGCACACACACTCTTATTCGTATTCAGTGTCTTATCTCTCATTGTCTGGCTTGTGAATTATGTGTCTGCTTTTGTGTTTTCTCTCAGGATTGTTTGCCCATCACAGGCTGGTCATTTCTCATCAATAGAGATATACAGTCACTGCCATTACTAGTTGTACTTCCATGGTAGCAAACAAGAAGTATGTCCTTTGTGCTACAGTATTTAACCTTGCTTGTGCTGCAGTCTGAAGACCTCAAGCACCCAAAATTGACATGTTTTTTCTAAGTAACACCTCAACCTAGGAGCTGAAAAACCAGGCAATGTTGCCTCTGTGCTTTATACAGCCTCCCTACTAATAAAGATACTGGACTCAAAACTAGGATTACAGCTGTCATCTGTGTTTATGAAGCATTTGGCATACTAAAAGAACCTATTTTTTTCTAGTGAAACAATACTGTGCACTGGCTTGGCTGCATTAATGTAGCACTGCAGGAGCAAATGGTTACTGTCTCTTTCCAAAGGATGGTAATAGCAGAACATGAACTGGGGCATGCATCAGGGGTTAACAGGAAATGCTGAGCATGTGTATCACAAGAATTAAATGAAAGAGCTGCTGTGTGGGAAAGTGCAAGACCATTTTCCAGAAAGCCCTGCACAGCAGCAGTTGCTTTTCCCAAAAGAGCAGAAGGAACTTCATCCAAGAGAACATGTGATTGACAGAAATGGCTTCCTTACTCTCTGAGATGGGGGAAATTTACCTAGAGGTGCTATATTTTGCCAAGTGAACTAGGATTAAGTCACCATAACAAACACTCACACAGGTCACCTTGTCTGCAGACAAGAATGACATTTTGGTAGAGTTACCATTTGATTGTTTCTCTCCAGAGTACTTCACGGGAAGATAGGAACATTTATTTTTCTCAGTGAATGGAACTAAATATATACAGTAATCTCAAGGACCTAACTGCCATTTTAAGCACACAAGCCCAATATTTAAGCACCAATGGCATCCACAAAATCCATGTTCAGCTTCCATCTCGCCCTGTAGAGTCCTACATTTCTACTGTTACAGTCCTCAAGGTGCCTACATTTCAGTGTAAGGTTATGTGCACAGTTGCTACAATCCTGAAACAGCTCAGCAACTCAATGCCTAGTTCAGCCGGACTCACAGAATAAGTGTTCCCTACCCTCTCTTCTCTTTGAGACTGACCCTGGTAAGCAAGCCCTAAACTCCCATCAAAGAGACAGAGGATATGTGGTGACATTCCATTTGTAGCTTTTGGACCAATGGTATGGCACTCAGCCAGCAAATGAGAGGCCAGTGTGCAATTTCCCCCTTCACCTGACATAGAGACAGAATTTGACCCTGAGTCTCCCACTTTCCAGGTGAGTGCTTATCCACTAGGCTATTGGGTATTCTGAGATGGGGATCTCTCAGTCTCTCCCATGAAAGCTGTTGTGCATGAGTGATTAAACAGGCCCTGGAACTGGGGGAACGGGACTCTGAGACTCAAACCTCCTGGGGCTGTGGAATCTTGCTCACTCTCTTTCTGGCTCAACACATTTGTAAGTATTTATATGTGGGAAGGGTGCATACTAGTTGGGGACAAAATAACACTCCTGTTAAAACACTCAAAATTATCTTGTAACAAAAAACCCAAAGAAGCCAGAACACTATGTTGCTTGCAGCCTTATACTGAGCTCCTGTCACAACTTGCCCTTGGGCCCGTTTCCTGAGAAGTCCCTGTGAATAATGACTGTATTTGCTACTGGAAAGTATAAAAAGGAAACATATCCCACAAAGACAAACACCACTCCTCTAGCAGCTGGGCTACTGGAAACACAAATATGCCTGTTACCATCAACATGGTTTGACTTTGTGCAAAATGTCGCACTTCCACAGAGACTGACCCTTCTTTTGAACACTCTTTATATTCAAAAGCAACACTGAATGCTCTTCTGCCATGTTACCCTGATGGACGAAAGCACCCAGCATATCTTGCTCTACATCAACGCCTTACGGAGTGTATGTTCTGACCCTGCCCCATTGTCAGCTGGGCCACCCCAAAGATTCCTGGAAATTTCTCTACCTCATGCCTGATGTAAAACCATCAATTGTCATCACTCTCATAGCACAGCAGTCCTCAGTAGACTATGTGCATATGATGATATCATTCAGCACAACCAGCATCTCTGTTCCATGTCTGAAGTGCAATAATCTGAATGATACTAAAACAACAGAAATACTGAGAAAAGAAAAAGGGTCATCAGCAAATAATACACTGAAAAATCCATAGGTCTATGGTGACCATCTAGAAAGCTCACTTTTCTCAGGCCATTTTTTACATACTGTGCAGCAGTTATAAGAGATATCTTGGGGACTACCGCAAAATCCAGTAGAAACTCAGCTGACTAAAACAGAACTGTGGTATAACTTGCCATGATGTCTTGTACTACTTCATGAAGGTAACTGAGTAGTTCATTGGTGTTACCAATATAAATCCACTCTACAGAATAACCTTTTAATAATAAGGGACTAAGAGTATTGGCCAAACAAGGAGACCGTGGGCATGAACTGTGCCTTACCTCAGAACAGGGGTCAGCAACCTTAGAGCCAAATTACATCAAAATTCAGAACAAGTGGTCAACAAAGAACCATATAAGAATGCCCATTTTCACGATTGAAAATATACAACTTAGTATTACTATAATTGACATAATGATTAATAATAGCATAAATGAAACATTGTACTTAAGGACTTTATTTCATGGGACTTCTGCTGCCAAATCTTTTTGCACATTTCTTTGAAGTTTAGATCATCACTGGTCAAATCCAGCTTCATGCATGCATTCAGGCTATCTTGAGTGAATATTACATTTGATGTGATTCAAATAAGAGAAAGCCTGCTCACACATACAGGTGGAGCCAAACATTGAAAAGTAAGGCCAAGCTGACATTCTGTATGGTGTTGTATATGGCAGGAAGTTCTTTCATCATGCTCCAATTTCTCCATGTCAGCCCATTTGTGCAGTTTTGTTAATTCTGCACATTGTCGAGCAAGGCGTTCTAAATTGGAATTCAGCTTGATGAATTTTTCTACCCAGATATCTGACACCTTGAAATCAGCTATTTCCATTTCCAAATTGCTGAGATGCCTGGAAAGACTGTCAAATCTAGTTCTTCAACAGACAATTTAGGTGGATTAATCATAAATTTAAACAAAGCACTGTGTTTGCAAAAGTAAACAAAACGAGAATTGAATGTCATCAGGAGCGCAGAAACAAACCCGGCAAGCTGTTGCAAATCAAGGCTGTTATTTGGATTCTCTCTCTGATATGGATCATGAAACATTCGTAATCTTTCAAAATGTGCCAGTCTGCCCATCTCAATATCTTTGATGAAGACAGACAATTCTGACTCAATTTTGATGCTGCAGCGTAAGGACAGTATTTCCTTGCCCTTGTAGTCCAAGGTTCAACTCATTCAAATGACTGGTGATGTTGACAAACAACCAGTCAATCTGAAAGGTTGATGTGTTTGACACTCTTCATATAAAAAATGACTTAATCTTGTTAATGCAGGTGGCAAAACGCAACAAAATTTTGTCATGAGATAACCAGCAAACATTGTGCATTAGCAAATCAAGGCATTCAGAATCCTTGACCAGTGACTGAAATTGATGGTGATTAAAGGCTTGGGGAAGAATCCAACTGATAGTGTAAATGATTAGTCCCATTACATTTTCAAATTCTGTCCCCCAAGATTGCACACAAAGTGCCTCCTGAAAGCTCAGTAGTGGGCAGTTCAGCTGTTCTGACAAGAGTAAGGAATCTCCTTTATTTGCTGACCATGCTATGTGCACTGTCCATACACACAGAAACAATATTATCCAACTGTATTTTTTTTTCATTTACACAGTACATCACAGTTTTAAGGATGTGTTTACCCTTGTTTGATTTTTCAATTGTAATAGCTCGATCATTTCTTTGTGCACAGCATTTCCACAAATATCTCATCCCAAAATACACAACTGATTAATGCCAATTGTGTCGGCTGTCTTGTCCGAAGCAAACAAAAAATACGTAGCTGTACTCAAATTTTGTATTTGTTCCATGTTGATTTGATGGGCCATTTTCTCAACTCTGTCATGGACTGTTTTTGCCAATAATGACATGTCTTGAATTTTCTGTAAGATTTTGTCCTAGTAGTGAAACTTGTCAAATAGTTGATGACCAATTTTTAGCATGCGTCTCTGCATGTAATCCCCATCAGTGAAAGGCTTCCCCTCTCGAATAATGCTGTATAAGCCTGCAAAAGTTGCAGAGTTTAATATCCCACATTTTTTGATCACGTGAGCAGGCTTTTTTGTCCAATGTTCATTTTTCACCTCAGTTCTTTGCAGGCTTTTTTCATGCATAACCCTTGGGATATTTTGTAGCAAATGATGCACATTTTGACATGAAATTCGAGTTTTTTTGTTTGAGAACAGTCTCTCACGACAAATGAGATATTGTGGAAATCCAGACCTATTCATAAACCCATACAAGTCCATCCAGTCCTTTTGAAAATTTTCATGCTTATTATCTCTCTTCTCTTTGCCATTTGTACTATTAGGAGGTTACAGAGTTCACCATCACATATGATGATGGAAAGATTTCTTGACCAAACAAATAAAAAGAGAATATGCATGACCCTCCCACACCTTCCCCGCAATGAGTGGAGAGGATGGATGGTTGTTAAAATGAACAGTTAAAGGTGAAATAGACAAAAAAAATCATCTTGACATGAGTTTTTAAATTTTTGAATTAATTTTTGAATTAATTTTAATTTAAAAAGTTGTGTGTATTTTGGGAATACAGGCAGTCCCCGGGTTACATGGATCCGACTTACATCGGATCCCTACTTACAAACGGGGTGAGGCAACCTCGCACTAGCTGCTTCTCCCCAGCAAACCAGGGAGACGCGAAGCTAGCGCCCTCCCCCCCACCCCCCCAGCAGACCAGGGAGATGCGGAGCGGCTTTTCTCAGCAGACACCTCAGCTTGAGAATAAAGGACTGAGGGAAGTGAGGTGTGGGAGAATAAAACTGAGCTCTGGAGAAATGTTTGGCTAGAGTTTCCCCTACAATATGTACCAGTTCCGACTTACATACAAATTCAACTTAAGAACAAACCTACAGTCCCTATCTCATACGTAACCCGGGGACTGCCTGTACATATTTGGCTCTAGAGCAATAGGTTGCAGACACCTGCCTCAGAAAGTACTGCCATTCTTGCATTATAAACCTTGCTTTTCTAAATCTTGCCTGAACAAAGATTCATTTAGAAATCTGTGGAAAGAGAGAGGCTGTGATAAATGTGACAAGTGGCTGGAAAACAGGGTATGTCTTATAGCTATGTCAAAAGACAAAAAAAACAAAAATGCTTTGGGCTATGCACAGGTGCACATACTCAGAGAAAACTGGGACTTGTAATACACTGGGCAAGACTCAGCAGTGAGCAAGGCCTGATTCTTCTTTACCTGACACACACGTAAATCAAGGATAACTCCAGTTAAATGGGTGTAAATGAAAGAAAATTCAGCCTCAGCAAAGGTAGAAAGACCTAGACATTAAGTTTTTAACAGTCTATATTTACATTTTGTGGCATATTTACAATGTCTGAAGCCCACCACATCTCAAATGTTGGCCTTCTTCATCGTGGTCAAACACCTCAGGAGCGGCATTGTACCATTTGTGAGGCCCTGACGCTGATTGCTAATGCTATGTCATCAGGAAGCATGCAACACTCAACACAGATCTCTTTTAAATGAATTCTATAGGCTCCTATGTCACCCACCGATACCCTGACATATTTGAGCTTCATTTGCCAGGCCAGTGCCACTTGCTTTTCAAAGAGCTACTCTGTAGTGCTCATTCAGTTTGGTGGAGGGAAGCCTTTGACATTGACATGGTTCTATTATTAGAAAAACCCTAGTTCTCATCGGTTTAAATTTATTGCATGACATAATATAATACAAAAGAACCTTTTATTGAATACTTGTTGTCTGATTGTGAGGGAAATCTTCATCTATTTCAAAAACAAAACTATTCCTTGCACAGAACTGAGCAACTGGGAAACTGGACATCTAAAAAGGAAACTCCAACAACAGGCCAGGCAATCTGGACTCAATCAAAATACCCTATGCCTGGAAATTGCAGCTGTTGGAGGCAGAGCCAGGCTATGAGAAGCTCCTACATTACAATCTTCTATGGAATCAATTATAAAGGTCTCCCTGTTAATAGAGAAAAAATGAAAAAGACACAAAGCGGGACCAACATGAGGAAGAGGGACAGAATCTTCCTACCAACTCTCAGCTAGAGTATGGAGCAACCAGTCCATAGCTATTATGACAGCTTCCTGCAGGATGCAAAAGTGCCTTCAGCTAACTGGGTTTCCCCCAACAAGACCCTGGCACATGCCCTTGCTACTCCTCAAGACCAACTACAACTACCCTTCAAACTGGACTGCTAGGGCATGTCTACACAGAAGGGATAAAGCCGAAATAAGCTATACAACTAGAGCTACGTCAATCGCATAGCTTAAGTTGAAATAGCTTATTTTGGCTTTTAGTGCTATCTGTACAGCAGGACATCCGAGAAAGAGCACTCTTCCTCCAATTTTTCTTATACCTTGTAAAGTGAGGTTTATAGGAGTTGGAATAAGAAGTCCTCCAGCTCAACATTATTTCAACATCATGTCAAAATAACTGCTTGCAGTGTAGACGCGGACTATGTCATTTTGGAATAACATCAGTTATTCTAAAATAACGGTGCTGTGTAGACATAGCCCTAGGGTGAAGCTGGGACCCTCTGGGGCCCAGTATTTTTTTTGTCTCTGTGGCCTGGCTCTCCCATAAAGAATTCCTGCAATGAAAGATCCCACATTTGTGCATTCCAGAGTCTGTCAGCGGCTGGGAAGATGTATCATCAAGTTTTTGCTTTGGGCATCCAGGTTTCAGGAATGGCATCCTGTTCAATACCACCTGGGAAGGGCAAGAGTCATCTGGTTTGAATGCCCACAGGAAAACATCTTTAAAACACAAGACTAACTAACAAGTAAGCACTATATTGACCCTGCTACACATAGCTTGGCTGTAATCTCTGTCTATGGCTCTGCAGCTGGTTCCTGTCTCCAGAGGTGAGAGACTTTCAGAATCAGAAGAGAGGGCAGTACTGCACCAGGTGCTATAGGAAGTGTGGCAGTTAACAACTCCCTGCTGACTGTGTATTTGCTGCCAGGAGCACACAGTCTGCCAGGATAATTTGGAACATGACTCACTGACTTCATGCACGTGCTCGTGCACACGCACACAGATTTGCACCCGAACACACTCCAAACTACGCTGGATAGTCCATAGTCCTGTGTAGACTCTTTTAACCTTATGTGGGCTTTCACAATTTGTCTTTTCCAATGCACAGAGGGTGTGACAAATAGAAGTGCTGAGAAGAGACTGCTCTTTATTTCTTGGCCTCTGCCACAGGACATGGGTTAAATTCACAAAGAGTGATAACCCCTTTTACAGTTCATAGGTGAGTGGTGAACAGTCCCACTGCCTTCTGGGACAAATGCACCAGAGAGGTGGAAGAACTGAAGCATTTTATTGGCATGAGGGATGTAATCACATAGGGTATGTCTACACTACCCTCCTAGTTCGAACTAGGAGGGTAATGTATGCATACCGCACTTGCTAATGAAGCCCGGGATTTGAATTTCCCGGGCTTCATTAGCATAAGCGGGGAGCCGCCATTTTTAAATCCCCGCTGCTTCGAACCCCGTGTAGCGCGGCTACACGGGGCTCGAACTAGGTAGTTCGGACTAGGGTGCCTATTCCGAACTACCGGTACTCCTCGTGAAACGAGGAGTACCGGTAGTTCGGAATAGGCACCCTAGTCCGAACTACCTAGTTCGAGCCCCGTGTAGCCGCGCTACACGGGGTTCGAAGCAGCGGGGATTTAAAAATGGCGGCTCCCCGCTTATGCTAATGAAGCCCGGGAAATTCAAATCCCGGGCTTCATTAGCAAGTGCGGTATGCATACATTACCCCGCTAGTTCGAACTAGCGGGGTAGTGTAGACATACCCCCAGTTACAGAATTATCTTCTGCCAATCAGTTCAGTTTTCATTGGGCTTATAGATTCTTGTAAATGATGTTAAATCAGTATTATGCAGGTGTGATTAGATTATACCTCACAGATAATATAGGTTATTATTTTCACCTACTTATCCTGACTAAAATATAGAAAGCAATTCTCATAAGCAGGACAGGTCGCTATCTGAAATTCTTAAATTGTCTATTAAGCTTTATATGCACAAAGATATAAGATTCAGAATCCAGATTTCAAAAATTATCATGACGTAGTTAGGCAAGTTTTTTCTAAAATCAGAAAGTAGCTGTCATCATGCAGGGAACTCCCATATGCATGGCATTTTGGATTTATATTTTTTACATATTTTTGAAATCTATATTGGTATTTTCCACTTGCTTTTTAAAAAGGAGTCGTGTATAGTCCTGCAAAATCTTCAAGCGCGCCCACGCAAGCAAGTGTATGGTACTGTGAGTTCTGAGGAGTGGGTAAATGGTGGCAGTGCACATGCCCACAAGGTCAGTTTCCTATTATTGCTGTGTACTTTGTTAATGATATTCACTGTTAATCTGTTAAACCTGTTATTTAAGTTAAGTAAAGGTTGTTCATTCTAATGTAATCTACCAGATGTATATTATTTATGATTTGTAATTGTTGTTCGGGAGTTAGATCCAGATTACTGCTGAAATAATTTTATTCTTGGAGGCTCTCAAGGCACACAATTAAGTGTGTACAGGGCCAACCAGGTGGAGGCACTGCCATTGTATGTTCTTTATGAGCACGGGACAGCAGCAAGGGGGTCGATAGGGTTTTCCCCAACTAAACAACATCACCACTGGGGTACTCAGGATTTCCTGTTATGTTAAAGCCATCAGGAGCCCAGGCACACCTGTGAGTGTGACATGCTCCCGAGTAACCCAGGGTTTTTTAGGTATGTCTGTACTACAGAGTTTTGTTGGCAATATGGCCGTTTTCCCGACAAAACCCGTGTTACGTCTGCACTGCAATCACATTCTTCCAAAAGTAAATCGAAAGAACAGAGGAGTTTTTCTGAAGTTGGTAATCCTCTTTCTATGAGAAAGAAGCCTTTTCCCGAATGAGCTCTTTCGGAAAAAGGCCAGTGTGGACGGGAGGAGAGGTTTTTTTTCGAGAGAAGAGGCCTCCAGGAAATAAAACAGGTGCCCTGGTGGATGCTCCGTCCAAAGTAATTAGGACTCTATAGTTCCTGTCTTATGGCCCCTCTTGAAGCTGCAGGCACCCTGGACAAACCTTGTGTCTCTCTTCCCCTCTCCCACCTCCTTTTCCCAGTCTCCCCAGAGGTTAATCCCTTCCCCCCCCCAGTTTTGTTAAATAAAGAGAGTTTCTATTTTTGAACACACGTGTCCTTTATTTTTTACATCAGGAAGGGGAGGCTAGGGAGGGGTAAGTGGAACGAGGTGAGGGAGGAATGGGGTACAAGCCCCCAATGGGGAGGACTGGGGTGGCTCTGCCTGCTCCTCGGGGTAGAAGCTCTCCTGCAGGGCCTCCTGGATCCTGACAGCCCACTGATTGACCCTTCCCCCCCCCCTCCCCCGGATGGCAGCCTGCGGCAAGTGCAGCCGGGCTGATGGCTGAGTGCTGTGATGGGCTGAGTGTGGGCACTCAGGGCACTCCAAGCCAGGACTGTTTGCTGTCCCTCATCGAGGTAGACAAGCAAGCGGGGAACCCTGAGAACTGTCTGTCCAGGGTGGGGGTCGGGTCCCTTTAAGCACAGCCCTCGGCTAGCCTGAGGCAGCAGCTCCACACTCTAAGTCCTAACCTGATGCCCTGCCGGCACTGCTTCCGGCCAGCCTTAACTTCGGTTCAGGGTCCACTCAATGTGGTGTGCTAGTGTGCTAGTTCAAATTAGCAAAATGCTAATTCAAATTAGTTTTTAGCTCTAGATGCACTAGTTCGAATTATCTGTAGTGTAGACATACCCTGAGATATCCAACAAAGGAAGGGTTGATCCCAGAAAAGAGTCCACATGGCTGAATGAAGTAGTACAGAAGAAAACAGAGGGGGTTTGTGTATAATTGGAGGCAAAAACATGAAATTATTTTAACTTCACTCCATCCTATTAACTTTAACTAGAAACATGATATATCAGCCCAGTCCAAACAGATTGATGCTCCCAAATGAAAATATTAATGCCTGACGACATTGTGGCCTGCCTCCACCTGTATATGCTTAGCATGAATACAGGAATGCTGAATACCTGTGTCTGGAAAATCAAATGTCTCCGTGTTTGATTAGTTTGTATTAATGCATTAAAAGTAAGAGATTGTTAATAGAATGAGGTTTACCTAGTTCGAATTAAGGGCTCCGCTAGTTCAATTTAAATTCGAACTAGCGGTTTGTATGTGTAGCGCCTATTAAAGTTAATTAGAACTAATGGCTGTTGCATATCTTAATTCAACTTTTGCTCTGTGTGATGGGGTGACGGAAGCTGATGGGGAAAGCTCCGCATTTCGCACTGGAGCGGCGCTTGGCCCCTGCACCGCAGGACGCGAGCACCATAACACCTGTGCCAGAAGTGCTTGGCAGCCGCGATGCACACATGCACAGGGTTTCCCCGGTCCAGCTTGCTGGACGAGAGGACTGCGCATGCGCCAGCATCCCAAGGAAGGGTGCCAGCTTTGAAAAGGGAGAGACAGGCCTCACAAGGGGAGGAGACAGGAGGCGAGGCAAATGAGGTGGAGAGCAGCGCCAGCCAGAAGGAGGAGGAGGAGAGGTGAACTTCGGGGATGACAATGCCAGCCCGAGGGAGGACTGGACCTGAGACATGGCAGGGACAGTGAAAGCGGACCGGAGGGAAGGAAGGAGCCCAGGACAGGGCGGAGGAGTGACCGCGGGCTGGTGAGTTGCGGCATGACTCCACCAGCCGAACAGGTGGCCGGAATACCTGTTCCCAGGGTCCTGGGCTGAGACCTGGAGTGAGGGAGAGCCCAGGTCTCCCTTCCCTCTTGGCGTTCAAGGGACCTTTACAATTTAAAAAGAACTTGAAAGGACTGGTGGCAAGTACCGGGAAGCCGGGGTGCTTGGTGTGGACAGACTTAAACCATAACATCCTGCTATGTAGATGTATCCATAGAGTGTAGTGATGTCTTTCCTTTTATCTTATTAATGACCTTATCCAGCAACAGTGTTTATTCTGCACATCAGATCACCTACATTAATATTCAAAATAAATAGTTTTCATCTTTCCTAACTGTCACCACTAAATCTATCTCTCAGCCCCGAAAAGTTGTGTGATCTAGGAAGTATGGAGCCTATAGTCTCTAAAACTTGCATTTAATAAACAATACAGAAAAACATAATGGATGGAAGCAGATACTCTGTCTCATTCAGGTGATGATGTGTAGTTGGGAAGTTCTATCACTCTTTCTAGTGACTTTGAGTGAACATTGAGTCAATGAACATTGCTGTAACATCAGCATTCCAGTAGATGGCAATAAATTACAGTAGACACAAATGGTGGAGGCAAAAAAAAATACAAAAAACTCAGCAACCCAACACTTTATTAAGGCCTGGTCTACTTTAGGCATTTAGGTTGAGCTTAACCACATTAGGTTGGATTTCTAAACTATGAGTCCACATCACCAAACCCATTCCACAGACTTTAAGGGCGGTTAAAGTCGATTTTGGTACTGCTGCTTTTCATGAGGAGTAATGCTAAATTTTACCTTGCATGGTCGACTTTACAATAGTACAGAGGTGTCCCACATTGCCCTGAAATGACTGCTCTGACTTTGACTTTCAACTCCACTGCTCTTCAGGTGTACATGAAAAGCCCCAGAATGGAGAGAAGATTTTTGGTACTACTTTTTGCTATGCATGAAGACAATAAATACATTATCTTCTTGTGGCACTTATCTAAGGGAAAATGGAGTTCACAACAGCTGGCATTTTTGCTGTTGTTCCTTTATCTTTACATAAAGAAAAGATGGGAAGAATTGGAAGATGCTCTTTAAAAACATGTGTGGATACTTACAAAAGCAGGAAACATGGAAAGATTGCTACAGACGTTCAAAAGAATAGCACAATGTGTAAGGATAAAAACAGGCTAAAGCACAAAATAAGATGCTTCTAACAAGGGACATAAAGGCAATAAGATTAGATTCTGTAAATACTCTAGGACAGTGATGGGCAGCCTATAGCCCATGAGCTGGACTTGGCTCATCAGGGTAAGTGACTGGGGGGGTCACCAGACAAGTGATTTACCTTGGTTCCACAGGTATGGCCACCAGTAACTCACACTAGCTGAGAAAAGTGAACCAAGCCGATGGGAGCAGTAGGCAGCTGTATCTGTGGAAGCAAGGTAAATAATCTGTTTGGTGACCCTTCCCCACAACTAGCAGCTTACATTGATGAGCCACGTTCAGCCTGTGGGTTGCACGTTGCTCACCATTACACTAGGAGCAAGAAAGACTAGGGAAAGGGTAGGACCACTACTTAGGGTACATCTACACAGCAGTGCTATTTTGGAATAACTGATATTATTCTGAAATAGCATAGTCCACATGTACATTACAAGCAGTTATTTTAACATCATGTCAAAATATTGTTGCGCTGGAAGACTTCATACTCCAACTTCTGTAACCCTCATTTTGCGAGGAGTAAGGGCAGTCAGAGGAAGAGTGATCTTCCCCAGACTTCCTGCTATGTAGACAGTGCCAAATGTTGAAATAAGATATTTTGACTTAAGCTACGCAATTGAGGTAGCTCAAGATGCATAGCTTATTTCGGCATTAGCCCTGATGTGTAGATGTGCCCTCTGTGGTCAAGAAGCGCAATAATGATTGGCCTCAAGAAGACTGAGGTGTCTAATGCCTGCTTTGCTTCAGTTTCTGCTAAAAAGGGTTGACGGTGACCAGATGCCTGATCCAGTTAACATTTACAACAAGGGGGAAGGAAACAAGCTAGAATAGGGAAAGAATAGATTAAATAAGAATTAGACAAATTTAGATGTATTGGAGCCAACAGGGTGTAGGGTACTTAAGAAACCTTATGATATATAATGATAGGCAGCACACCAGTGGCCTAACTTTTTTCGTAGGTATCAAGGGGACAGGACAATGGCCCACTCCACTTAGGCAGAATCCATTACCCCTGATTGGATTAAGTGGGTGAGGGAGGCAGACACTATCAAAGGTCAAACTGACATCTCAGTGTGAATGAACAATGATAATGTAGCTAAGCTGTGAAAAGCTTTGGAAGTAAAGACAAGAAGCTTATGTCTGATGCAGCAGAGAAGCAGGAGCCAGTGGAGGGATGCAAAGAGTGACAGAGTCAAAGTGACAGGCTAGAAACATGATTGTTGCAGCAGCACTTTGAATGGCTCTGAGTGAAACAAGATTGCATTTGTCAAGACCAGAGAAAAAGAGGTTTGAGAAATTGAATGCAAAATGATTTGAGCATGGATGAGAATTTTAGCTGTGCGGGTGGACAGGAAGGGTCGTATCTTAGAGATGTTCTACCTAAAGAATCCACAAGATTTAGACATGGCCTGGCTGTGAGGACCATTAAAAATTGATGCCCTGAGTGACAGACTAGATCATGATGTTGTCCATATTGATTGAGAAAGGAGTTAATAGAGAGGATTCTGAGAGGGGCAGGAGAGAGATTAAGAGCTCTCTTTTAGCCATGTTAAGCTGGAGCCGATGGACATCCGTGAGATGTTAAGCAAGACTGGCTGACACTTCTTTTTGGATGGAAGAAGACAGGTCTGGAATACAGAGGTAGATCTGTGAGCTGTCAGCATGGAGATGGCAATTGAGTTTGTGTGTGAAGATGAGATTACCCAGAAAAAAGTAAAAGGAGAATAGAAGGACACCAAGGACAGAGCCTTATGAAATCTTTACCAAAGTTGTGTATGTGGGGTGGGGGGAAGTGAGGTGAATTTTCTGAAGAAGTGATTGAAGAGGTAGGAGGAGAACCAGAAGACAGTAAAGAAGCCGAGGAAGGACAAGATAAGAAGAAAAGCATGGTCAATTTTATCAAAGGAAGATAACAGGTCAAAGAGGATGGAGGACAGATTCCAACCATCTTTTCCTCCTGCCTTACCATTCACAAGTCTGCTGAATTCCACAGTGACCTGTGATGTGCCCGTGTACCAGTGGCTAATGATAGTATTATCATGTCACACCAAACCACTGACAAAGTTGACTATTAGCAAGACAGCAGTCTTCCCCAAAGCTCTCTGAAACACACTGAACACTGTTAGACTCTTCACATAGACTATCTAAGCAAGTCCATTCCCCAAAATGACTGGTGACCCTTTACCTCAAATAGTCAGTCTTAAGCATACTTTCCAATCCAGTTATCACCAGAACTATACTAAAAGCAAATCTAGTTCAAGGCAGTACCGTGATTGACTCCTGCTTGTCTAATAACACCAACTTTGAAGTTGCCCAGAATGTGCGGGCTTGGTCAGGAGCAATAATTTACTATAGATATGTACAGTGTCTAGCACTGTGGGACTTTGACCTGGTCAAGCCCACAGGCTGGGGGGGGGGAGGCAATTGCATTGGGGCCCAGCATTTCAAAGGGGTCCAGAGTTCCTTGCTGCCGCCACTGCTACACAGTCGGTGCCCTGGGCCCCTTTGAATTGTTGCCGGAGTGCTGCTTCGCTGCTCCACATGGCTCTGAGGGCTGGGAGGGAGGGCCCAAGTGCCATACTCTGGGCTGTGCTAAGGACTGACTGCCATAGGCCTCTTCCACCCAAGGTTCTGCCCCTTCTGGGGGTGTGGCGCTGGGCCCCACCTCTCCTCTTTCCTCTGGGCCTCTGGTGGCTGTTGGTCCCGCTGGGCCAGGTTGAGGCCTCTAGGTGCAACCACAATATAAATATTAAATTAATGTAAATAATGAGTAGCCTAGGCTATGTGGATGACACCGTACATTAACTTTGTCAGGGTAAGTAAATACTTTATGGTGATTTGTAAAATAGAGCCAGCCCTTCTTTGCACAGTCCCAGGACTCACATCACAGATTTATAGTCACACTTTACAAAATGCAATTTTGAGTTCTGTCACTTCCTAAATTGAAGAGTAGGTGCAAACAGCACAACCATTCTCCCTGCCACGGGACTCTTGCTGAACAGAGTAATTCACTGGAGTCATCTGGATTCATAGTCAACCTAGAGCAGTGTTTCTCAACCAGTGATACGAGTACCCTTAGGGGTAGTTGAGAAAAGTCTGGAGGGTAGATCAACAAACTGAAATGTGGAGAAAACTGAATTTTTGTTTTTAAGTTTTATAGCACTTTATTATTTTTGTACTTTTTATGATTAAGTTGTTTAAACAAATGTGTTACAATGGTATAAAAAAAATGGTGTGTCTGAAAACTGTAGGTACTGGGGGTACTTATAATTTTTTTTAAAGGGGTACTTTATAAAAAAAGGTTGAGAAACACTGAACTACAGCATCATTTAATTAGGTCTCTGTTAGGGTATGTCTACACTTGTAGCCTATTTCGGAATAGGGCTGCAAATGTAGGCATTCGGAATTGCAAATCAAGCCCAGGATTTAAATATCCTGGGCTTGATTTGCATCTTCCCAGCCTGAAGCCAATTTTGAAATTTACAAGCCAGGAATAACTTCCCACGTTTACATGCGGCAGTGAAACGGGCGTTCGAAATAAAGCCCTATTTTGAACTACCTGTTAAACCTCATTGCAGGAGGAATAACAGGTAGTTCGAAATAGGGCTTTATTTCAAACGCCCATTTCACTGCCACGTGTAGACATGAGAAGTTATTCCTGGCTTGTAAATTTCAAAAATGGTGCCCGGCTGGGAAGATGCAAATCAAGCCTGGGATATTTAAATCCCGGGCTTGATTTACAATGCTGAATGCCTACATTTGCAGCCCTATTCCGAAGTAGGCTGCAAGTGTAGACATACTCTTACATACATAAAGCCTGGGCCTCATGATTGAGTTAGGATGAGGCCCAGGCTTTATGTATGTAAGAGTATGTCTACACTTGCAGCCTACTTCGGAATAGGGCTGCAAATGTAGGCATTCGGCATTGTAAATCAAGCCTGGGATTTAAATATCCCAGGCTTGATTTGCATCTTCCCAGCCGGGCACCATTTTTGAAATTTACAAGCTAGGAATAACTTCTCGTGTCTACATGTGGCCACTACACTTTCATTTAACAACCTGAATCAAAGAGCTGGGTTGTTATCTGCAGACCTGCTATGATCATCAGTGGTTACCAAGAGCATGATCGGTGAGATCTGTATTAAATGCCACATTCTCAGCCTATGTCTCCAGGAACTATGGTATTCAAGTCCTTACAAATCCTCACAACCAGTCTTCCCTTGACCACAAATTGCCATATCTTCAACTTACTGCAGTACTCTTACACTCTCTTGACACCAAAAAGTTACCATTAAAAGACACAGCCTTCCTAAATAGCTATCCAAATAGGATCCTCCAAGGTAGGCAAGATGAAATGTCAAATCCATGCAAAACCTGCATCATAAATACAGTTCTTAAGCTCTTCTACCTAGAATGGTAGAACTAGAGGGGACAGAGAGGGTCATCTAGTCTAATCCCCTGCCAAGGTGCAGGATTTGTGATCTCATAAACCACTCCCAACAAATAGCTATTTATCGCATACCACATTTGCCTTTCAAATTGGATTTTTTCCATTGGACAAAATCCCATTTTTACTTCTTCCCTCTGTCACACTGATAGTTAGATTAATCTTTTCTCTGTGCAATCCTACCCCTTTGTGCTTTCTAGCTGAGAACAACAGATTGTCCCAAAATCCCTAGCCTCTCCCTCCCTTAGATCAAGGGAAATAGACAAATCAAACATGTTAACACAACAACCCTGAAGTCCTCCCTAAATAGGTGTTATAGCCCAGCGCAAAACAGCTGGGATCTCTCATGATAGCCAGATGTGACAAGTGGGATAAATCCCTCCCAATCATTAGGCTCTTTTGATGTGGAACCCTCCTTTCCTAAAAGCAGTCCCCATTCGCCATCTCCCAGAGGGCTAAAGGAAGGTCTAGAAAAAAGCTGTATTTTAGACTCTGTGACCCTTGAGTTCTGAAATGTTTGTCAGTGGTTTACTTCACATGTATATGGAACACATCAGATCTGATTTATTTATATTTTTATGCTTTGCAGCAAAAAAAGACTGAAGAAGGAACATTTCCCATGGAAAATAAATGGTTTCAATTTGTTATATTTATATAGTGACCTCCAAAATGTCACATTTGTTATAAGGCAAATCATTTTTCCAGTGACCCACTACAATTAAGAAATATATTTATCAAACAACTAAGACAGTTACTAAGTAAGATACTTCTTCAAATGTTTCCTCCCATGCAAATTCTCTCTTCTCTGTGATTGCTAATAAGCCAGCGGTTAATTTTACAGCTCTAGGTCCTAAGTAAATTAACAGTAAGTTAGATGGGGCAAAATATTTAATCTTTGTTAATTTTTTATAGCTCATAATTAATTTGGATAGATTATATAGTTGTTCCAAATAGTACATTATTAGAGGCAATGTTTTCAAGTAACTTTATTCATTTTATGGTATGAAATGTAAAAGATTGATTATTATTGGTGGCCACATATTGTTCTGAGCTCTCTCTTGGTGAATTATGTACTATTTTAGACCAATCAAATAATTTATATGCCATTTTTACATTTGAACTGGCTTGAGTTTTAACTTCATGTTAGTGTAATTTAATGCAGAAAGATATAGGTATAAATGCCAACCTATTATGCTTTATATGCATAGAAATCTGTTTTCACAGTTCAGATAATTCTCCAGAGTGTCGCGTTATCATATCCAGCTGGTGTTGGAAGGCTGATGCAGAGAAGCAGCATTGTTTAGTTGACAGCATACAGTATTTGGAGCCAAGAACTTTTGAATTCTAATTTTGCTCTACCATGGACTCTTTGGGTAGCCTTAGAAAAGTCATTTACAGCATTTCTTAAAATGTGTTCTGCGGTACGAGGCAGTCAGAGGTGTGCCACGGAGAGAACAGAAAAAATTCTGCTCTCCAGCCCCCTGCAGAACTGGTAGACCAGTGTTTCTTAAACTGTGTTCTGGGGAACACCAGTGTGCTGCGAGATAATCGGAGGTGTGCTGCAGAGAACAACAGAGTTCAAAATGGCCATCCTTAAAGGGGCAGAGGACTTCTTTTTCTTTTTTTTTGCTCAATTACTTCCCCCCCGGACCTTTTTTTTTTTCCCCCTCCTCTACAAAAAACCCTTGGTGTTCCTCCTCATAAAAAAAAATATTGTTTGGTGTTCCTCCGTCTTAAAAAGTTTAAGAAACACTGCCATAGACAGCTCCTGCTGCAGCTGCTCCCCTCCCCTCCAGCCTGCAGGATGGTCCCTGTCCCATGGGGCCTCCGGTGCTGCGCAGTCTCCTCCTCCTGCACGTGGGCAGGGGGAAGCTTTTACAGCGGCCGCTGCTGCTGGGAGGGGGAAGGGTGACTAGAACTGAGGAGCTGCTCCCGGACCTCGGCATTTTAAAACTGCCACCTGCGAGGAACCCGGCTCAGGCTCTGCCCCCCCACCCCACCCCACCCCACCCCGCCTGCGGCGTGCTTGGGCTCTGCTGCCCCCCATGCGCTGCTGCTCTCTCTCCCCTGTGCCTCTCCCCAGCCTGCTAGGCAAATGGCAGAGTTTAATCTGGCGGGGATGGTCAGGGTTTCTACTCTCTCCTCCCCCCGCCCTGCCAGTGGGAAGCCTAGCCTGGTGCTGCAGCTGCACTGGGTTCCCCACTGCATGGGCGGGGAGTGGGAGGGAAGAGATCTGAGCTCTACACACACACACACACACACACACACCAGAACAAGAGCATGCTCACTGGAGGCTTTCCCTGCTGCAGCGGGTTGCCAAGCCAGGTAAGCATCCCCCCTCATGCTCAGACCCCGCACCCAAACCCGCCTCACTCCCCTCCTACCCAGAGACCCTGTTCTATCCTCCCTCCTGGTCCAGTGGTCGTGGGGTTTTTTTTTGTTTTGCTCCACAAATTTTTCTCCTTGGGGACTGCGGGGGGTTTTTTTTTGCTCGACAAAATAAATTCTTGGTGTTGTTTGGTGTTCCTCAGTCTTAAAGAATTTAAGGAACACTGGTCATTTAGGTCCAAATTTTCAAAAGTAGCCTCTAGCTTCTTTGTGCGTTGCCAGTTTTTGGAAGTTCATCTTCATATAGATAGAGTTTGATTTCTAGGTTTAACCTAGAAAGAGGTACGAGCACCCATATTTTCTCCCACCATTTCTGGGTGACATTGTAACTCAGTACTAAGAGCTGCAAACAACTTCAGTTTATTCTTAATAAGTGAAAAACAAGGTATTTTCTTTTATCCATCATGCTTTTAAACATACCTCTGAGTCATGTTTTTTCCATTTAACTTAATTTTACCCTTCAGTACTGCTTCTTGATTATGATGACCACTAGAAATAGCAATACCGAACCAAATACTGTGCATTCTGTAGTCAGGTCCCTCATATCCTCCCTCACCCTTTATTTATAAGATATACTTTTTTATTGGTCAGAGTAATTAACCACTGGAGCAATTTTCTAAGGCTTGTGGTGGATTCTTTATTCCTAAAATAAAGATTAGATGTTATTGGAGAAGAGCTACTCTAGGAATTTTAGGAAGCTTCTATGGCCTGTCCTATATAAGAGGTCAGACGATATGATCACAGTGGTATCTTTTGGCCTTTGGAATCTATTAATCTAATCTGATTTGCCATTGACCAAGACATATGAGTATTTGGGAGAAAATTCTAGCATTCATTCAACAATGTTTATGTCTAGTGAACATTCATTTGAACCCACATGCACATGCTCCAAGTATGCTCAATCCTCCATTCCTTTTCTGTGCATTCAAAGAAAAAAGGAGTAGGGTTTTTGTTGTTGTTGTTTTCCTGTTATTGCTTAGCTGGAGAGAGGTCTCTTCAAGGCTTAATTGATAAGGCAACTGAATAATGGTTCCATTGTAAGACACAGCTTCACAATAAAAAAAGGGAAAAGGCATAATTTATCAAAGTGAGCAAGAGCAGAGTCTGCAGAACACAGATTGCAGAAAGATCCTAAAATGTTGAGATTCATAGACTGTATTAAATGTAAATGTATTCATAGTAAAATAATAGAATAAATATTATGTCATTAATCCCCATGGTACATATTTAGGGCATGTCTGTGTAGCTGCCACTGGGCAAATTTGAACTTGGGACCTCTGAAGCTTAGTATAGGAGCCTCTACCCTTTGAGCTAAAAGCCAGATTGCTCTCAGCCTGTATAGTAGAGGTCTCTTGTTCTTAGCTGTTGCTGTGGTCTAGGTGCCACTACATGGGACAGTGAACCACACTAGGGGTGTGTCTAAACTACATGGCTCAGTCAACAGAGCCATGTAGTTTAGACACACCCTAGGTGTGTGGGTTACATCTGCACAGCACTATTAGCTCAAAATAAGCTAATATTTATGTTTCAAATTGTGTAGTTTATTTTAAGTGTATTTCAAAATAGTCGTAAATTGATGCTGTTAACACAGCACCAAATTTCGAAATAAATTGCTATTCCGAAATGTCCCTTAATCCTCATGGAATGAAGTTTACAGAGATGTCGGAATAGTGTGCCCGTTATTCCAAACAATAATTCAAAATAACAGGTGTGCTGTCAAGATGGGGAATAGCTATTTTGGGATACCGGAAGTATCCCCAAATAGTGCCACAGTGTATACATACTATTGGGCTTCGTCTACACTGAAGGCTTCTTGTGCAAGAATTTTTGGCGCAAGGGTTCTTGCACATAAAGTTTATGTGCAAGAGGGCATCCACACTGCCAAGTGCTTTTGCGCAAGAGCGTCCATGGCATTGCGGACGTTCTCTTGCACAAGAAACCCCTATTGCCCGTCCACACGTGCCAAAAGGCTTATTCTTCATAGAAAAAGAAATAACTCTTGCACAAAAAGCCCTGTGGTTCCTATGATTAACTGTACTTTTTCTTGCACAAGAGTGCACTTGTAGTGTGGACACTCCACAAGTTATTGTGCAAAAACTCTGCAGTGTAGATATAGCCTTAGTGATTTTTCTCTCAATATGTGCCATTTCCCAGATATTGTCAAGTACTGGGAATATTGTGTGTTTCCCTGCAGCAATTTGTTTTACACACACACACATTTGACATTTATTTTTAAGTACAGTAATGCCAAAGAAAAAAAAAGCGGAATTATTCTTAGAGCAACAAAATAGTCAGCAAACTGAATAAGTGCCCAATAAATTTGGTATGAAAAAATTGACTCTATTATGAGGACAATGCAAACTCACCCTGACATGCTTAGATTTTAATTTGTCAATTTCAGCAGGCTTTAGTTTCACTTTCAAGAGACAGTTTGAGCTCCCTCTGGTGGTTAATACAGCCTGTAACAATGTTTGTTCTAAATGGAACATATAATTTCATAAATGTGTAGATTAAGGCCAGAAGAATCCATACAGTACACACTGCTCCATGAAGCCCTCTGCTGTCCACCTTCCTCCAAGACTCTCTAATCAGCTGTTTGGTGGTGTCCTTAATTAGCTGATGGGGGAGAGGAGGCACTGACAAATACTTGTAGCAGGTAGGTGCTGAGCACCTCCTATTTTTTCCCATAGGTGTTCTAGGGCTGGAACATCCACGGAGTCAGCACCTATGGGTGCCCAGACACCTAGAGTGAGGTGGCAGTGTGCATATTGAGAGGCAGAAACATAAGTGCCTAAGGAACTTTTATTGCAAAATCTTAAGTGATTAAGCTGCAGCTGAGTTGGACTTTTGTGGATTGCAGCAGAAACTAAAGCTGGGGGTTAGTCACCCAAGTACTTTTGTGGATCCAGGCTTAAGCCTATCTATGTATTACGTGTCAGGATGATATTCTGTTTGCACATAATCAATGAAATGAGATTATGATCATTAATAGCTAAGCAACCTAAATTTTTATTTGAGTGATCAATTCTGAGAGGCAAAGAATAAAGTAAAAGTAAAAAGCATGCTGATGATTCCTTGTAAAAAATTCTCTGTCTCAGGACATGAAAAGTTGTTGAAGGCAGAATACAGTGATGTGATGTTAATTCAACCCCTCTTCATAATTAAATTCAAAGATACTATATATCAAAGTGTGTGTGAGAGAGCAAAGTATGTACAGAGTAAAGTGGAGTTCCTCTCCTTAACAGATGCCTGGAGTAAACTAGTATAAATTTGTCATAGGCACCTATATTCCAGAAGGCAGCGGCAGCTTTCTGGGGCAGCCCTGTATATAAGGAGTTGCCCAGTAGAGAGAGGAATGTTCCATTTAGCACCCTCTCTGGTCAAAGCCTGTTCCTTGAAAACCACTTTAGAGCAGTGTTGGGCAGGCTAAGGTGAGCTAGAGACAAAGGCCCCAGCCTGATACCTGCCAGGCTGCAAGCCTTGCAACCAGGATCAAGTAGGTGCAGGGATCATAGAGGAAGTGGCCCAGGGAACTAGAGGCTGTACAGGAGAGTAGAGGAGGCTGCCACCAGAGGGTCCCTGAGTCAGAACCCAGAGTAATGGGCAGGCCTGGTTCCCCTCTTGCTCCTTACACCTCACCTTGCCACCGAGGCATGGCCCATACAGACTATAGCTTGCCCGAAGACAGAGGAGCTAGGCTTTAAGGCCACAATTGGCCACAGTGGTGGATGAAACTGGGAACTGCTGATGCCTCCCTGGAAGGAGACAGAGGGGCAAGGCTTGAAGACCACAGTTGGCCACCGTGGCAGTAGAAACCAAAACTGTCAATACAACCCTGGAAGGGGGCAAGAGACCACTATAATGGGCATTGCCAGAGGGCAGTGTCCCAAAGAAGATACTGGGGTCTGAGAGCAACATGGGTCTGGAGCAAGAGAGTGGAGCGAAGACAGTGAGACACCATCCAAAGGGAATGCCCTGCTGAGTAATAACTAATTCCCTGGAGCAACCAGCAGGAGGTGCCGCAGCAGTAAGTTCTGCCCCGAGATGCACTCCCTTTGATTTCTGTTCCAGTTGATGGGCTTGCTGTTAAAATGTATCCACAAAAGAGGGTAAGCCCATTTGCTGCAAGGATCACTAATTGACGTTCAACATGACCAAGTTACGCTGGCATAAACTCTCTTCAGATCAGTGATCCTTAGATTATTCTATATAGCTGTGATTTTAACTCATGTTACAGTGATTTTAAAAGTTCCACTAACATAAGAACCAGATATGTTGCTGTACCAACTGGTTTTTTTTCATTATTGGACAAAAGTTTCAAAGGAGCAAATGCATTGAATTTTTCTTGCGTTCCTATTTACATTTTTACTGTTCTACACTGAATATATTACTCCTGTGCAAAATTTCTGTAGGAAACATAAATATCTGGGGACCTGAATTCTCCCAAGAACAGAGGCTATCATTTTTAGGTCAGGATTTTATTACAAAGATAACACAGGAGTAATTTACTACCCTCTTCAGGTAGGCATCTGGACCTGAATGAGGATGTGATGGTGCTATAAGGGATTTGAAGTTGCTTGTAATAATTTGTGAACATTGTGTGCTGATGTAGGTATTATGATGTCTGCTGGATACATATATTATTTCAGTAGCAGGATTGTTAGGAAATGCATACAGGAAGTTGTACAGAGAGCAGGAGGGAGGAGGAATCAGATACATATTACCCAGCAAACATTTTGGAAACAAAGTAAGAGCCATTTACCTTAATTGTTTGGTTCTGAGCCCCCTTCAGAGCTCACCAAACTGGTTTTGAGTAGCAGGTTGAAGCATGAGAGTCAAGAGAACAAACAAAATTTGGCTGGATTTAAAAACAGGTGCTGGGGGAGCTAAGGGGAACAGAGAAGATCCAGCTCCAAAGGTAAGATTCTCAGGTAAGACAGACCTGTGTAGGATCCTAAGTATGAAAGTCATGCATCTAATCTTTTTGTTGGTTTAACAATTCTTTGTTCTATTCTGCTTTGTTCCTATGTTAAGATTAAAAAATACTTTGTTTTAAGGTGGCTATTTTTGATCACTGAAAGTCCCAAAGAGAAGAATGAATTGCAGCTACCCAAATCCAGCAGGATCAGCTGAATAAGAATGATTTGAACCACAAGCAACTGTAGTCTCAGACCCAATCTGAATGGGAGAATCATGGTCTTACACCTGAGAGGGATAAAGGCATGAAGCTGAACAACTCTGAGGGTGCACTGAGAGAGGGATCAAAGGTGCAATTAGCTCTGTCACTGCGAGAGCTGCTTAGTCTGATTTCCAGAGGTGCTGAACATTCATAACTCCTCATTGAAATAAAACTAGTGCTCAGCATCTTTGAAAAATAAACTTTCAATTGCTTCCAATCATTTGGACTTACTGAAGACCAGCTTTTATCACATTTACATTGCAGTACTTTGAGATACAGTGATATCTAGATAGAACAAGGGACTGCTTTCAGATTCCAGTCTTCTATCCCTAACTATGTACCTGCCTTAATGGTTTACCCATCCATAAAATGGACATAATATCACCTACCTCAAAGAGTTTAAAGAGGCTTAGTTACGTTTGCAAAACACTTCGATTTCTGGACTACACCAAGTGCAAAGAGAGAGATTATTAGATACATAAATTCTTAATGAAATTTAATAGTAACCCCAGAGATATTTTATAGAACTAAAGTTATAGATGTATGAGAGATGAGAAAGGAGCACAGTAAAATGATGTAAACAAATGGTTTTCCTGTTAACTAGCATGCAATTGATACCTTGAAATTTTTGGTAATTTATTCACTATTTTTAGCAGGTTTGATTAATTTTCAGCTTGTTAGAATGAAGTAGTCTATGGCAAGATCTTAAATTAGGAGTCACCAATTATTACAGGTCCTTGCATGTTTTCTTCTGGTCAGATAACTTTATATAAAACTCTTCTCAGTTTAGAGTAAATGAGAAGGGTATCAGGGCACACACTTTTAAAAAAACAGTTCTTTTCTTGCAAGGCATTTCTATTTCACTCATGGCTGCAGGTGGGCAAGGGCAAGGGAATTAAGTGATTTGTTTACTGACAGCAGGGGTTGAACTCCCACATCTGCAGCACAGGAAATGATGAGATAATCCAAGGGAGCCAATGGACGGGGCACTTTGGTGCCTTGTGTCCTGTGATCCATCAGCCACTGTGGCCTTCTTTGCCCAGCTTTCTTCCTCACTGTGCTAGTGGCCACAGCTAGTGCTGCTAATGCCAGGGTTAAGGTTCCTTCCCTTCACTCCCTCTGGACAATGGCTGTAGATTGTCACAACTAGAAAATGTGAGCAGAAGAGCTGGAAGCAGAGTACGGGGAAAAAAGGAGCACTGTCTTAACGAGACTGCAGCCCATAATGGTAACAGTTCAGATCATCTCTTATAGCCCTTAGATTATCATAGAGTAAAGCCGAGATAAGAAGGTTACAGAGAGAGAGAGGTGACAGTAGGGACCCAGTAGGAGGGAGGGAGATACTGTCCTTTATGTAAGAGCACAATCTAGAGGAAACATGTGGGGGTAAGAGCAGGGCTGGAGAAATACTCTGGATGTCTGAAAACAGACTTATATAAAAGGCTCGGGAACAAGAGGAAGCGAGGAAGAAAGAGACTCCAGTCACACACCCTTTCTCAAAATCCACAATGGATTCTTCCACTGTTCTGTACTCTCCCTGAAAGTTCCTTTTCTCCTCCTAAAAGGGAAGGAAAGGAACCGGAGCTCTAGCACAATGCACAGCACTTTCAAGCTACCACCATCATGTGCTATGGGCACCACCGGAATAGAGTAAACCTGAGCAGGCCACCTGATTATGCCCCGGGACTCAGCAGGTTGAACTGAAAAGCACTTCCAAACTACCACCCTCAAATGCCTAGGTTCAGTACATCCTCATCTCCTCTTTCATGTTTCAATTTATTCTGGTAGTAATCCACTTGATGAGCCAAGGCCACAGCATTTTTCGGTGCCGCAGGGTTCTTTAGCTTAAACACAAGGAGTGTTACTGCAGAGTGAATGGGAGAGCAAAAAACACACGAGAGAGAGAGAGAGAGAGAGAGAGAGAGAGAGATGGATGGATATCGCCCCTCCGTGAAGCTTGATTCAATCAGGCTTCCCAGGTGGTGATAATGGCTGAGGGCCTGGAATGTTGGAAACAGGCAGACCAGAGCCCCTAGCACCATCAGTAAGGAGACGATAAAGTCCCAATGGGACCGATGTAGATGTTGAATCCAGGAATCGGAGCACAATACTTGAGCGTAGGTAGGGGGGTTTGTAAGGAAAGAACAATGATTCAAGGGAGAACACTAAATTTGTTTACAGGTACACTGATAATTTGAGGGAGTAGACCAAAATTGTTCTGTTCAGGCTAGACAATAGGAACTGATCATTCCTGATTCTGGGTTGTGTTCCTTTGAAGGAGCTCATAATGCAATTAAGCAGCTTCAGTATTTTGAATATCACTAGGGGATTTAGTATTTGAATTGTCTGATAACTACTCAGCTGGGTGTGTGCAGGAATGGATTCATTAGCATCTGAACCAGAGATTTCCCATCATGCAATGCTTCTCTACTTTCTTGCTCCCAGATTTCAGTGAAGTTCTTGCTTTGGAATCTCTGTTCTTCGTTCTGTATGATAATGGAGATGCCTTTCTGTCCTACCTTGATGCAAATGAGGCTAGGAGAGTTTCCTTAATCCTGTCACCCTTGTCTGGAGGGGTTTGTGTGTGTGTTCCCCTGGCTTTTCTTTACATTTTTGTAAGTCTTCTAATTGACTTTGGTTCAAGCAAAGGCTGGGGGTTGGGTGGGGGAGGTCCTTCATGAGTCAGACAAGCTGGATACTGTGCCCTGGTTTCCGAAGAACACAGAGGTGATAGGTAGCACAGTATGCACCACCCTATCTTCCACTACTCAGGTCAAATCTCTCAAATTGGTCCTTGCTACAGCATGTTTTCCATAGTAAGGATGTCTTCCTATACAATAGTTTTGTGCAAGGATTTGCAGCATTCTGGCTTGTTGATGTCTTTGCTTTTATCTTGTTGTACAGTGAGTGCTTCATCCACTCAGTTTTTAATGTAGCACTGGAATTGGAATTTTGTAACTAAGTCAGTTATAATACATGGATGTTATAGCAAAGGTTTGGATTAAACTTAAATCCAAGATGTAGGCCTCACACAGGGCCAGGCAGCTTTATTATTTTAGCTCCAGCTCTGTTTGTTGTTGGCATGTTAAAGTGAAGGGATGGAATATTGTAATATAAAGTAATATTAGTGTTAGGTAAGGCCTTGTAGTAGATAGAAAAAAGTGTAATGTTGAAAGACTTTGTAATTTGTTAATGTGACTTAGAAGTACCCCTTTGTTCCATGCTGCAATTCTGTAAATGTATTGTTTGTGTGAATGGGAGAGAGAATGTTTTAGGAGAGATAAGTGTGAAGGCCACTGCATGCTCAAATGGTTGGGATTGGGAGGGGGGGCAGGGCTGAAGACTCAGCAGCACCAAATAATTATCAACTAAGTGAAAGAACTTAGAAGACGCAGACTACCCAGGCAGCCTGACGAACCCTGAAGCTAGAGGCAAGCACCCCTTGATAGGGAACCAATCACAACTTTTGCAGGAAAGACAAAACCCCCAAGGGGTCATCAGCATACTGATATCAGATGACTGTGAGAACAACTTCTTCACAATAAGCACATATCTTCGGAAGAATGACTGACTAAGGCCTGACAAGGCAAAATGCATAAACTTGCATAGAAGGAAAATCCTATAAAAGATGGGGTGTCTTGCATGGTTCTTCCGTTCTGTCCTGCTAAGACCAGGAGGGGCATCAGTCCAGACTGACATGAACCGGCTCCTACCTCGCACCTGACCTATCTGGCCAAAAGGTTGGGCCGAGCAACAGACTGGTAACTATTCCATCAGCAGAGAGAGAGAGAGTGTAAATGCATATGCTACTTGTTATATTGTCAGTAAATGTGGCGTGTTGCCTTATACCCCTGAAAAAGATCTCATGTGCTTTTTATAAGGATAACACTAAATGCTAGTCTAGCATCTTGAGTATTTTTCAATCAGTTAGGAGGTGAGTGTTGTTGAATCCAGGACCTGAGAGTATATAGAAACACATCTTGTTGTCATTCAGATTCCTGCCATGGTTCTTGAAACTACACTCACCCACATTTATAAATAGTTTGTAAACAAAAGCAGCCTACCTCCCTGTAGTTGATTTTTCATATTAAATTGGTATGGGAGCCAAATGTGATTGGTGGTTCCTGTGTTTATAGAATCTGAAGGCATATTTTGTAAAAAAAAAAACAAAAAAAACCTATTTTAAGTCTTCAGAGTAGAGGATATGAGAACACAAGTGAATTTGGTATTCATTCTAAAATGGGTCATGGATTTGTAGGAAAGAATAACTGAATAACTCCATCTTAGTTCCAGCCACAACAAAAACAACCTCCACCACAATGCTAGAAATAAAACTGTATGAAGAACAGACATTTGTTATGTTTATACTAAAATCAATCAAAGGTTCATAGCCAAAACAAATAGATTTTTAACCAATGAGTAATACTACCTCTCAAACCACTCACTGTACAAACAAGTCTTTAATACAATGGTAGAAAATAAATATGAAACAAAAAAGAGAAACATAAAATGAAAATATTATATATTATGACATAAAAATTATATTCACACCTTGTCTTTACTAAAGGGCTAAATCAATCTAAGTTACGAAATGCTAGCTATATGAATAACATGGAGTCAACATAGTCTAGATCACATTATTGCAATGCCTATACCATGCTTCTTAGTCTAGTGGAGTACTGGAGAGTGATCTGTGGTAAATTTAGTAGGTCTTCACTAAACCTGCTAACTAGACCCCTGGAGGATTGATTGCTGCAGCATCAATCCCTGGTAAATGTAGACATACCCTATGAGTTCATAGAGGAAAATAACCATTCTTATCCGCATGCTTCTGTGGTACTTGATTTCGTTTTTTTCTCTTCCTTCTCACCCCATATCAGTTTTCTGAAGGAAGGTAATAACACAAACCTCTTAAAAATACTGCATTATCATCAATCAACCTGCATCCACACGGCTGAGTATCTCCACTGAAATCAGAAGCACTAGAGAGGCCTTACAGCCTATGCAACCACAAACCAGTTTAGCCTGTCTCACAGTACTTATAAAATCAGGCTAGAAAGAGACTTTTCTGATCTTCATTGTGTTGCTCTTCTCTGGACTTTCTCCAGTTGGTCCACATCCTTCCTGAAATGTGGCACCCAGAACTGGACACAGGACTCCAGCCGAGGCCTTATCAATGGAAGAATGATTTCTCATGTCTTACTGACAACAGTCCTGTTATTATATTCCAGAACATTCACTTTTTTGCAGTTGTGTTACGCTGTTGACTTACATTTAGCTTGCGATCCATTATGATCCCCAGATCTCTTTTTGCAGTACTCCTTCCCAAGTAGTCACTTCCCATTTTGTATGTGTGCAGTTGAATGTTCCCTAAGCAGAGTATTTTGCATTTATCCTAATTGAATTTCATTCTATTGACTTCAGACCATCATGGTAAGTAATGCTGATCTAAGTGCCGGTGTGGACAGAACTCTGGCGGTAGGAGACACATCGGTACTGTTGCTCACTGGGCTGGAGTAATTAAGTCAATGGGAAAGTTCCTTCCCATCAGCTTAGAGCATCTGCACTAGGAGAGCTACAGTAGTGCAGCCACACTGATGCAGCTGCACCACTGTACACTCTGTATCATAGCCACAGACTCAATCCCAGGGTTGCCTTTATTCACCTTTTTATCGATGGCCACTATATTTGCCCTCTTCCAGTCCTCTGGAATCTCTCCCACCTTTTATGAGTTTTCAGAGATAATTGATAATGTCTCAGATGTATGATGGATTCTGCAAGACCAAGAAATTAAGGAACTGCTAGAGAAGACATGGATTCTCACGCAGAGTAACAGTAAATTGGTACCAGAGAACTTTGTTCTTATCTGACATAACAGAGCTCTGATAGATCTGGAGATGAATTGTATTGCACCTTCTCATCACTGGCTTCTGAACCCTGCCCTTCAAAATAAAGAAATTCCTTTGGAGGCTGATATCTCTGAAGACTTCTTAGGTGGATCAAAGAGTGCCAAGACCTGCAAAAGAGTCTGTATTTCCTTTTGTGCTACAAGGCTTTTTTTAAAAGCTAAGGATATTTCCATGACATCTTCATTAACAGTCACCAAAGCACCTATCCCTCGGACACTTTAGTGCTAACTACAACCTATATTAGCTTGGGCACTGGCTTTTCATGGCCTCAGACACAGCTGGTATTGTGATTTGTGACTATAACTGCTTGTTCCTTTTACATTTCAGGCTGTTCCAGGGTATGGTTATGGGAGTAGAGGGGTGAAGAGAATCTCCTGTGGCAGCTGTTACTAAGGTGCTCTCTCATCTAATTGAAATCGCTGCATAACCGCCCCCACACACTGACTTTAATAATTATACCACAGTGTCTGAGCACTTTAACTTTTGTGAGGTAGATGTGACGGTGAGCAGTGACAGAAGATCTCTTGGGCATGCATCCCACCATAATGGCAAAGCCACCGACACTTGCCTCTTTGCTCTCTGGGGCTTCTCACCACTCTGTCCTACTGGGCCAGCTCACCTGGTCTCTCCAGCCAAAGCACAGAGCTGAGATCACTGCCACCCCTCCGCTCTGAGGAGCAATATAGACACAAACTCTTCAAGTCCAAAGAAAATGCTTTCAGAGAAAACACTCCCAAAAGGGATCAGAACCCCAAATAAATCATTCAGGGAAGCCCCCTTTAATAATGAAAGGAGGATGTACACACTGATTGCTTCCCCAGGTAACAATTATTTACACTTATTTTATAGTAAATAAAAGTGGTTTTATTAAGTACAAGCAGTAGGATTTCAATGGTTGCAAGTGAAGACAGGCAGAGCAAAGTGCATTGCAAATTTAAAACAACAACAACAAAAATGCATAGCTAGTTTTACAAACTTATTACAAACTTACCCTAAAACTGTTCTTATTTCAGCTAAACTTCCAAGCCAAGGAAGATCTTTTCCCCTGGGGTGTCTGGATCATTCTCTTGGGAGTGCCATGCCAGCCAAGGACAAAGAAACTGAAAAACTTTGAATCTTAAATAAACTTATTTTTGGGCAGGAATTATTTGTCTCACATTCTCCACTTCCGTGGAAAATTACCTGGTCAGACCCTACCAGTAGGGGGATCACATGACTTCCCAAGACCAACCACTGCTTAGACTTAAAAGAACAAAGGAGGCTGTTTACAGGTCATTACCCAGACACTGAGGGAAACACCCTGGATGGCTTTCATTTGCACATTGATAACCATAATCCATTATACACAATCTACAACCCATCTTGGAAAATGATCCCTCACTCTCAGAGACCTTGGGAGAAAAGCCTATTCTTGCTTACAGACTACCCCCCAACCTGAAACAAATTCTTTCCGGTAACCAGGCCACACAATCACATCATAAGCATCCAGGAACCCAGCCCTGCAACCAAACACGATGCCAACTCTGCCACATATCTATACTGGCGAATTCATCACTGGAAACAATAACATAAGCTACCAAATCAAAAGGTCATTTGCATGCACATTCAGTAATTTGATCTATGCTATCAAATGCCAGCAATGCCCCACTGCGGGTATGTCTACACTACCCCGCTAGTTCGAACTAGGGGGGTAATGTATGCATACCGAACTTGCTAATGAAGCCCGGGATTTGAATTTCCCGGGCTTCATTAGCATAAAGCCGGCTCCGCCATTTTTAAAAGCCGGCTTGTTCGAACCCCGTGCCGCGTGTAGCCGCGCGGCACGGGGTTCGAACAAGCCGGCTTTTAAAAATGGC
This sequence comes from Pelodiscus sinensis, assembly GCF_052426305.1. Lineage (NCBI taxonomy): Eukaryota > Metazoa > Chordata > Testudines > Trionychidae > Pelodiscus > Pelodiscus sinensis. The sequence goes on from NC_143053.1 coordinate 52,112,095, forward strand.
GGAGCCGGCTTTATGCTAATGAAGCCCGGGAAATTCAAATCCCGGGCTTCATTAGCAAGTTCGGTATGCATACATTACCCCCCTAGTTCGAACTAGGGGGGTAGTGTAGACATACCCTGCTATATATATTGGTCAAACTGGACAGTCTCTGCAGGAAAGAATTAATGGACACAAATCAGACATACGTAAAGGAAACATACAGAAACCTATTGGGGAACACTTTAATCTTACTAATCACTGTTTAAAAGATCTTCAAGTGTCTGTCTTGTCCCAACCCAGTTCTACTAGCCAGATACACAGAGAAACATTGAAATTAGAGTTAATCCACAAATTCAATTCACATGCTAATGGACTCAATGATGATGAAGGATGGTTGGGGGGTCTATCAACTTAACAGTCGTTGAAGGTGCAAACAACTCTTTGTGTAGATTCCTATGTCAGGAAGGATACTATCAATTGACTTTGATTCTTATCTGCTCTGTTTTAACTACCCAATCTTCAGATACTTACTGATTCCCTCTAGCTTCCTGTCTCCCACCCCCCTCCTGGTTTTCCTCCCTGTTCCCCTTCTCTCCTATTTATTTTGGGTCTGCACATTCTAAACTCATAACTCTGATCATCTGAAGAAGTGGGCTGTGCTCACGAAAGCTCATGATACCATCTACATGTTTTGTTAGTCTATAAAGTGCTACCAGCCCATTTGTTGTTTTTTCTGTACAGACTAACTCAGCTACCCCCCCCCCCCCGAAGCTTCATAATCCATTTGATACTCCATATTTCTAACTTTACATACAAGCGTGATACACAAGAGCGGCCCGAGGCCGGCTGTGGCAGCTGGCGCCCTAGGCAGAATGTGCGATCAGCGCCCCCACCTGCAGAGCTGTCAATGGATGCAGAGCATCGTCGGGTGCCTCGGGCGCCCCCGTGACATCATCAGTGGGCACTCTGGGCAGCAGCGCCCTAGGCAGTGGCTGAGTTTGCCTATACCCATGGGCCACCCCTGGTGTTACATACACCAAAGTAAGATATACAGATTCTGCAGATTGTGACATTTAAAATGATAGGTTACATGAGGTATTTTGTCCAAAGTATCTTCAAGTTATGAATATTTGTGTCCATAAGTTAATTACATAAAGCGTGGGGGGAAAGGTCCATCAGAGTAGATTCATAGGTTCCTCAGCCGGAAGGGAATGCTATGATCCTCTACCTAGATTTCTTGTAAAACACAAGCCATCCAACTTTTCCAAAGTAATTCCTAGTGAATAGGAATTACTCAAGCAGTCCCCCACTGGTCCCGTGCTCCCCGCGGCACTTCCGCTTTTGAAATGTAGCAAGAGCTCTGCTATCACTACATTTCAAAAGCGGAAGTGCCACCAGTTCCGCACTGTGCCCCTTCCTTGAGACAGTGCTGGGAGGAACTGGCTTTTAAGCTGGCTTCCCCCAACACCAGCTCCTGCTCCCCACCTTGCTGCCTCTCTCTGATTGAGGCAGCAAGGGAGAAAGCAACTAGCTGAGTCACTAGTTGACTGTCCAATAAGCATATGCTTATCAGATAGTCGACTAGTCACTTACATCCCTATTTGGATCTGATAATTTTCCACTCAAGGTGAGAAAAGTTTGAACTAAGCACAAAGATTTCCCACCTTGGGGAAAAGGGATATAAGCGAGGAAGAAAGGGGCGGGGGGGGGGGGCGGGGCATAAACCAGAGGGGAATAGCCAGATACCAGACTGTCCTCGTACCGATGATGCTTGCTAGAAACATCTAAGACTGAAGAAGGGGAAGGATTGGGTCCAAGTTAGGAAGCTGCTTTGCTTGTGAAAGAGATATTTAGGACAACTGTTTAGGGCAAGCATTTGCAAGCAACAAGTTTCTTAGTGGATTCAAACTAGCTAAGCATTTTTTGTTCATTTGAATTTAGTAACTTACTATGATCTGTTTTCACTTCCAGCCATTTAAATCCTACTTTTTATACTTAATTAAAACACTTTTGTATATTATCAATCCCCAGTGTAAATAATTGCTACATTGGGGGGCAGGAAGCAACAGAGTGAGCTAAACTTATGAGCTTTCTCTATGTAAAACTTTTACACAGGGTAAGATGGATTTATTTGGGTCCCATGTGGGGGCTGGTTTCTTGGGTGCTGAAGCCCTAGAGCAGACTCCTCCTTATTATTTGTAAACCTCCAGAAAAATTCTACCCTCTGATGAGATGTGACACATGACATATCAGAGAAACTAAAAATAGGCTTATAACTGGATGCAGGCTTCAACTTTCATGGAGTGGCTAATACTGTTCTACAAAACACAAGACCAATGAAAATTGATCCATAAAATCAGCAGCAGGGCCAGAGTATCACAAGTAACAAAATGATAAAATCTTCTGGAACTAGAGAACATACTTCATGTAAACTAGACTTCTATTAAGAATATTTCCTTTATTAGTCAGAGATTACTAATAAATCTGGAGCTTTGCAGAGACTTGAGTTCAGAGTCACTGTGTAAATTATCCACTACTTTAGCAAGTCTTCATAGGAGTTTGCAAGCAAGCCACAGATTGGACTTTATACTCCCCTTCTACTGAAAATTCTTTAGTAATAATTTTTTTTAATATACAAAATGTTTGTATTTCTCTGCATATGTTTTGCAGTTCATAATGTAAGGGTTAATTTTCTGGGCAGACATGTTGTCCTTAGAATACTTCTATGATGCCAGTTTCAAGAAATGTAATCAACTGCACTACTGAACAGCATTATGTAATGTGCACGGCAATCATTTAATTCCACAACTATCATAGGGTATGCCTACATTACCCCGCTAGTTCGAACTAGCGGGGTAGTGTAGACATACCCATACTGAATTGGCTATTGCATTTGCTTAGCCAAGTTAGAATTTTATTCAAAGAATAAAACTAATAAAAGCTTTAAGGCAACAAAAGAGCATGACAGTGTTATGGATTCATTACATATACCAATCCATCTGTTTCACTTAGGGTAAGTCTACACTTGCTCCCTAGTTCGGGCTAGGGATGCAAATGTAGCCGACCAAAATGGCTAATGAAGCAAGGATTTAAATATCCTGTGCTTCATTAGCATAATCTCACCCGCATATTATTCCGCTCACCAGCTGATTCGAACCGGGAAGAGCGCTCCGGGAAGCGTTAGTTCGAATCAAACCCCTTGGTTCAAACTAACGTTACTCTTCATTTTTTGAGGAGTAATGTTAGTTTGAACCAAGGGGTTTGATTTGAACTAACGCGTTCTGGAACACACTTCCTGTTTTGAATCACCTAGCGAGCGGGATAACATATGGGCGATCTTATGCTAATGAAGCACGGGATATTTAAATCCCACTTCATTAGCAATTTCGGTCAGCTACATTTGCATCCCTAACCCAAAATAGGTAGCAAGTGTAGACGCACCCTTAGATCTGGATGGGTATCCTTACGCAGTTACTGTAAAACAGGTGTTTCTCTAATATAAGCTCAAGTCATCAGTGTAAGTACAGAACACTTTAATGATATGTCCAGTATTCGATGCCCTTTCCCAAAGACACTAAGGCTGTGTCCAGACTCCATGCCTCCGTCGACGGAGGCATGTAGATTAGCCAGCTCGGAAGAGGGAAATGAAGCCGCGATTAAAATAATCGCGGCTTCATTTAAATTTAAATGGCTGCCCCGATCTGCCGATCAGCTGTTTGTCGGCAGATCGGGAGAGTCTGGACGCGATGCCCCGACAAAGAAGCCTTTCTTCATCGACACAGGTAAGCCTCGTGAAACCAGGTTTACCTGTGTCGATGAAGAAAGGCTTCTTTGTCGGGGCATCGCGTCCAGACTCTCCCGATCTGCCGACAAACAGCTGATCGGCAGATCGGGGCAGCCATTTAAATTTAAATGAAGCCGCGATTATTTTAATCGCGGCTTCATTTCCCTCTTCCGAGCTGGCTAATCTACATGCCTCCGTCGACGGAGGCATGGAGTCTGGACACAGCCTAAGGGTGTGTCTAGACTACAGGGTTTTGTTGACAAAAGGGGCCTTTTGTCGACAAAACTATACCTGCGTCTACACTACCGTTGCGATCTGTTGACCGTAAGTTGATAGAACGCGGCAGTTTTGTCGACAGCAGTAAACCTCCTTTTATGAAGTAGAACATCTTTGCTGACAGAGATCTCTTGACAAAAGGTGTGTGTGGATGCAAGGAGTCAGTTCTGTTGACAAAAAAGGCCTCCAGGAAGAAGCCCTGGTGGACAGTCTAGCCTTTACAGGTATAGCACCTCTGTAGTTCCTGGCCGCAGCTTCTTAAAGGCACAGCACCCAGCAGGGGCGGATATACGGCAGGGCAAACGGGGCGGCCACTCCAGGCCCCGCACTTCAGAAAGCCCTGCGCATGCGCTGTGGTGCCACCGCACATGCGCATGGTGTCACTACGCATTCGCTGTGGCAAAGGGGGGCTCCACGGAATTTTGCTGCCCGGGGCCCCGCAAAACGGTCATCTGCCCCTGGCACCCAGACAGGCCTTGCTGTCTGGCAGCTAGCCACAGCACCCGTGCCAGCTGTGATAGCCATGTCCCAGTCTCAAGGGCCCCCTGGCCCTTCTCGGGACAGAGACGAGTACCCACCCAGGGGCACCAAAAGACACCAGCCTGGTCAGGGCCAGAAATCAAAAACCTCCTGGAGCTCTGGTCCCAGGAAGAAGCCCTGGAGGCCCTGCAAACACACCATAGAAATGCAGACCTTTATGAGCGCGTGGCCCAGGGACTGGACACCAAAGGGCATTACCCCTGCACCATGGCACAAGTGATGGCAAAGGTAAAGGAGCTGTGGCAGGGGTATGCCAGGGCCCGGGACCAGAGCTCCTGTTCCCGGGCAACCCCCGAGGCCTGCCCTTACTATGAGGAGTTGGAGCAGATCCTGGGCAGTGGGGAAACCCAGACTCCACTGTGTGTGGTGGAGTCCAGGTTACCCCACCACATCATGGACTGACCCCTACTGAGGGAAGAAGACCAAGTAGGAGAGAGACACCAGGAGGAGGAGGAAGAGGAAGCAGCAGGGACCCAGACCCAGACCCCAGAAGCCTCCCAGGCATTTGTGGCCATCAGGGAGGGAACATCAGGTGAGTGCTTTGAGGGGTCACCATGCACAGGCGGGTTGGCAGTGGGGGGGGGGGGGAGGGAGGCAGCTAGCCCCATTACCACTGTGGGGCCCCTGTGAGGCTTTCAGGCCGCTGCTCAACTCACACGCAGTGTCACGTGCAACACCCGAGTCTCCTATCCAAAGGAGAGTCCCTACCAGCCATGGAATGCCATCGGGGACAGCAGGGGTGCACTCAGACAGTGATTGTCTCCTCCTCTTTTCCTCCACAGCTGGACCCTCTACCAACTGGGGAGCACCACACCTGCCCCACCACCATCCTAGACCCGTGGCACCCACAGGCACTGGCATGTGTACACGGACCTGCTGAAGGAGCACATTGTGGCCCTGCAGGACCTCAACAGGACCCTCCAGCAATGAACGCAGGCAGAGGCCGAGTGACGCACCAGGCTGCTGGATGAGCTGGTCCAACAGCGCACTGTCATCTATGCCACAATGAGGGAGGTCTTCGCCTTGACCGCTCCTCCTGCACGCTAGGCCCCTGCTCCTCCAGGGCCCAGCCCCTCCAGCTCCCCTTTCTCTCCCAGCTCCTTCAGCCCCTCCTGCTCCCAAGCCCTCACAGGTCCAACAGCTGCCTCCCCCTCCCCAGGCCAGGACTGGATCTCCCTCCACCCGATTCCCAGGCCATGGTGATGCCAGGACACAGGAAGGTGGCAGGACCCTGCAATCAGGGAAGCAGTGGTCTACTTGAGCCCCCCTCCTCCCTCCAGGTTTTCAGTCCCCTACCACCCAGGTTAAAGGTCATTTCAGTTATAGAACAAAATCTTTATTTTTGAGTGAAAGATTTACCTTTACACATTTGAACAGTACACAGCAAATTTTTTTTAAACAGCACATTTTCTTTACTGATAGGCTGTGTTTACACTGGCACCCTTTTCTGTAAAAGGGATGCAATAAGACACTTCGGAATTGCAAATTCCTACTTGAAAGTAGGAATAAGGGATCTTCCAGAAAAGGGTTTATTTTCCGCAAGATCCCGTCTAGACTGGCGCTTTTCTCCGGCAAAACCCCGAGCCGGAAAAAAGCGGCAGCCATGTTCATGCAAATGCCGTGGGGGATATTTAAATCCCCCGTGGAATTTGCAATTCCGAAGTGTCTCATTAGCATCCCTTTTACGGAAAAGGGTGCCAGTGTAGACACAGCCATAGTGTTTCTAGTAAAAAATCTAATGTCTGTGTACAAAGAAAACTGGGTGGTATGTATTCTTTATGGGAAGAGGGTGAGGGTAGTAGAGGGACAGGTAGGGGTGGGCCAGGCCAACCCCCGCCATGGGGGAGGCCCTAGGGAGGGTCAGTGGCTCCTTCTGAGAATCTCTCCCTCAGGGCCTCTTGGATTTGGACACCAGACTGGTGAACCTGGTGGATGGCAGCTGTCTGGGGCTGCTGAAATGGCCTCTTCTCACCATCAGCACCTGTCCCCCACCCCAGCAGAAAGGCCTCCCCTTTCCTCTCCACCAGGTTATGGAGGGCGTAACATGCGGCCACCACCTCTGGGATGTTGCGTTCCCCCATCTCCAGTTGTGTGAGGAGGCAATGGAACCTCCCTCTCAACCGGCTGAAGGCACATTCCACCTGGATGTGAGCCTGGGTAAGATGCGTGTTGAAAAGCTCCTTGCTCACATCCAGATGTCCGATGTAGGGCTTCATGAGCCATGGCATCGGGGGTAGGCTGCATCAGCCATTATGCACACCGGCATCTGCACATCCCCAAGTGCAAGATGCCTCTGGGGGAAAAATGTTCCTGCCTGCAACCTGCAGTACAGGTAGGAGTTCTGGAATATGCGAGCATCATGTGCCCTCCCCAACCACCTGACACAAACCAGGGCCTGCAGCACCATGGAATAGTAACCCTTCCAGTTTATAAATTGGGCTGCTCGATGGGGCAGTGCGCGGATTGCGATGTGTGTCCCATTGAGGGCTCCTCAGCAGTTCGGGAAGCCAAGGGCGGCAAACCCGGCAATGATGTTGTCCAGGTCCCCGAGATGGACGAGCCTCTTCAGCAGCTCCGCATTAATGGCCCTCACCACCTGCAGCATGAGACAAATAGACAGATAGAAACCAGACAGTTAGACAGGTTACATAAGCGCTTGGGAGGAGAACCCTCCCCCCCCAACTGACCCCTCTCCTTGTCAGGACACCGCCCTCCCCCACATCAGTAAAGGGGTGGCCGAGGAAGTGCCATTCCATCCCCCATTCCCTCATGCCCTTGCCTGGCAGTCCCCCTTTCTCAACCTCCCCACTCAGCAGGGCCTGTCCCCCAACAGCGACTTACCTCCATCAAGATGGTCCCGACGGTAGACCTCCCCATGCCAAACTGGTATCCCATGGAGCGATAGCTGTCAGGAGTGGCCAGCTTCCTCAGGGCGATTGCAACCTGCTTCTGAGGGGGGTGGTAGGCTGCAGGTGGGTGTCCTGGTGTTCCAGGGCAAGGGCGAGCCAGGCACACAGCTCCAGGAATGTGGCCTTCCACATCCGAAAGCCAGTGTTCGTTGTCCCAGCACTGCATGACGAGCCAGTCCCACCAGTCCAAACTCATCTCGTGCCTCCAAATCTGCCTATCCCCAAAAAAGTTTGGGGACAAGGGCAGAGCTCCTGCATCCCAGAGGAGGGTCTCTTCAGTGTGGTCCGGGTCCATATGGGGCAGGAGATTCATGACAGAGTCATGCAGATGCAGCAGAAGCTGCAGTACGGCAGCATGGGGACATCGCCTGCCCAGGGGCAGCTCAGGATCCATGGCCAAATAAAAGATGAAAAGCAGAAAAAAACCCAGAAAATAAACTGCTGTGGTGTCCGAAGAAGCAGGACAATAAGAGCACGCACTGCAGCAGCTTTGCTTTCTCTCTAGGAGGTAGGCAAGCCAGAAGCAGGAGCAGAGCAACGGCTGTCCACGGGGAATCCCTTTAAGCACGCGTCTCTGCAAAGGGCAGGCAGCAGCACCTGGAAATAAAGGCTGCCTCCATGCCCTGCCAGAAGCACTTCTGGGTGCCTTCATTCGTTGACAGAGTGTCCGGCAGTCTGGACACTCTTTTTCGAAAAAGCGGATCGATTTTTCGATCCGTATAATGTAATCTAGACTTTCTTTTTCGACAGAAGCTTTGTTGACAGATACTGTTGACAAAGCCTTTGTCGAAAAAGGCGTGCAGTCTAGATGTAGCCTGATCCAGGATGCTTGGTATACTACCTGGAAATCACTTTGGCTATGTCTACGTTATAGCCTCTTGCGCAAAAACATATGCAAATGAGGTGAAGGATGGACTATCACCGTGCCTCATTTGCATAATTAATGAGGCTCCGTTTTTGCGCAAGAGGCTTTTGCGCAAAAAGGAGCTGTCTACATGTGCTGACCAAAGTAAGTCACATCTGCATGTTTATTTTCCGGTCACATACCCAGTCACAGGAAAGGCTATTATTTTACCAAGTAAAAGGAAATGTAAAGTATAGCATTGTGTTTATTTTATAATTGCCTTAATAATGTTACAGTCTCCAGTGATCCGACCAACACCTAGGCTACGTCTACACTGGCATAATCTTGTGCAAGAACTCTTTTGCAGAGGAGCTCTTGTGAAAAAACTCTTCCAGAAGTGAGTGTCTACATTGGCATGTGTATTTGCGCAAGAGATGGCCATTTTAACCATAAGGCTTTCTTGCGCAAGAAATTCATGTTTCTTCACTGGCCTCTTGCGCAAGAACAGTTGCACAAGAGGGCTTATTCCTGAGCGGGAGCATCATAGTTCTTGCGCAAGAAGCACTGATTTCATACATTAGAACATCAGTGTACTTGCGCAAGAACTCGCGGCCAGTGTAGACAGGCAGCAAGTTTTTGTGCAAAAGCTATCGCTTTTGCGCAAGATCGCGCCAATGTAGACACAGCCCTAGTGGCAGTATAGGTAAGACATTTAATGGTAGACTGATAGCTTACACAAAGAGACTGAGTAACTGATTTTTTAATATCACATCACCATGATACTCAGACACATATACAATAAACCAACTACCTTCAAAATGATGGTGCTCAAACTGATGCTACCATGTCACTTACATATCTTATTCAGAAATATGATTGTCTGAAATGATTACATGATTTTTCTAAACAGCTTATTTTATTTAGTTTCCACTATGCTGATCATAGAGGATATCATCCTAGTTCCAAACAAGGTAAACACTGCTCCATGTAAACAGGGTAGTCAAAAGTACACAGCGCTCTTGTAAAGAGGGCAGTCTGACTCTTTTCTCTCTCACTATAAATATATATATGTAAATTCCTGTGGGATGACATAGTGATGTCATCATGTCACTCTGCATTCACAGGAGCCAAGCCCCACCCACTCACAGCCTGGGCCCACAGGGAGAGCTAGGACTGCCAGCGGCCCTGCCCTCCCTGGCGGCAGAGGGGGAGGAGGAAGAGACCAGCCCTGGCATGGCCTCAGCCCAGCACCTCCAGGCTATGTCTACACTACAGCCTTTTGTCGGCAGAGACAATGCAAATGAAGCGCTCATTAGCATTTGTCGTGCTGTCATTTGCATATTCTCTGCCGATGCTTTTTGGGAAGAGGTTTTCGCGCAAAAACTAGCCGTGTAGATAGGGCCATTTTGCACAAAAATCCCTGTATACCTCCTTTTTAAGGCATAAAGGATCGTGTGCAAAAGGGCGGTTTTGCACAAAATAGCCCCATCTACTCTGCTTTTTTTTGCACAAAAACCTCTTCCACAAAAAGCATTGGCAGAGAATATGCAAATGACAATGCAACCAATGCTAATGAATGTTTCATTTGTATTGTTTCTGCCAACAAAAGGCTTCAGTGTAGACATAGCCCGAGGCGGCAGGGGGGGAGAGCTGGGCTTGGCGCAGACTCAGCCCAGTCTGGCCCCTCCAGTAGCCGGGAAGAAAAGCTAGAGCCGCCCCAGGCCCTACCCGGCAGTGAAGGGATGGGGAAAAGGCAGAGCAGCCTTGGCCCTCCCCGGTGGCTGTGGGGGAGAGCTGGGCTGGCATGGCCTTGGACTGCCCCTCTCCCCCCTTAAGCAGCCATGTGAAGACCCAGGTCTGGCGCAGCCTCAACCTACTTCCCGGCAGCCGAGGAGGGCTAGAGGCCTGGGTGGCTTCAGAGCCAGAGCTGGCCAGAGGGGAACCCCAAGAGCATCCAAGGGGGTGGGGAAGAGCTGGGGCTGTCCCAGACCCTCCCTGGTGGCTGGAGGGGGAGAGGGAGAAAAGTTAGGGTGGCCTCACCCCCGGGCTCACCCTGGCCGAGAGGAGGGTTGGTGAGCATAGTGAGCAGAGGGCACACTCCTCTAGTTGTATTTAAACAAATTATGTGTTTGCTTTCCATGTCCAATTGTTGGCTAGACAACAGCAGACAACTATGTCCAGAATATTACAGTCCATTATATATGCACCTTCACATATCCTTTGGAATGTGTTAGGACTCCTTTGGAGCCCTATCTCATTTCCTACCCATCTCCTCTCGTAAGTATGTAGGCAATGGTCCTTCTATGCCTGGTTTTCCTATGCAGTTCCAACTGTCATATGGAAAGACACAAGATTCTATAGCAGAAGAGACGCACTATATGTGAAAAACAGATGTATAGTTAAATGTAATAAAAACCTTAAATGAACCAAAACTGTGCAATAGAATCTCCATGCTCTGATAATAAGAATAGCAGTAGGGATATATTACCAACCACCTGATTAGGATGATAATGGTGACAGTGATACGATCAGGGAGATGCTATTAAAATAAAATAAAAAACTCAGTAATAATGTAATAGATTTAAAATAAAATATTAAAAATATTAAATAAAATAAAATATTCAGTAATAATGCGGTATTTCAACTATCCCCAAAGTGACACCCTCAGGACAGGATGTAGAGCTCAAGTTTCTTGACACCTTATAAGACTTCATTCTTGGAGCAGCTGGTCCTCGAACCTACAACAGAAGAGGGAATTCTCAAACACAAGATCTGGTCTGAGAAGTGAAAATAGCTTGGGTTGGCAATAAAACAGCGGTGGTTCACTAGGATTAGCCCCAGGCGGACCACTGCTATATTTACCTGAACCTCCGCAGGTACCACTGGCTGTGGATCACTGTTCCCACACCTCCCACTGATGACCAGTGGGAGCTGCAATCGCTAGTTCCTGCAGAGACACAGGTAAATATAGCAGCAGGGGCTAACCTTGGTGGACCAGATCTGTCCCATGGGCTGATATTTGCACACCCCTGACATAGATGGATCACTTTTTAACTGTGATCACTATATAATTAAATTTAACATTCCTGTGGTGGGAAGCAGCCCAACACTTGAGCATTTAATTTCAGAAAGGGGAACTACACAAAAATGAGGAGGTTAGTTCAGCAGAAATTAAAAGGCACAGTGCCAAAAGTGAAATCCCTGCAATCAATCTGCATGGAAATTTTTAGAAGTATAATAGAAGCTCAACTAATATGTATACCCCAAATTCAAAACATATTAAAAGAATCAAAAAAGTGCCACCATTGCTAAACAACAAAGTAAAAGAAGCAGTGAGAGAGAGAAAAGCATAATTTAAAAAGTGAAAGTGAAATCCTAGTGAGGAAAATAGAAAGCAGCATAAACTCTGGCAAATGAAGTGTAAAAATATAATTAGGCTATTAGCAAGGACAGGCAGGGATGGTGTCCCCAGGGCCAGCTCTAGGCTTTTTGCCCAAGCAAAAAAATTTTTGGCTGCCCTGCCCCCGCCCCTTTTTGTTGGCTTTTACATGTTTCCACTTCGCAATTTTTTTTGTTTTGTTTTGGTGACAGAGGCAAGATTTCCAGCTCACACAAAGCTTTTTTTCAAGAGTGGGAAATGTACCTTAAATCTCTATTTTATTGTTCTTCTAGAAATAGGCTACTTTTTAATTGTGGTTTGAATGCATGAAAAACTATTAACACAAATAGTTTATATTTCCTTAACTAAGAACCAAAAATAGAAGGGAGAACTTGTGCCACATCTAAAACTCAAGTAGTTTATGGCTATACTTAATCAATCTTCAAACCAATTACAATCAGCTAATAATACCACCCTGTTTAAACATACTTGTCAACCAATTATAACTATAGCACAGAGGATATCTAAACTACATCAATAAACAGTTGTATTGTTAAACTAAATTTGTTTTGGAATGCAGTGGCTACTTAAAATGGAGAGTTGTATGTGCCCAATACCACTATATGTGGAATGAAGCTTGCCTTAGAGACATCAAACACAAAAGTTTACCCAGATCAACAAAGTTTAATTCTTTAAAGAAATATCTATGAAACAGCATGTGTGGTTCTTTGAAGAGTGTAGAACAGTTAATATTCTGTGTGTGTGTGTGTGTGTGTGTGTGTGCGCGCGTGCGTGTGCTGGATCCTTGTTTGGTTCTACTTCTACTGCAAACACGAACAAGACAAATATACTAGGAACAGACTTCAAAGGGTCCGTGGGGCTGAGGCTATTGGGGCCTGGGGGGAGAGACTGGGAGCTGGGCCAGTGGGCTGAGTGTTTGTAGGTTTGCCAGGTGTCCGGTATTTTCTGATTTTTTTACTGGACAGGAAGTGAAAATACCGGACACATGGCAACCCTAGGCGGAAAGGGGGCATCGTACCTCGGATTTCCACACAATGTAGATGGAGGAGTGGCTGATGGCTTGGAGTGGAGAGGCTCTCGGAGGAGGTAGCAGCCGCCGGGGAGGAGCAGGACTCAGGACTAGGAGACAGGGGTGGCCAGCAGGCTCCGGGGCCAGGTGCAGATGGTGCCAGTGCTGCCTGTGCAGCCGCAGCTTCTCCCGCGGTCCTTTAAATTGGCAGGGCAGGTCAGGGCGGGGCTAGGCATTGCCGGGGGAGGGGAGGAGCAGGAGAAGAGACAGGGGCGGCCAGCAGGCTCTGGAGCGCATTGGTGCTGCCAGCTGGCTGCGCGCAGCTGTGGTGTTTCCCAGCATTTCCTGGCTGGTGCCCTTTAAATTGGCGGGACGGGGCTAGGAATTGACAGGGAAGGCACCGGCTGCTTACCTGAAATGCTGCCCCTGGCAAAGTGCCGCCCCAAGCACCTGCCTGATTTGCTGGTGCCTAGAGCCAGCCCTGGGTGTCCATAAGCTCTGTTTCCCAGAAGCTGGGAATGGATAACAGGAAATGGATCACTTGTTGATTGCCTGTTCTATTGACTACCTCTGAAACAACAGGCATTGGCCATTGTTGGAAGACAGGATACAGGGTTAGATGGACCTTTGGTCCAACCCAGTATGGCCGCTCTTATGTGATGTTATATGTTTTTATGTTCTTATGTACATGCCTTTTTAAGATATGCATGCAGGTACAGAACCACTGCAATACTGACAGACTGCAGGTTGATTTTTTTTTAAACGCTAATTCGTCTGCTAAATAATTGAGTCTGTCTGTCTGTCCATTTGTTCAAGAACGCCTCCTAAACAATAAGAGGTAGGACCATCAAATTCAGTATGCAGCTTCCTCTTACCATAACTTAAAGCAAGGAAAGGGCTATGTGCCTGGAATGGGATGGCTTCTCATAAAACCATATAGAAAAGAGACAGAATCACTAGGCATGGAAAATGAGCTGGCTGGGGGCATCTCCCCCCTTCCCCCCACACACACACCCATTTGGGACTTCCCCAGTCACAAGCCTCCCACCCCTCTAGGCAGTCTTTATGGATGGCGGGGAGCTTCCTCCTCCTCCCCCCCCCCCCCCCCACACACTTCATACAGAAACATTGCTGGCTATTCCCCTTTGTCAAAGAGCAAGGGGAAAGTGCACAGTTTGCGGCATTCCTCACTCCGGCTAGGGAGTGCAGAGGGTAGATGAACCTGAACCTACATCTTCTCCTTCCCCCCAGCTGTGCCCCATGCAGCAGCCATTGAGAGGCACTTCTCACCTGGCCCCAAGTTGCTATGGTGAGAAAGGACTGGGGTAGTCCACTCTCCCTGGGTGACTTGTACACTGGACCCTCATCCCCACCTCCATTCCTGAGCAATTCTTTAAATGAAACATGTACATTTTCATTTTATTTTCCAAAAAGCTATGATTAATTGAATTAAGGACCCAAGCAAAGCCGGGGAAAATATGTAGTTAAATATATTTACTAATATTGACTGCTCACACCCATTTTTCACCAGAACATTCAACACTTAGGGATTTAGGAACCATGCTCCTGCCAAATTGCTATCACTCAAGCAATAGAACTATTCACAAGTTACATTTAAAAGTAATAAGACTAATTTTCCTCTCCCTGATGCCTTCAATTGTGTTCATTTTCAACATATTACGTGACTGTGTTTATTCAAACTGTACAACTTACTTCAGACTAAGACTATGCCAAATTTCCACATGAAACGAATTTTAAGATGTTAAAAGCAACTAAAAATATCAGGCAAAACCAAAATGAACTTAATGTCATATGGCATGAAAAGGAAGAAAAAATGCCTTCCTTTGAAGCTATCTTGTGTCTAATATGATTCCTGACTGAAAAACTGTTTGAAAAATTACTAGTTTTACTAGTCCTCTCATATTCTTGCCTTACTACAAATCTGCATGTATGTGAATGTACCAGAAGACTTACCCAGTGTTGCCCAGGTCTTTCCGGAAAGGAAGATGATAGGATGGAGGGTGCAGGAGTCAGGGCAGGGCCTTGGGGACCTGGAGGGGCAGGGTAGGAACAGGGCTGGCTTTAGGCCAATTTGCCCAATTCCCCCGAATCGGGCCCTGTGCCCTAAACCCGGAAGTGGGCCGAGCACACTGCGGGAGAGGGTGTTTGTCCTGGAGGAATGCGCCATGGGAGGGGGAGTCGGCCCGTGGGTTTGGCTGAAAGGCGGGACTCTGCCTTGTAGCTGGGTATTTAAAGGGGCTGTGAATTGTTTCTTTGTCTGCTGGGTTTTTTTTGCTCAACCAAAATTTGGTTCGAATTGGGCCCCGCACTTCCTAAAGCCAGCCCTGGGTAGGAAGCTGGGGGAATGGCAGGAGTAGAAGTCAGGGTGGGGAGGGGGTTGAGGAGGGGCTCAGGGCAGGGGCTGGGGATGTGAGGCAGTGTGAGAGTGAGGGTTGGGAGTGGTGAGAATGGGCTCAGGGCGGGAGGACCCAACCAGTGGGGCTTTCTCTCCTTCCCCAGCCAGCAGTGGTCTTCTGTCTCCCCCCAGGCTGCAGTGGTCTTCTGTCCCCAACCGTTGCTCCTCAACTGGCAGGGGCCTGCCCCCTTCCCACCCAACATTGCAGCTGAGGACCGGGAAGGGAAAGGGTTTCGGGCAGGGGGCTACCTACTCGGTCTGGTAGTAGGCAAGATGGTGAGCCCAAGCCCTGCTGGCCTCTCTTTTGGGGATGTGGCTGCCCCCAGTGCTGACTTTGCAGTATAACTCTCCCCCACTCTTGCTTCCCCCAGTGGCCACTATCAGCATCACAACACTGCTCTCTGTGCCCCCTCATGTTATGGGAAATAGTTTCATTCCTGGTACTTTCATTTTCCTGGCATAACTAAATCCTGACCTTGCTTTAAGTTAGGATAAAAAGAAGCTACGTATCAAATTTGGTGGTCCTAGCTTTTACCCTGTAGGAGGAGTTCTCAAGCAAGCAGACTCATGGACAGACAGATGCACATTTCTAAAAATAGATAGATTGGGGAATGAACCCAGGATATTTTGAATTCTACCAAGAAATTGGAGTGGCCATGCTCATTATAGGTCTAAAATGTGAAGAAAATGGAAATGTTCATAGAATTTCCATAGATACAGTACGGTAGTTTGTGCCAAAGAAACTGTACTAAATATAATAAAATGTTTTTATTTACAAGTTTACATAAAGTAGAAGCTAAGAGAAGAATTATGAAGTTACAGTTGTCTACAGTTACTACATACAGTGGATCCTACATAGATTTTTCAAAATATTCTTCATTAGTTTACAGAAACACTCTAACTTGAGTCAGTCAATGCACGATTCAGAAATTAGCTAAAGTTGACCTATAAGCTTGTTTTTTAAATAAAAAAGGGAAGATAAAAAAGACAGAAGTGGTCGTCATGCCAGTGATTGGAGTAAAAATCATAGAAATAACAGATTAGAGGAAGAGTGGCCTTGTAGTAGTGACATAGATTTCAAGACCTATGTTCAATCCCTGGTTCTTCCATACACTACCTGTAAGAGCATAATTATCAAGTCTTTTAACAACTGTGTAACTATAAAATAGTGAAGACCGTTCCTTTCTCCTACTCTTCATCCTGATATTAGCACTACTGCTGTATTAACAAACAATAACTTCTTAAAATGAATGTGTTAGGCTTGATCCACACTAGAATATAGTGAGTTACAACTGTAGAAAAACAAAATCATAGTTGGCAAATTTCTATCATGATTCCTTTAGTCCCTAGGGATTAATGCCCCAGCTGATCTTCATGGAAAACAGGCTAGTATCCTAAAACACATCTAATCAACTTCGTAGCTAGCACAATTACACTCTTAGGGTATGTCTACACTACAGCACTAATTCGAACTAACTTAATTCGAATTAGTTAATTTGAACTAAGCTAATTCGAACTAGTGCATCTAGACCTAAAAACTAGTTTGAATTAGCATTTTGCTAATTCGAACTAGAATGTCCACATTGAGTGGATCCTGAACCGAGGTTAAGGATGGCCGGAAGCAGTGCCGGCAGGGCATCAGGTTAGGACTTAGAGCGTGGAGCTGCTGTCTCAGGCTAACCACGGGCTGTGCTTAAAGGGATCCGACCCCCACCCCAGACAGAGAGTTCTCAGGGGTTCCCCACTTGCAAAGCAGTCCTGGCTTCGAGTGCCCTGAGTGCCCACACTTGGCACATCACAGCACTCGGCCATCAGCCCGGCTGCACTTGCCGCAGGCTGCCATCTGGGGGGAGCATTTGGAGGGCTGCAGGAGAGCTAACACCCCGAGGAGTCCACAGAGCCACCCCAGTCATCCCCATCGGGGGCTCGTGCCCCATTCCTCCCTCACCTCCTTCCACTTACCCCTCCCTAGCCCCCCTTCCTGATGTACAAAATAAAGGACACGTGTGTTCAAAAATAGAAACTCTCTTTATTGAACAAAACTTGGGTAGACTGGGAAAAGGAGGTGGGAGAGGAGAAGAGAGAGGGTGGGAGAGGGGAGGGCAACTAAAATGATCAGAGGTTTGGAACAGGTCCCATATGAAGAGAGGCTAAAGAGACTGGGACTTTTCAGCTTAGAAAAGAGGAGACGGAGGGGGGATATGATAGAGGTCTATAAAAGCATAAGTGGTGTGGAGAGGGTGCATAAAGAAAAGATCTTCATTAGTTCCCATAATAGAAGGACTAGAGGATACCAAATGAAATGAATAGGTAGCAGGCTTCAAACTAACAACAGAAAGTTCTTCTTCACAAAGCAAATAGTCAACCTGTGGAACTCCTTGCTGCAGGAGGCTGTGAAGGCTAGAACTAGAACAGAGTTTAAAGTGAAGTGAGATAAAGTCATGGAGGTTGAGTCCATAGAGTGGTATTAGCCAGGGGGTAGAAATGGTGTCCCTGACCTCTGTTTGTGGAAGGCTGGAGATGGATGGCACGAGACAAATGGCTTGGTCATTGTCTTCGGTCCATCCCCTCCAGGGTACCTAGTGTTGGCTGCTGTCGGGAGACAGGCTACTGGGATAGATGGACCTTTGGTCTGACCCAGTACGGTCGTTCTAAGCTCAGGGCTCAGGGTCGGGGGTCTCAGTGGACCACCTTGATTTTCATGCAAACCTGCTCCTGGGTGGCCAGGCTGGAAGCTATCATGCCCTAGACGGCCACTTTCCTGTGCCTAGTGCGGAGGTCGTGGATGAGGTCCACGATCTCCGCACTAGACCAGGCGGGCGCCCACCTCTTGCGGCCCCGGGCAGGCTCCCGGGAGCCGCCAGCGTGGTCCCAGGAAGAGGCGGCAGGCTGGGTGGCAGCGGGTGGCTGGTTCGTGCCGTGCCAGGTGCAGGGACTGCTGGCTGGGTGCTGGCAGGCTTGCACCTGGCACGGGCACCATAGCCAGCCCGTGCCCCTTTAAGGGCTCCGGGGCCGGGAGGGGGGCAGAAGAGTTTCCCTGGTGGTGCCCAGAGTGGCCAGCAGGGAAAGCTGGAGAGGGCTAGCCTCCCACTAGTTCGAATTAAGTGGCTACACAGCCCTTAATTCGAACTACTTAATTCGAACTAGGCGTTAGGCCTCGTGGAATGAGGTTTACCTAGTTCGAATTAAGTGCTCCGCTAGTTCGAATTAAGTTCGAACTAGCAGTTCGCGTGTGTAGCGCCTATCAAAGTTAATTCAAACTAACGTTTGTTAGTTCGAATTAACTTTGTAGTGTAGACATACCCCTAGGCTACGTCTACACTGGCCCCTTTTCCGGAAGGGGCATGGTAATTTTTGAGATCGTAATAGGGAAATCCACGGGGGATTTAAATATCCCCCGCGGCATTTAAATAAAAATGTCCGCCGCTTTTTTCCGGCTTTTAGAAAAGCCGGAAAAGAGCATCTACACTGGCCAGATCCTCCGGAAAAAAGCCCTTTTCCAGAGGATCTCTTATTCCTACTTCAAAGGAGTAGGTTGACTTCAAAGTAGGAATAAGAGATCCTCCAGAAAAGGGCTTTTTTCCGGAGGATCTGGCCAGTGTAGATGCTCTTTTCCGGCTTTTCTAAAAGCCGGAAAAAAGCGGCGGACATTTTTATTTAAATGCCGCGGGGGATATTTAAATCCCCCGCGGATTTCCCTATTACGATCTCAAAAATTACCATGCCCCTTCCGGAAAAGGGGCCAATGTAGACGAGTCCCTAGTGTGGTGAGAACCTTTGAGAGCATTTGGAATATCTGGGATTGGACAACTGTGTTTGCCTCAACTTCACATCTATGTTCTTTCCATGTAAGTACTGCAGTTAAGAATTGCTTTTATATTGATTATTTCAAAGTTCTATTTTTATGATACACTTCAGTTTGTTAAATACAAAACAAGCATATACAATTTAGAATTCTAACATATGTCTAAGTTAATTAGTTAAATGATATGCTGCAAGCACATGCTACAAGTTATCAATTCCATACCTAAACTGGAAGTCCTTTGGTCTTCTAGGCAATAAAAAGATATTAGATGACCTAAAAAAGGAATAGAAAAGGAAAAGCTACTAACTGTGAAGAGAAAGCTACTCCATCAACATAATTTGATCCTGAATGAACAATAAAGTTAATGAAAATACTTATCTGATCTAGAGAGGTGAGTCTCAGAGTCTGATGAAGATGAGTGACAATCAAAAGTCACTATAACAAAAAGAAAACCATACATTAAACAAACTACCAGCCAAATTGAAGCATTAATTGATTGGAAGTTTAAAGGAAGTTTTTCTTTAAGCAGCACACCATCAACCTATGGAACTTATTGCCTGAGGATGTTGTGAAGATTAGGACTTTAACTGGGTTCAAAAAAGAGCTAGATACATTTACGGACGTTAGGTCCATCAATGGCTATTAGTTAGAATGGGTAGGAATGGTGTCTGGAAATAGATGACAGGAGAGGGACCATGTGATGATTACCTGTTATGTTCCCTCGCTCTGGGACATCTGGTATTGGTCAATGTCGGGAGACAGGATACTGAGCTAGATGGACCTTTTGGTCTGACCCAGTATAGCTGTTCTTAAGCATTTATTAGATAAACAAGGATCTGAAGGATGGAGCTTGCCCAATACAATCTTCAAAGCTACACTGTATTTGGATGTGGAATTTCTGGCTTAGGAAGATTCACATGTGGTAGTGTTGACTGAGCTCGCATGCTAAAAATAGCAGTGCAGCTATGCCAATGATGGCCTTTGGGGCCAGCTGCCCAAATCTATGGATACACACCTGGACAGTTAGTCTGAGCTGCCACAGCCAGAGCACTACTTTTGCTGAGCTAATTCAGCAAAGCTAACACATGTACATCTGCCAGACTCTCAGCTGCAGGGTGGGCAATTGCATACCCTAAGATAAAGGGGCCTTCTCATATGCCAGGGTTTGCAATGGGGGCCTCCAGAAACAGTCTTACAGCTATCTGCCACAGAGCCAGAGCTATCCTGCCCTGGCCATAGACAGGATTTTTAGGTAGCCTTTACATGGTTCCAGCTCAGGGTCGCTGACAGACTTGCTGGCCCCTGGGCAAGGTTGGGGGTGTCTCCATGCTCCTGGAAGGGGTGGGGTCTCAGGCAGAAGGGGCATGGCTGCACTGCCCACAGTGCACTGCATCACTTCCCAGAGTGCACCACGTGGCACTCTAGTGGTGATTTTTAAGGCCCAGGGTTCTGGCCATTACCGCAGGAGCTACCACAGGCAGCCAAGAGCCATGGGCCCTTTTCAATAGCAGGGCCCCAGGACAATTGCTCCCACCTCCCTCCCCATCAGCAGGCCTTCTCCAGCTTATTTACCCAGAGCTGGGGTGAAGATCTCAGCCAAAAGTCAAACACATAAAACAAACCTGTATCCCACGTCCCCCATTAAGATGTACACCAAAGGAATACTTAGTTTAGATTAAACTGATGCCAATATTATTGAAAAGACATAGTATGGACTAAGCTAATGTATGCCCCATTTCTGCAGCAAGTTCCACATAGTTGAACCCCCATGCCCATACAAAGCCCGTCAATGGGGTTAGCTTGCAGACTCAAGACAATAGATGCTTCTGATTATTTCAAGCAACTTTCACAAAGCTTTTGGGAGGGGGGGGTCTTATCAGCAATTCTGTCCTTATTGTTAGACCTCTAAGTATTTCCCTTTGTTATACCTTTATGTAGTTAAAATTTAGTCCTTTGTGTATTAGAGCATACTAAGATCTTATTATCTGGTAACTGCACAACATGGTTTGGAGAGTTCATGTTTTATCGGTAAATGTTATTGATTCAGTAGGGTTTGATTATTTAAGCAAAAACAGAGAAGAGAACCAAACCAGTTTTGAGAAGGAAAAAGTTGCCTATGGTAGTGCTACTCCAGGGTACTGAAGATTACCAACAGGACTTTGAAAATGAGACTTTGTAGAAAAAGAAAGATAAAATATTTGGTTTAGAATGAAAGGACAAAATAGGAGACTTAATAAAATAAGTCAAAGCATCATAATAGATACGATTAATCTTTTCAGTGCAGCCACCCACCACTCCAAATCTGAGTGCTAATGGACATCCTTAACTTTAAACATTATAAGTAATCCCATTCAAGTAAAAGCATTTAAATTTTTGTAGGATCAGATCCATAATTTTTAAATGTTAGGTTAAAAATGGCTGACTTGCTGTGAAACTGCCTTTTATTCATACCAAGAGAAGAAATGTGTCATTTTAATCAAGACAATTTATTTCACTCCAGTAAAATGCTATATTTATGGATCTTTTTTGTTTCTATTTCAATACATATAGGCCCAAGAATTTGACAAGTAAAATACAAATTGTTAATATGAAACAAAAAGGATGAATTTACTAAAATAATTAACATTCACAAAATTAAAACAATTGAACAGTTAAGATTAAATTTGATTTTGTGCTCAAAGCAGGTTTTTACCCTCTTTGTTATGTATGAAAGACATATCCTGTTCAAAATTACAATACTTGTTAAGTAAATCTGTTAATTTATAAGGTGAAAGTTAATTTAAAAATAGGTCCCTCAAAAAATTTAGCACTCTTTATCTGGACAATTTTTGTCCTGAATAATTTTAAAGAATGCACTGACAGATACATGAAAATATTTCCCTATCCTTGAAATGTTTTGGATCAACGAATGATGTAATAGTGAATGTTTACAGAAAACTGCAAGAGACCACATGGCAAAAAAACCAAGATTTAAGAGCTGATAGTACTTAAGACGTAAAGACTCTGATCATATAGAGACGTACATATATGTTTACCTTTACACACAGAATTGTCCCACTGTCTTCAGTGAGACTGTTCAGAGTGAAATTCTGAAGGAACTTGTATTTCAGTAAAGTCTGGAGTTCACTCAGTGTACAAAGTTAAGTAACTTGCATGTTTTTGCAGGATCAGGGCCTAAGAAAGCATATAGCTGTAGATCAATACAAACAAGGTATACATATTTCTTAGAGTATACAAGCATGAGGAAGGGGAAGAAACTCCCAGCTTTAAAAAAAAAACAAAAAAACCAACAAAAAAAATCTTTCCCCAAAACAGGAAATTCCAGCAAGTCCAACCCCCTGCCAAAACCAGGACCAACCCCAACTAAATCATCCCAGCCAGAGCTTTGTTAAGCCGGGACTTAAAAACCTCTAGGGATAGAGATTCCACCACCTCCCCGCATAACCCATTTCAGTGCTATAGACTCCTCCTAATGAAATAGCTTTTCATAATATCCAACTTGGACCTCCTGCACTGTAACTTCAGACCATTGCTCCTCGTTCTGTCATCTGTCACTACTGAGAACAGCCTCTCTCCATCCTCTTTGGAACCCCTCTTCAGGTAGTGGAAGGCAGCTATCAAATTCCCCCTCACGCTTCGCTTCTGTAGACTAAATAAGCCCAAATTCCTCAACCCCTCCTCATAAATTAAATGCTCCAGCCCCCTTAATCATTTTGGTTGCCCTCCACTGGATTTTCTCCAGTGCGTCCACTTCCTTTCTATAGTGGGAGGCCCAGAATTGGACACAATACTCCAGATGAGTCCTCACCAGTGCCAAATAAAGGGGGATACAGTCTGTCTCCGATTTACGAACTGGTTACAGACCAAGCAATTGGTCGTAACTTGGTTTATTCGTAAGTCAGACCCCTTTGAGTTACATGCGACCGCGCTGTTCATAAGTGCGGATCGCGTTCGTAACTCAGGGTCCGCCATTTATGACATTTTTGGTTGTAACTGCGAACGGTCGTAAGTCAACCGTTCGCAACTCGGGGACCGGCTATAATCACGTCTCTAGATCTGCTGGCAATACTCCGCCTAATGCATCCTACTATGCCATCAGCCTTCTTGGCTACAAGGGCACACTGTTGACTCATATCCAGCTTCACATCCACTGTAATCTCCAGGTCTTTTTCTGCCAAACTGCTGCTTAGCCCGTCGGTCCCCAGCCTGTAACAGTGCTTGGGATTCTTCCGTCCCAACTGCAGGACTCTGCACTTGTCCTTGTTAAACCTCATCAGATTTCTTTTGGCCCAATTCTCCAATTTGTCTAGGTCACTCAAGGATCCCACTCCTACCAACCTACGTATCTACCTCTCCCCGTAGCTTAGTGTCATCTGTAAACTTGCTGAAGGAGTCATCCCCTTATCCTAGTAATTAATAAAGATGTTGAAAAAAACCAGCCCCAATACTGACCCTTGGTGCATTCTGTTTTATACGGACCACCAACCAGACATCAGGCATAACTTGCCCGTGGTGAATCCATGTTGACTATTCCTGATCACTTTCCTCTCTTCCAGATGCTTCAAAGCGGATTCCTTGAGAATCCTCTCCATAATTTTTCCGGGGACTGAGTTGAGGCTGACCAGTTTGTAGTCCCCTGGATGGGCACTGCATTTTGGCTTTTTCCAATCATCCAGGACCTCCCTCAATTGCCATGAATTTTCAGAGATAATGGCCAATGGCTCTGCAATCACATCAGCCAACTCCCTCAGTACCCTCAGATGCATTCGATCCAGTGCCATGGATATTGTATGTCCAGCTTTTCTAAATAGTTTTTAACTGTTCTATCTCCATCGAGGGCTGCCCACCTTTCTGATACTGTGTTGCCAGGTGCAGTAGTCTGAGAGCTGACCTTATCTGTGAAGACAGAGGCAAAAAAAGCATTGAGTACTTCAGCTTCCCACATCTGTCACTAGGGGTGTGTCTAGACTTCAGGGTCTGTGTCTAGACTGCTGCCGCGTTCTTTTGAAAGTAAATCAAAAGAACGCAGCAGTTTTTTTGACTGCGGAAAACCTCATTTTATGAGGAAGAATGCCTTTTTTTGAAAGTGCTCTTTCCAAAAAAAGGCACTACGTGATTCAAACTGTGCTTTTTTGAAAGAGAGCATCCAGACTGCCTGGGTGCGCTCTTTCGAAAAAGCGGCTTGCTTTTTCAAAATTACTGGTTGTAGTCTAAATGCTCTTTTTCTAAAGAGGCTTGCAGTCTAGACATAGCCTAGGTTCTCTCTTTCATCCAGTGAGAGTCTCACACCTTCCCTGATCAACCTTTTATTGCTAACATGCCTGTAGAAACCTTTCTTGTTTCCGTTCACATTCTTTGCTAACTGCAATTCCAATTGCGCTTTTGCCTTTCTGATCACACCTTTGCATGCTTGAGCAATATATTTATACTCCTCCCTAGTCATCTGTCCAAGTTTCCACTTCTCGTAAGCTTCCTTTTTGTGTTTAAGCTTCCCAAAGATTTTACTGTTATGCCAAGCTGATCATCTACCATATTTGCTTTTCTTACTGCCCATCAGGATGGTTTGTTCCTGTGCCTTCAATAAGGCTTCCTTAAAATACAGTCTGCTCTCCTGTATTCCTTTCCCCTTCATGTTAGCACCCCAGAGGATCCTGCCAATCAGTTCCCCAAGGGAGCCAAAGTCTGCTCTCCCTTCTTTCTTTGGAAAGAATCCTGAACTCAACCATCTCATGATCACTGACTCCCAGGTTGCAACCCACATCTACTTCCGCTACTAATTCCTCCCTGTTTGTGAGCAGCAGGTCAAGCTACGCATGGCCACTGGTTGGTTCCTTCAGCACTTGTACTACGAGCTTATTCTCTATATTCTCCAAAAACTTCCTGGATTGTCTGTGTACTACTGTATTGGTCCCTCAGCGGATGTCAGGATGATTAAGTGTCCCATAAGAACCAGATCATTCTTTGATGGCAAACAATTTTAAAACATAAATAATTATAGAAGGCAAGAGCTAGAAAACCACTATCATTTATTTTTATAGACAACAATGTAGAAATGCAGGTTGCAGAACTGCATTTAGAATTTATTAAAGTTTGCAAAAAAGATTCCAAAACATAAAGCAGTGGTGCTTTCATAAAAATAGCCAAATGAGACGGAACCATGTGTGCATGCATGCATTTAGGTAAATGCTACTATTGAAGATCAGTAATTAAATCAAATGAAAAAAGTCACAGAAATGTACATAAAAATATGAGATAAGTCAGATTTACTGAACACATTTTTCTACCACGTAACTTTAGGAAAATAAGTGTAAAAGTAGTGTAACACACTCCAGATTTTCACATAAAGTGTCATTTAGAGTTTTCAGATAGTATTTTCTACCACATCTGACAGTTTTGAGTAAGGTGCTCAACACTAACTGACAGAGGAACATGCTTTTTGTATTTCTTTAAAACATTAGTTCTGTTGATAAGAGAAATATGCTAAAGCTTCTCATGGTCAACAACTTGAAATAGTTGGCTGAATCAAGTGGGAGCCAGCTTCCATGTGTATATTCTTAACATATCCAACAGAACATGTGGGAGGTTTCTCTTTGACAAATGATGATACAATTTACTAGGAAACTTCAAGACACTAGGAAAATAATAAATACAGATCAGGAAAGAAAATCCATCTGAAAATGACTCAGTGAAGCATGAATTTCATAGTTCAATGGTGAGCTCTCAAAAAATATTTCCAAAATCACTAGGCAATTACTGAATAGATCTTTTCATTATAAAGCAGCATGTATGATATCCTGGATATCATACATTAAAGGAAGAGTCAAAAAAAGAATGCTTGATCCTTACACTTTTCAGAAACTTATTAGTAAGAATTTAATCAGAATTTAGATTGCACACACAATCAAGTTTAAAATAAAACATGTTTTTTAAATACTTGCATCACTACTGTTTTCAGTCCTAACTCAATTCTTTCCTCATAATTATGCTGGGTACAATTAACAGGTAAGATTTATTCTGTCCCTTCAAGCGTACTTACACAGTGATATTTTTATGAGAAATGTGACATTATAAAAGAATTCTGATTTGTCCTGTCAACTCCAAATGATATTAACACAGCCTATAAGTATGAATGTTTTGTTCACCTTTAAAAAATTGTCAAAAAGTCAATATAGGCATTCCTAATAAGATTTAGAAATATAGGAATGTTCAAAAATTCAAAAAAGGTTATTTTAAAGATTTCAGGGACATGTGAATGACAGAAACCTTTAAAATTCAGATAGCTTTAAATATATATATTCCATAATGTCGAAGCAGTAATAATCTTGATGAAAGTAGCTTACATCTTGTTATTTCTTTATCCTTATGGTTTTCCTCCTAATTAGGTCTCCAAAAGCGTATTTTGACATATTATTAAAATGAACTTTGTTAAAGTTTTAAACATATATATTTTCTTTTGCATACTACAAAGCACAATTGTAGACTGTTTCAACAAAAAAGCTTATAAGAAACAAATTCTTGTTTTCTCTCTTCCAAACTACACAAGGGCACAATCCTTCAGCCATCAAATTTTCTTATTTTAAGATGCAAGCTGAGTAAATATAAACACTTCCAACTAAAAAATACAAACAAGAAATGCAAATATTTTCTTGCTACAGATTGCAAAGACAGCAGAGATAGTGTAAGTACCTACTCTTCCAAAGAACAGCCCTAAACAATGTGTCCACTAAAAGAGAACACTATTTAATTCAACTCTTAATGTTAGCATGGAAATTTGTAGTAGCTCATGTCCTATGTAGATAGCTTGAGCCATGAAAAACCACCCCAGCAACTATATTTGTTTTTTTTATTTTAATTATGCTTTAAAGTCCAATTATGGCTATTATGAAAACAGGTATTTTCTTCATAAGTTTTTCAAAGCTAGCACTTGTGGGTGGTACGGAGAAAAGAAAAAAATGACACTGTAAGAAAAAATCAGGTTTGGGCCTTTAAATGCTAAATGCCTAAAAAAGTCTATTTTGGGCACAAAAGGAACACAGGATCATGTGCAGGGTGGGGAGATAAATAGACTATGCTGGAGTTTTCACATAAAAATATACATTTGGCTCAATTAGAGAAGCAGTGCATTTAAAAAAAATCACTTCACCTGGCTGTCCTATAACAGTGTTTCTCAACCATTGGTACAAGTCCCCTTAGGAGTACTCGAGAGAAGTCTGGGGGTACATCAACACAACTGAAATTTGAAGAAAACTGAATTTTTGTTTTAAGTTTTACAGTGCTTTATTATTTTTGTACTTTTTACACACACAAATGTCATCGTCCTCTTAGCTATGATTAAGCTGTTTAAACAAATGTGTTGCAATGGTAGAAAAAAAATTGTGTGTCTGAAACTGTAGGTACTGGGGGTACTTATAATTTTTTTTTAAAAAGGGGATACTTTATAAAAAAAAAGGTTGAGAAACACTGTCCTATAACATTCAATTCTAAAGATAACATAATCACTGCATGCACAGAAAAAAGTATCCATCATGAACCAATAGAAGTCAATAAGTGTTTTTGGTCTAACATGTAGGACTGGAGCCCTAGTTTTTGCTGCAATATAAAATAAGGCCAAACATGCGTGTCAATGAGAGTTTTGAGTGTAAAATGCATTTAAAGTTGAATCCCAAGTAAACAAAGGCTTTATGTAACATACAGAAAGTCCCTAGACTATTTAACATTAAACTGTAACTGAGAATGAGAAAATTCAATTAAGTCTATCATCAATCATATATTTATCCTTAAAATATAAAGACATGAAAAGCAGCAACTTTGATTGATTGGATTCTGTCAGTATGTCTCAGCTACAACATTTAGCTCTTTTGCCTCAAAATAAAAACAAGTTCTTCTGCTATATTCTTCTGTATTTTGATAGTATTGTTAATAATAATCATTCTCCAATATTGCCGAAATATAATTTACATAATAGGTCATAAATCTAAATGACACAATTACACACATAAATGTTATTGTTTATTGAAAAGAAGTTACTGCAATTGTGTTACATATAATATTTTAGACCCCGACCCTAAAAAACAAAAGTCACATCAAAATGAAAACTTGAAGGATCGACCCCTTAAATGGTCTTCCAATTAATTTGTTGCAGTAATTGCTGCCAATTACCTATTCACTAATAGGTTCCAGAAATTAAGAACATTATCAGGTGTACTTTTAAAAATGTAATCAAGTCTATCATTCTAATAATATTGATTGAAGATAATTTAGATGAACAGCACTTATCACAAAGTTGTGTACTAAACTCATCAAGAATGATCACCCATGAAATGAGAATGCTATTGGTATCTTGGCACTGTTTGCTATGCAAACTAGGGATGTGAAGGTTTAACCAATT
The DNA here is from genome assembly GCF_052426305.1 of Pelodiscus sinensis. Classification (NCBI taxonomy): domain Eukaryota; kingdom Metazoa; phylum Chordata; order Testudines; family Trionychidae; genus Pelodiscus; species Pelodiscus sinensis. The sequence continues at coordinate 52,140,445 of NC_143053.1, forward strand.
AACCACTTAACCAGTAAGCCTTCCATGTAACCTTATTAAACATTTTACCATAATGGGTGAAGCTTAGTGGTTAAGGTTAACCAGTAGAGAGGTCCACCTTGGTCATCCAAAGCAGTCCCTATCCGTGGTGGATCCAAGCGCCCCTCAGGCGCAGCTTTTATCCATGTATGGCCCTGCCTATGGCAGAGGGAGGACAGGAGGAACACTGCAGCCCAGGTGGGCTGGAGCAGCCCCGTAGCCTCCCTCTCTATAATTGGTTAACTTGTTAACCAATATGTTTAACTGGTTAACCAATGAAGCAGGATTTTACGTCCCTAATTGCAAACTTAAATGCTTTCTTTCTCTGCTTTTCAAAAATATTTCTGCTTATTTTTCAAAATTTGCAAGAAATCATGGTTATTACTACAGGAAACATATGTATTTACAAACAAGAACAGACAAAAAGTGCTATACGTACAGAAAGAATCACTACCTACATCTTTCTGAAATCCACCTACTCTCCACACCTGCTTTCTTAGTCAAATCATAAATAGTAAACTAAAATGTTGGATTTTTTTTGCCGTTGTCAAGTATAGCAATACAACAACTGTGTTCAATCCTATATTACTTTTCAGCAAGATTCTGCCTAAAGTAAATTAAAGTTTTCCCAGGTAAAAACTGTAGAACCAGTACCTAAAAGTTTTTTCTGTTAAATTGTAGCATTCAAATGACTGAGTTTTGCTACTGACTTCACAAAGAACATAGTTGGAGCCTATGTATCAAACATGTTTCCAAAATTTTTAAAAATGGCATCAGTTAATTATACTAGTTTAGGGTCAAATCCTTTTTAATATCATTGATCCTCCAATGATTTTTCACCCACAATTAATGAATGCTGAGATACTCCTGTAACACATAGAGTTAATTTACATTTAATCTTCACAACTGTAATTTTCAATCTCTGCTACTTCACTCAAATTGATTGGTGTCCCTTACAGTTTTAAAAATATGAGTATTTTTGCTGAATAAATCGTAGCCAAAAAATAGTAGTTGATTTCACAATAGTTTTACTTATCTTGGATAATCGGAATAATTTATACAGAAGACATGATCCTGCGAAAAAACAAGAAGCTACTACAGCAGCGATTGGTAACCAAGGCTAGTAAGTGGGCCACATGAGTGACCCTCTTTCATCTCAGTGGTCCACAAGATTGAAATCAGACATTACCCCAAGAATAAGATTAAATATATTACACTTGATTCTCCTTCTTTATTAGGCCTTTTCAACACAATGTGATATATTTTGAGAGGAAAATTAAATTGCCAGCAAAAGTACCATAAAGAAGAGGAAGGAGTACACAGTTCTTACAGTGTTGTGTGCAGTAACCACACACCTCGCACTTGCCCTTATTTCAAATGAGTGTCACTTCTCCTTTTGCCAGGGGCTGCTTGACCCTCTCCCTCTTCCCCCCCCCCCCCCCCTCCACTCCAGGCCATGTCCCCACTACATCCTTTTCCTCAAACCCCAACCTGGCCTCTTCCCCCTGCCTCCTCCCCCAAGTGCACCCCATCCATTCTCTTCCCCCTCCCTCCCAGTATTTCTGGAGCGTTCTGAATCAGCTGATTCACACCCCATCCCTGCTCCTCCCAGAGCTTGAACACTGTGAATCAACATGTTCAACCTCTGGGAAGGAGGGGGAGAAGCAGGAACAGGGCACGAATCAGCCAATTTATGGCGCTACAGAAGTTCTGGAAGGGAGGGAAAGGAGAAGGTAAGTGCGGGGTCCCCAGTGCATGAGAGGGGCTGGAGAAGGCGGAGACTGGGGGGGTGCATGGGCCAAACACAGAATCCTGATGGGCTGCAGATTGCCTAGCACCATACTAAAGAGTTGAAAAAAATATTGCATATCTTTTTACATGACCATTAAACAATAGTTTGCTTGTCACTCTGACTATAGAACAAAAACATTACTAGTATATTTCAACAACACATTACCACGAACAAACACCTATATTTATTTAGAAGTCCATGGGTGAAATCTTGGCACCATGTAAATTAACAGCAAAATGCACATTGATTTCAGAATTTAACCCTGAGTTTCAGAATGGATTTTCAAAGGAATACAGCCTAGTAACTAAATGAGTCACACTATAGAATGTTTTATTTGTATAGTTTATTAGCGGGCTGTGCCCTCTGCTTGCTATGCTCGCCTACCCCCCTCTCTCCAGCCACTTTCACTTCGGGGAAACTGTTCACGCTGGTGACATCATTCTGTCCCCTGGCAGAAACATTCTGTCGTCCGCAGGAAAATCCTTTTTATATACAGAGACCAGTGGTCACCAACCATTAGATCAGGATCTACTAGTAGATCTTAGAGCCTCTGATAGGTGATCCTGACTGGTTTGGCCAAGAGGCTATCAAGTGCTGGCACTTCTGCTGCCCCTCCCCCCACTGCTGCACATCTCCTGCACTTTGCCTTGGAGCTGTCCCCTCAGGAGCCTCCTGCTTGCTGTGCAGGCCAGGGGAGGTAGAGGAAGGGTGCTGATGTCAAGGTGCTCCCTCTCCCACTCTGTATCCTTTCTCCACAAAGGAGAGAGGGAGCACAACAGGACTGGGAGGGAGTTTGCTGGTTGCTTTTGGGAATGGTGCAGGCCGAGGGCAGGAGTCAGCCTGCCTTAGCCCCAGTGCAGCACCAATCAGGAGCCACCTGAGGTTAGTAATGCCCAGCTGGAGCCCACATCCTGAAACCCTACCCCAGTAGTGAATCCCCTCCTACATCCCATGCCCCGCCCTAGCCCAGAGCACACCTGCATTCAAATACCCTCACAGAGCCTGCACCTAGAACCCCCTCCAGTACCCCAAGGGCCTGCTCCAAGTTCAGTTCAGAGCCCCTCTTACACTCCAAATCCCTTAATTCAAGACCAAGCCTGCACCCCAACCCTCTGCCCCAGCCTGATGAATGTGTGGGAGGATGGAGTGAGCAGGGCCAGGGCCTCAGAGAAGGGGCACAAAGAAGGTGGGGCAAGGGTATTTGGGTTTGAGGTAGATCCTTGATTGCACTTAAAGTCAAAAAGTGATCTCATACTTAAAAAGCTTGGAGACCACTGACAGAGAGATAGTCACATCTTTTTATATGCTGATTTCTAGTATTTTTATTCACAATATCTAAAGCCAGCTAAATCAAGTATTCCTATAAGATTTACAAACTAAGAGTTTGCTAGCATGTGCTTGCATAACTTTTGGTACATCTTTTCGCTGTGATTTTGCAATCATACCCACCCCTACCTTGATTCATAGCAGTAATACCACCAGAGATCAATAGGGCTACTTCAGTAAATAAAGTTCATCACATGCATGAGTGTTTGCAAAACTGGGGCTTTAAAATGCAAAGCTTTCATCCCCTCCAGTGCTCCTGGTGCTTTCCTATGAATCCCAAATCATGAACAGGGTCACCAGTGCTCCCTTCAAAGACAGCCAGGACAGCTAGAACCCTAAATCATGCCCATCCTAAACTTCTGGACCCTCCCCTCAGTGGCTTCGCCCATCAATAAGCCCTGCCTGCACTATGCCTTCAATATCAATCAGTCAGGCTACTTTAGACCAGAGAAAGTGACAAATTTCGATACAGGTAGGGTGCTTGCCAAGTAGAACCAATGAAAAGCCAGCGATGAATTCAGTAATCTCAGGAAAAACTCTTTTCCATTCAATACCTTGTAACTAGTTAACAAAGTTAGGGCCGGATCCTGCATGGAGATCCCCGTGAGCAGACTGCTGTGGCTTGGGACTGGGCGGGACTCCATAGACTTCAGTGAGGGAAGGAACTGCTGTGAAATGATGCCTGCAGGCAGACTCACTGGGGAGGCACTGCTTGTTCCCCCTAACGTTTCAAACCCTTTCACATCGAGCAGGGTGCACTGACGCTACTTCACGCTGTTCACTTTGCCTTGACTCCACTCGCTGCTCTCCTCTGACCCAGCGGGCTAAACTAGTGGGTACGTCCAGGCAGACTCAATCGGACTGCGTCTGGCTCGCGCTCTGGAGGGAGTGCTGGAAAGCCGCGCAGGAAATCCAAAACAGTAACCTGCACCCCGTGGCACGTCGCAAGTTTTAATCCCCTGCTCCTGGGTGCCAGCTGGCATAGCCCCCGAGGTGGAGTGGGACGCTCTGGGATCGGGATCCCCCCCCCCCCCACGGGAAACACCCCCGCCCCTAAAGACACAACTACCCAAACAAACAACAGCAGCAGCCTTCCGGAATGCCCCGGTTACTAATGAATGGTTCTTTCCACGCGCCTTGCCAAGGTACACCCTTCTGCCTCTGCCCGCACTTCTAGGATCCCCGGGAGATTGGGCGTGGAAGGCGAAGGCATGTGTGATCCCACCTCCTCTCCCCCTGACAGGGGCAAGCCGCACACAGCAGCGCCTGCAGCTGTCACTTCTGCGGGGCTCTGCCTTTGGCGTGCAGCGCTGCCGCCTTCTCTGCTTCCCCGCTCCCGGGTTGTGCCCTGCCCGCAAGCTCCGGCTCCCTGGGGTGCAGGCGAGGGCGGACCCCTGGCAGGGCCGGTCTCGGGGCGCGGGCTTTGCTCTCTGCGCTGGGGGGGGGGGAGCCGCGAGAGGAGCGCGCTGACTTCTCCGCCCCACCTGCTCTGCCGCGGGAGGGGAATCTCCTGCGCCAGAGCCGGGCCCAGCCCCGCGTGCAGCCGCGGGGGAGCCGCGAGCCCGCAGCCCTGGCTGGAGAGCAGGGGCCCCACGGGCCGAGCGGAAAGTGAAAGTAGCTTGTGCACGCGGAAGTCCCATGGGAAAAGCAGAGCCCCGAGGAGCCAGCGCGTCTCCCCCGAGGTGGCTGCGGCCAAAGGGCTGGTGAGTCAAGGGGACGCCGGCGGCCCCTCCGCCCCGCAGCACGTGTCCCGGCGCGGACTCTGCACGCCGCCAACCTCCCGCAGCGGCCACGCGCCATGGACGTGCCTCTGCCGCCACCATGACCGAGAAGCCACCCGCGCAGCTCTCTCCACCTCCCCCTGCGGACCATGTCCCATGGTAAGCAGCGCCCCGCACGTCGCACCCCAGCCCGCAGCGCGCGCCCTTCGCCCCGCAGCGCGCGCCTCACCCGGCTGCGCTGGCTCCCGGCTGCCGCCCGCACTGCAGCCGCGGCGCCCGCGACGGTGCTTTTATCCCCGCTATCCGACCGGGAATTTCCCAGCTTTTCAGAGCGAAAGTGGAAGCGCCCGGTTCCCACGTTTGCCCGCCTGCTAGCGGGAAACCAGGGAGCGCGGCGGGGGTTGGGGAGCGGGCAAGGAAGCTCCGCCGCCCCATCCAGGCTGGCGCGAGCACCTGCCCGCAGGGCAGCCGGCTGCTCCCGGGCAGTGGTGAGAGCGGGGTCGCTTGCAGTCCGCCCTCCTCAGCTCCAGCAGCCCCCACCCGCCGCGCCGCTCCTCGCCCTGGCCGCGAAGCTGCGCGCCGGGCCCAGCAGATACAGATGCTGTGAGGGTCCTACGAGCTGGCCCAATATTAGTGGCTGCGTCTCCCCCCCCCCCCCCCACACACACACTTTTGCCTGGAAAACAACGCATCCCGGCTTCCAAGGTGCTGTCGGCGCCCCTGCCTCAGCCCAAGGACTGGGGGTGTTAAGCTTTTGGGATTTGCAGGCTCCCGCACAGCCCTGCTCTGCATGCAGGAAGAAAATGTTACTTTTTTTGCTGGGGGAGGGGGGGGGGAGAGGGGAGGGAGCAGTTTTTCTGCCGCCTGGGGCCGGAGTTGCTGTTTCCCTTCTCCTCACACTCCCCTGCTAAAAGACCTGGCCTCTCCTGGCTGTTGGAAAAGAGAGGGTTAAGGGAAGCAAGGGAGATATGATCCAGGCTTATAAAATCATGACTGATGTGGAGAAAGTGACTAAAGAAGGATATTTATTCCTTCCCATATCAGGAGAGCTAGGGGTCACCAGATAAAATTAACTAGGCAGCAGGTTTAAAACAAACAAAAGGAAGTATTTCTTCACACAGTGCACAACCTGTGGAATTCCTTGCCAGAGGATGCTGTGAAGGCCATGATTTTAACAGGATTAAAAAGGGAGCAAGATAAATTCATGGAGGATAGGTCCATCAATGGATTTTTTACCAGGAAGGGCAAGGATGGTGTCAGCTTCTGTTTGCCAGAAGCTGGGAATGGGCAACAGGGGATGGATCACTTTATGATTTCTTGTCCTGTTCATTCTTTCTGGAGCACCACACATTGGCCACTATTAGAAGACAGGATGTTGGGCTAGATGAAACTTTGGTCTATTCCAGTGTGGCTGTTCTTATGTTCACCGTGGCCCCAAAGAAGTTTCGTGCCCCTGCTGACTTGAGGCACCACTGCTTGCCATCCCCCTCCTCCTGGGAGCACTGTGCATGCCCCTGCTTTGAGGAGCTGGCTGTAGAAGCTCCTCTTCTTCAGGCCACTGGGGCATTTCCATGGCTTGAGAGCCAAAGGAACACAGACTGCCCGATGCTCCCAGCCACAGCAGGGAGAGACCAACCTGGACTGGCTGGTGCTCCTGAACAGCTTCCAGTGGAGGCTTTTGGAAGCATTGAAACCCTGTGAGGATGCTACAGGCTGGTAGCTTTCTATTAGCATCATTTAATCCACAGATATTGCTAGGGTGTTGCTGAGGGAATTGAAGTGATCTCTTTCCCGTGTGGTATAACAAGTGATTGTGTGTCTGCCTGCCCCCCTTCTTGAACACTGAAGGGACTAATAGTTGCTTTTTGTAAATGGGGGCTTTTCCCTGCATCTGGAACTCCCAGGATTGTTAAATCCAGCTGGCTGAGGATTTTAGAAAGTAGGAGTCATGAATTCATATACTTGCAGTGTAAGAGCAGTGTTTGTTAAAAGTTTGTTAAATGTTTCCTTTTCCAACACAGCAATGAGTCATTGCAGATAAATAGATGTTAACTTTTTAAAATGTATAAACTGAAGTCTGACTGAAAATCTTTTCCCTTCTTAAGTGCAGAGCTTTCGTGGCTCTTATTATGGTATGAGTATTATGGTTTCATTATGACCAAATTTACTAATGTAAAAAACCCACATATACCACAACAAACCTTTAATGCCCTCTTTTTCCTTTGCAGGTTACTTTAGTCTCAAACTTCTAAATTAAGTGGGTCTGTGGCTATGGTGTTGTTGCCATATACCAGTATCTGTAAGAGATGTGCTTAATTCTTGTTCAGTATTATTGATTGGATCTATTGCATTGAACAGACTTGGGGCATTGTTGTTTGTCTTTTGAAATATAAAACAACTGGAAAATGGTTCGTTACATTAGAGAAAATGGGGATTAGTACAAAAATTGTAAGGAGGATAAGGAACTGGCAAAAGGGGGAAAGGACAACAGGTTATGACAAAAAGTAACTGGAAAGAGTTTATCAGTGTCATTCCTCAAGGGTTGGTTTTAGGCCCAATCTTACTCTCATTTTATTACTGACCTTAGCACAGAAAATAGGAGTGTGCTAATGAAATTTCATTGGGGTACAAATGGAATGGTATAATCAAAAGAAGGGGGATTGGAATATTATAAAGGAAGATATGGATGACCTTGAAGACTAGAATAACAAAAATGAGATAAATTCAATAGTACAAAGTGCAAATGTCATGTACCTAAGGTCTAATAATAATTTCTGCTATAAGATGTGGGTTCCTTAGGTGGAAGGGACAGAGGAGGAAAGAGACCTGGCTGTATTCCTTGATCACAAGATGACTTTGATCCACCAGTGTGATACAGCTGTCAAAAAGGCAATTGTGAACCATTCCTCAGCTATATTCTGGTAGAGCTAGAGAACTATTAATACCATTTTGTAAGGTACTAGTATGATCTCATTTGGAATACTATGTACAATTCTTGTTACAAGTGTCAAAGTTGAATTCAGACTGGAATGGGTGCAGAAAAGACATACTATTATGAATGAAGGATTGGAGGCTTATCATATGAGAGAAAACTGGAAGAGTTTGACTCGTTGAGCTTTGCAAAAATAAGGCTGAGAAAGAATATGATTGGTCTGTATAGATACATTGAGGGTGGAGCTAACCACTAAGGCAGGTAAAGAGCTATTTAAGACAATGTTGGCACAAGAACAAATGAATATAAACTGGCCATGAACAAACTGAGGCAGGAAACTAGGAGGTTTCTAATGATCAGAGGGATGAGGTTCTGGAACAGCCTCCCTGTAGGAGTTATAGGGGCAAATGATTTAATTAGTGTGAAGGCAGAGCTGGATAATGCATGTGTGTGACTGAATGACAGGGTTGCTTATGAAGGTGTAGATAGAAGATCATTTCCAATTTACATCTTATGGTTCTAAGAGCTTATCATAGAATACTAGGACTGAAAGGGACCTCGAGAGGTCATAGAGTCCAGTCCCCTGCCCACATGGCAGGACCAAATACAGTCTAGACCATCCCTGATAGACATTTATCTAATTTACTCTTAAATATCTCCAGAGGTGGGGATTCCACAACCTCCCTGGGCAATTTATTCCAGTGTTTGACTACCCTGACAGTTAGGAACTTTTTCCTAATGTCCAACCTAAACCTCCCTTGCTGCAGTTTAAGCCCATTGCTTCTTGTTCTATCCTCAGAGGACAAGATGAACAAGTTTTCTCCCTCCTCCTTATGACACCCTTTTAGATACCTGAAAACGTCTATCATGTCCCCCCTCAATCTTCTCTTTTCTAAACTAAACAAACCCAATTCTTTCAGTCTTCCTTCATAGGTCATGTTCTCTAGACCTTTAATCATTCGTGTTGCTCTTCTGTGGACCCTCTCCAATATGATTCAGGGCTCCAGCTGGCCAATTGCAGGAAGGAAACCCTCTTCCCCTCCCTCCTATTCCCCCTCCACTCCCACCTTCCCCCCACTACACACACTCTATGCGGGGTGTTTTCTTTTTGTTTTGGTCACCTTCTTTCGAAGCATCCAAGATTGCCACAGCTGGAGATGAGGTACTAGATGGAGCGTGCCAGCGCTCTGGCAGAGCACTGAGCATTCTGTTTTTCAAGTGCTTGTCTGGCTGGTTCTTTATCATATACTCAGGATTTAACTGATCACCAGGGCTTGACAAATAATACAATCTACTTGCTCGTGGCAAGTAGATTGTAACCTGGAAGAGCCGGGTTCGGTTGCAGATCGCCGGACAGCGCTGCTGGCGAGCGGGGCTCGCTGCAGTTCGGCGAGCCCTGCTGATCACCATATGTAGGGTTCAGAAGGATTATTTCCCCAAGTCTGATTGGTAGCAACCTTGACTCTCTTTTGCCTTTCTCTGCAGAGTATGTGTGCCAGTCACTTGCCAGGATTATCTGGGATACATCCCACTTGCTCATTTCCTTGCCATTGCATGAGCTTCTGCCATTGGTACATCTCACTCCCTCCTATTCTCTCCTTGTGCCACATTATCACCCACGCTGTGTCTCTGTCAACAGAGAGATGTAGATTAGACATGTCGAAATTGCTAATGAAGCAGGGATTTAAATATCCCGTGCTTCATTAGCATAAACATGGCTGTTGCTTTTTTTCGAAATGGACCTTTTTCGGGATAAAACCCCGGCAGTCTAGATGCGTGTCTGTTGAAAACAAACCCTTTCTCGACAGATCCTGTAAACCTCATTTTTTGAGGAATACAGGATCTGTCGAAAAAGGGTTAATTTTCAACAGATCGGTGTCTAGACTGCTGTTTTTTTTTCTTTCGAAAATGTTCCATTTTGAAAAAAGTGGTGGCCATTTTTATGCTAATGCAGCGTGGGATATTTAAATCCCTGCTTCATTAGCAATTTCAGCGTGCTTGATTTGCATCCCTCTGTCGACAGAGGGATGCAGTCTAGACGTAACCCCAGTATCCTAGGGACTGTAACACTCTCTAAACCATACATTAGGGATGTGAAAAGTTAACCAGTAATCATCACCGTAAATGGATAATGTTTACCAGTTCTGGTTAACTGGAAATCGGTGTGGGGCAGGAGCAGCTCCCTGCCTGCCATGGACAGGGGGATGATCTAAACCCACAGGAGGCCTACCGCAGACAGGGCTGTTCTCATTTAGAGCAGCCCTGTCTATGGCAGCCTGGGCACCCAGCAGGCAGGGGCAGTTCTGGTGTCCACAGCAGCCTTTGTTAATGGGGAGCCTAGGCTCCCTGCAGACAGGGGCTGCTCCAGAGTGGGGTGGAAGGGCTGGAAGTTGATGTTAGCCCCAACCCCCACATAGGGGCTAAAAGCCGGCAGAACCAGCCTCATCCCCAGTGTGGGGGGCTGGGAGCCAGTAGCAAGGGAGTGAGGGATCTCACTTAGTCGGTTAATAAGTCAGATGATAGGCTAACCTAATGTTTAACCCATTGGATCAACCGGGATTTTACATCCATACCCTAGAACCAAATTTAGAATGGAGTCCAGGGTGGTGGTGTTGGACTGTTGATATATAAAAAGAGGAGACCAAGTCCCCTAACGCCATTGGCCTCGTCTCACGGTGCACGTACCACAGGCATGTATTGCAATCGCTTGAATATTTCTGCCATATCAGCGATTTATGTAGGAATGCTGACAAGGGCGAGATCGCATGCCCCACACCCACACACCCCGAGGGGGGGGGGGTTGCTAAATTTGCTTGTCTTGTACTAATTGTATGTTGTAAGTAGTGTTGTAACAAGTAACTGTAAACTGCGAAGCCAGCACTGTACTTACCCCTTATTTGGAAACAAAACCTAACCTATAAGAATACGAAACGTCAAAAATGAAGTAACCTATCATGTTAAGGCACCTAAACCAGGAAGGATGTTAACCCTATAAGACCCCCTGCCTATGAGATGTTGGGGGTCGGCTTTGCTTTGCAGCTTTAGCTCCACAGCCGAACATTGTTTGCAAACAATAAAATTGAGTTGGACCCAGCTTAAAGTGTGACTCTCTTCTGTGGGCAAATTAGACTAGCCTCTAGGGGACGAACCTTGCAATTTGTGCAACACTGTGATATTCAGGAGGTCAGAACAGATGATCTTGTGGTCCCTCTGGCCTTAAACTCTGGCTCTGTAGGAATCAGAGGTCTGAGTGCAGGATCAGGGATATACTATGTCAGTGGTTCCCAATCTTTTTTTATTTTGGGGACTGGCAAACCCATTCACAAACTTTTGGTGGGCTGGCAACATTTTATTTGCATATTCATTATGCAAATAATGAATATGCAAATAAAATATTTCCAGATTCACCAAAATTTGCACCCATCATCAGGTCACTCATATGCTTCAAGCCTGACTCCTGAACGCCCTGCAACTCCCCCCCACATTATGTTATTCAACCTTGGCAGCCAGAGCAACTGCAGCAGGTCCTAGCCCCCCATCAGAGCAGGCCCCAACTTCCCCACCACCAGCCGTAGCAGTTACCGGCCCCCTTGCAATGCAACAGGTCCCAGCCCCACTCTCCCGCAAAGGCAGGCTCCAAACCCTCCTTCTCCCAAAGTGGCAGGTCCCAGTCCCCCACCAGAGCAGGCCCTGGCCCCTTGCCACGTGACAGGCTCTGGCCCCCGGAACAGGCCCCAGCCCCCCCTGCCACGCAGCAGAGCCCGGCCACCGGAGCAGAAGCAGGGCCTGGAGCAAGAGCAGGGCCCCTGCCACGTAGCTGCAGCAGGTCCCAGGCCCCTGCCTCGAGCAGGCCCCAGCCACCCACCATGCGGCTTCAGCCACTCCCCCCAGTGCTGCAGCTGCTCTCCACACAGCCCTCATAGCTGGGCCATGTAGTAGCTGCCAGAGCTGGAACCGGGGCTGGTAGGGGCAGCCTTACCGCAGCCCCGGCTCCAGCTGCAGCACACCCAGATACCTGCCACCCTACTCACCCTGCTGTTGAATGGTGAAATGGGTGGGGAGGGAATTCCTTTATGGGGAACCCCAGTGGGCAGGGCTAATCAAAAGCCTGGCAGTGTGAGGACATGGCCTGGCAGAAGTTGGGAACCACTGTACTTATAGAGACAGCCCTAAGAAATTATAGACTTTTTGGCCTTATAATGACTATATTTATGTCTTCAATTTCAAGGGATTACAAAGTGCTTTGTGCCAGATTTTCAAAGGTAATTAGGAGCCTAAAATGCAGACAGGTGCCTAGGGTAAGATCTACTGAGGAGATTTAGGCTAAATCTACACTTAGAACATTAAAGCGTTGCTGCAGCACTGCTTTAAAGTGAAAGTGTGGCTGCAGCGCCGGCACTAGGAGAGAGCTCTCCCAGCACTCTATGTAAATGAGGGGCGTGGCTCCCAGTGCTGGCAGCCCATTTATTGTGGGGATTTAAAGCATTGTAATAAATTTAAGGGGTGTTTTTTCATGCCCCTAGGCAAAAAAAGTTGCAGTGCAGTAAAGTGGCAGCATAGACATGGTTTTAGACTCAGCATTTTAATGCCTAACTTTGCCTACTGAAATCCACAGCCTCAAGCAGGGTAGGGATTAATTTAAATGAAATTGATGTAAATCATGATTTAAATCACTAGTCAAGAAGACTTGATTTAATCATGGCTTTCTACATAAAAGTGCATTCTTGTTGGTTGTTATAACCTTAATACATATTTGTGAAGAATAAATAGATATAGGTTTCATTTTATAAGGTATATACTATACATTTTTAAAGTGTGATTTATTTTGAAAACTTTTTGGAATAGTTTTACAGCTATATCAGAAAATGAATGATTGTTTGGTCATTTAATATACTAAAGATAATTGAAGCAAATATTTGTGAAGTCATTGCAAGGTGAACTATCTCCAACTCAACAGGTTAGTCATTAATATTTGGAATATTTTCTTCCCATGTTGTATTTGGAGGAGAACATCACCAGACAGACATTTAAATTGGTTTATTTAACTAAAACAACGTTTATGTATTCTGTATTTTTTTCTTCAACTGCAAACGTAATATTTTAACAAAACAAGCATATGAACCTTTTAATTTAGTTAAACATTCAAGTTCCTTAAAATCAGGTTTGTTTGGGGTTTTTTGTTACAATTATTTTAACTAAAATAGTTAAATTAAATGTTTTTTAAAAAACAAGTCAACTCCATCAGCCAGCTCAACATCAGAATCTTAAAATATTGGTGTCTGCTCATCTTCACCTGCATATTTCTGTTTGTTCATAATCTGGAGAAGAAAAAACAGCTTTCCTGCTTTTTCAGGTCCCAAATTATTTCCCAATTTGGAATGGAGTAGTCCAAAGGAAGAAAATATTCTTTCTACACCGGCAGAAGAACATACTTTTTTTAAAAGAGAGATTATCACTTCAACAGTCTCTGAATCCAAGTGCCTAAGTGACTTCCTCCAGTTCAGTAGTGTGACTTTCTTTAAAACAACATCAGCAAACATCTAGGCTACGTCTACACTGGCATGATTTTCCGAAAATGCTTTTAACAGAAAAGTTTTCCGTTAAAAGTATTTTCGGAAAAATCGCATCTAGATTGGCAGGATGCTTTTCCGCAAAAGCACTTTTTGTGGAAAAGCGTCCGTGGCCAATCTAGATGTGGTTTTCCGCAAAAAAGCCCTGATCGCCATTTTTGCGATCGGGGCTTTTTTGCGGAAAACGGTACTGTGCTGTCTACACTGGCCCTTTTGCGCAAAAGTCTTTCGGAAAAAGACTTTTGCCCGAACGGGAGCAGCATAGTATTTCTGGAAAAGCACTGATGATTTTACATGAGATCGTCAGTGCTTTTCCGGAAATTCAAGCAGCCAGTGTAGACAGCTGGCAAGTTTTTCCGCAAAATCATATGATTTTGTGGAAAAACTTGCCAGTCTAGACACATCCATACTGTATTTCTTGATTGGTTCACCCTTAGCTCTGAAGTTTGTTATAGTTGGCATTGTGGAGGAATGATTGCTGGATGCCCATGTCATAGGCAACTCCTCTTCTTCAGCAGTTAAGCTTTGACCATGGTACCAAGTAATGAAAATATTTGCAAGAAAATGTGCTGGAGATAGTGCTTGTTAGGGATGTTCGATAGCAGGTATCTGAATAGTCATGTAACTGCATGAAATCTTTGTGGTTACATGACTATTTGATAGTCCCCAAGGGTGGGCCCAGCAGCCAGTGTGCTTCCAGCACCACTCCTGGGGAGCCCCCTGCCACCCTATATTGCTGCCTCCGTGTCATGAGACAGATATTTTTTAAAAAGTTCCCCTTGCAGACAGGCTACTTGCTGCCCCATGCTGCTGCCTCTGTCCACAGGTAGCTTGGGCCCCCCACAAACAGGGGCTGCTACTGCGAAGCAGCCTCTGCCCGCAGCAGGCCCAGACTCACCTCAGACAGAGGCAGCTCCAGTAGATGCAAAGCAGCTGCTGTCCATGGGGAGCTCAGATTTCCCACGGACAGGGGCTACTTCATGGCAGCCTCCCCTGTCCCCACCTTCTTCTAAGCTGCTGCCTCTAATAGAGGCAGCAGCACTGTGGGAGGGGCAGGAGGCATCACGGAACTGGTACTGGGGAGAATCGTCTTTAAGCTAGCTCCCCCCAGCACCAGATCCTGCTTCCTCCATCCTTGCTGCCGCAGATACAGAGGAATAAGGGATCTTCCGGAAAAGGGCTTATTTTCTGGAAAATCGCGTCTAGACTGGCGCTTTTCTCTGGCAAAACCCCGAGCCAGAAAAAAGCGGCGGCCATGTAAATGCAAATGCCGCGAGGGATATTTAAATCCCCTGCGGAATTTGCAATTCCGATTGGTCTCATTAGCATCCCTTTTCCGGAAAGGGGTGCCAATATAGACACAGCCAATGTGTTCAACATTTCTCTTAAGCCCATTTGAGAATTTTGGTTGTGATGGTGTCTTTTTTTTTAACGATTATGGTCACAAACTGTCATCGGAGTAGGCCAGTTCTTGATACACTGCTCAAAACAGTACACTACTGAGTCTATTGCATGTCTTTATGGGAGAGTTAGCTTGGTTCCTCATACTTTTTTCAGAGCAACTACTGCAAAATGGTTGTGACCAAAGTATTTTGCAATTTCTTCAACACTGAAGTCTTTGAGTAGGAGGTGCATCAAATGAGCATTGCAACCGTATGTGATTAGCTTGGGATTGTCTCCTCTCTCTACAAAATTTCTTCTCACCTTTGCAGCATTGTCCGTGACTAGGCTGCATACTATACATTGTATTTTTTTTTCACAATTTGTTTTAGCTTTTACTGCTACTTCTTGTAGGTATTTTGCTGGGTATGCATTTCCTGATGCAGCAATTATTTCAATAAGGAAGACATTCCCTTCTTCTGTTGTGACACAAGCACATACTACAGAGTGATTGTGGACATTGCCCCACCCATCAAGACTCAGGTTAACAATTTTACCCTCTGAACCTTTTGCACATTGCTCAATTTCTCTTTCATACACTTTATCCAACAATTTGCCTGTTATATCTGCTCTGTTGGGTGGAACGTATCCTGATCTTAATGATGAACTATGTTAATGAAGTGTGAGTTCTCAATCATACAGAGGGGGGAGGAGGCAGGGGAGGCTGCCGTGTCTGCACTGGCTCGGGCTCACTGTGGACAGAGGCTGGAACACATAAAATCTACTAGCCTGGGCCCCCAAAGCTCTAGTGTGCGAAGGGAATGTCTTTCTTCTGCTCAGCAGGGGGCCACATCAGTGAGGGTTCTGGGGTTTTTTCCCCCTTCTCACTTGTGTGTGGTCTAAGCTCCCCACCAACAGCAGGTGTTTCACATTCACTGAGCAGCCCCCGTCTGTGGGGTGCTCAGACCCCCCCTCCCACACACAGACAAGGGCTGCTGCCATCCTTCATTGCTTCCTCTCTATCAGAGGTAGCAGCATGGGGCGGTAGGCAGCTGATCTGTGAGGGGAGCTGATAGAGAGGCAGCAGTGCAGGCTGCCAGGGGTCTCCCTGGGAGTGAATCCCGGGGACTATCAGATAATCATGTAACTGCAAAAATTTCATGTGGTTATATGATTATTCAGTTATCCAATATCTAACATCCTAGATAGATCTCAAATCAATGAAGGCTACACTCAGAAAGACCATCAAGACTTCTGGAATATGCTGCTCAAACAGTTTCACTTTTGTTTCTACTGCCTGTCCCTCCCTTCTCACGTTTATCTCCAGACTTCTCCTTGTCCAGATCTGTTCCGCTCCCAACAACCTTCTGTTCATTTTTTGAAACTTTGCACTTTTAGAGAGAGGCAAGTGATTGACTCCATGTACACAAATTTGCAGGGGGACAATGGGGTTGAGGTCTATTATTTCTCACCTCTATTAATTAATTAATTAATTTATTTATTTAAAAACAGTTTTGCTGTTAAAAATAATGTTATCTGTGGAGATACAAATTCACAGTTTGAGAACTGCAAAACTAACCATCCCTGATGGTATCTTCTAGACTGAGCACTGAGTTCCATTGCATAGATAGAAAGATTAACCTAAATACAGTGGTGGATAAAGTACCCCAAAAAGTTACTTGAGTAAAAGTACTGCTACTTTGAAAAAAATGTAACTAAGTAAAAGTCAAAGTATCCTTCTGGAAAACTACTTGAGTAAAAGTACAGAAGTATCACATCTTAATTGTATTCAAGTATCCAAAAGTAAAAACTAGCCATCCTATGAAAATCTATGGTTGACCACCCGAGTTATCATAAGGCACCATTATTTTTCATACACACAATGTGCATTTATATATATCTGCATATATACTTATGTGTGTGAAACAACAATAGGGCTGTGTCTACATTGGCACCCCTTTCCGGAAAAGGGATGCTAATGTAGACTTTGAAATAGGCAAATCCACGGGGGATTTAAATATCCCCCGCGGCATTTGGATTAACATGGCTGCCGCTTTTTTCCGGCTTGGGGAAAAGCTGGAGAAAAGTGCCAGTCTAGACGTTATTCTCCGGAAAATAAAGCCTTTTCCGGAGGATTTCTTATTCCTACTTCAAAGTAGGAATAAGAGGTCCTCCGGAAAAGGGCTTATTTTCCAGAGAATCACGTCTAGACTGGCGCTTTTCCCCAGGCTGGAAAAAAGCGGCAGCCATGTTAATGCAAATGCCGTGGGGGATATTTAAATCCCCCGCGGATTTGCCTATTCCAAAGTGCTACATTAGCATCCCTTTTCCGGAAGGGATGCCAGTGTAGACACAGCCTAGCTGTTGATGAAGATGCTCCTTCTGGAAAACTGTGGAGCAGTGGTGGGGAACCTTTTTTGGGTCAGGAGCTACTGACCTGCGGGAAAAATCAGGTGGAGAAACAAAAATCTCTCTCCGATATAGCCTCGAAATCTGGCTAATGGGGCAGCGGGGAAACTCTGACTAGCAGTTTCCAGCACTGCATTCCCCCAGCCAGGGGAAGGATAAGCAGCAGCACATGGCACTGTGCTGCTTCTCCCCCACATACTGGATCTGGACCCTGAGGCTCAGCCCCCCCCCCCCCCCCGCCTCGTGCTGGTGCTCCAACCTCCTGACATCCTCCCATGAGGCTGGAACACATAAAATCTACTAGCCTGGGCCCCCAAAGCTCTAGTGCGCGAAGGGAATGTCTTTCTTCTGCTCAGCGGGGGGCCACATCAGTGAGGGTTCTGTTTTTCCCCCCCCCTTCTCACTTGTGTGTGGCCCCTGACTAATTTTTCTGGGGGTCAGGGACCCTTACCCAAAGAAGTTTCCCCACCCCTGGATTAAATATTTTCCCTCAGATATGACACACAGGAAGTGGCTGCTCCACACTAGCACACATCCAGATAGCAGGGTTGCTCCAAATCCCAGCCAGCCAGCACACAGAGGGAAGCTACGCACACAGACACAATTCTTCAATCCCCACCAAACTCAGCTGCCCACCCTAAGCCTCTTCCAGCACAGCCTGCCTCACCCTCTCGCCACAGGGGCCCTCTGACCCAGGGAGAATGGGGAGCTCCTCAGAGCAGAGGATTTACCTGACAAAAGGAGATACCTCTGTCCTTCCTGACCATGGCTGAGGTGGCTGCTGGGTTTCCCTCCTATTTAACTGGCTGGCCCCAGGCAAGGTCTCATAGACTCATAGACTTTAAGGTCAGAAGGGACCATTATGATCATCTAGTCTGACCCCCTGCACAGTGCAGGCCACAGAATCTCGCCCACCCCTCTTAGAATAATCCTCTCACCTATGTCTCAGATATTGAAGCCTTCAAATACTTTGAAGGCCCCAACATGCAGAGAGTCCTTCAGCTGTGATCTGTGCCCAATGCTACAGAGGAAGGCGAAAAACCTCCAGGGCCTCTGCCAATCTACCCTGAAGGAAAATTCCTTCCTGACCCCAAATATGGCGATCAGCTAAACCCTGAGCATGTGGGCAAGACTCACCAGCCAGACACCCAGAAAGTTCCCTATAGCAACTCCTATCATCCCTCCATTGACCTATTTCCAACTGATAATGAATGGTCAATTAGTTACCACGATCATGTTATTTCATCCAACCATCCCCTTATCATAGAATCATAGAACTGGAAGAGACCTCAGAAGGTCGTCAAGTCCAGCCCCCCGCTCTAGGCAGGATCAATCCCATCTAAATCAACCCGGCCAGGGCTTTGTCAAGCCGAGACTTAAACACCTCTAGGGATGGAGACTCCACTACTTCCCTAGGTAACCCATTCCAATGCTTCACTACCCTCCTAGTAAAATAGTTTTTCCTAATATCCAATCTGGACCTCTCCCACCACAACTTGAGACCATTGCTCCTTGTTCTGCCATCTGTCACTACTGAGAACAGCCTCTCTCCATCCTCTTTGGAACCTCCCTTCAGGAAGTTGAAGGCTGCTATCAAGTCCCCCCTCACTCTTCGCTTCTGCAGACTAAACAGACCCAAGTCCCTCAGCCTCTCCTCGTAGGTCATATGCTCCAGACCCCTAATCATTTTGGTTGCCCTCCGCTGGATCCTCTCCAATGCTTCCGCATCCTTTTTGTAGTGGGGGGCCCAGAAGTAGACACAATACTCCAGATGTGGCCTCACCAAAGCCGAATAAAGGGGAATAATGACATCTCTGGATCTGCTGGCAATGCTCCTCTTAATGCATCCTAATATGCCATTAGCCTTCTTGGCTACAAGGGCACACTGTTGACTCATATCTAGCTTCTCATCCACTGTAACCCCCAGGTCCTTTTCTGCAGAACTACTACTTAACTGGTTGGTCCCCAGCCTGTAACTATGCTTGGGATTCTTCCGTCCCAAGTGCAGGACTCTACACTTGTCTTTGTTGAATCTCATGAGATTTCTGGTGACCCAATCCTCCAATTTGTCTAAGTCAATCTGGACCCTATCTCTGCCCTTAAGCGTATCTACCTCTCCCCCTAGCTTAGTGTCATCTGCAAACTTGCTGAGGGTGCAATCTATCCCCTCATCCAGGTCATTAATAAAGATATTGAACAAAACCGGTCCTAGAACCGAACCTTGGGGCACTCCACTAGAAACCGACCTCCATCCTGACATCGAACCGTTGATCACTACCCGCTGGGCCCGGCCTTCTAGCCATCTTTCTATCCATCTTACCATCCATTTATTCAATCCACATTCCCTTAACTAGCTGGCAAGAATAGCGTGGGAGACCGTATCAAAAGCCTTGCTAAAGTCAAGGTATATAACATCCACTGACTTTCCCATGTCCACTGAGCCAGTTACCTCATCATAGAAGCTAATCAGATTGGTCAAGCACGACTTGCCCTTTGTGAATCCATGCTGACTATTCCTGATCACTTTCCTCTCATCCAAGTGTCTCAAAATGGATTCCTTTAGGATCCCTTCCATGATTTTTCCAGGAACCGAGGTAAGACTGACCGGCCTATAGTTCCCTGGATCGTCCTTCTTCCCTTTTTTGAAGATGGGCACTACATTTGCCTTTTTCCAATCATCCGGGATTTCGCCCGATCTCCACGACTTTTCAAAGATAATGGCCAAAGGCTCCTCAATGACATTTGCCAACTCCCTCAGTACCCTCGGGTGCATTAAGTCTGGACCCATGGATTTGTGTACGTTTAGCTTTTCTAAATAGTTCCTAACCTGTTCTTTACCCACCAAGGGCTGTCCATCTTCTTCTTGTCTTGCGTCACTTAGCACAGAAGTCCAGGAGCTGACCTTGTCCGTGAATACAGAGGCAAAGAAAGCATTGAGTACTTCAGCTTTCCCCACATCATCTGTCACTAGGTTACCTCCTTCATCCATTAGGGACTGCACACCCTCTCTGATCACCTTCTTCTTGTTGACATGCCTGTAGAAACCTTTCTTGTTATCCTTCACATCCTTAGCCAGTCGCAACTCCATTTGCGCTTTCGCATTCCTGATAGCCCCCCGGCATTCTCGAACTATACATTTAAACTCCTCCCTAGTCATTTGTCCAAGTTTCCACTTTCTGTAAGCTTCCTTTTTGTGCTTAAGTTCACCAAGGATTTCCCCTGTAAGCCAATCTGGTCTCCTACCAGGTTTGCCTCTCTTGCTATGCGTCGGGATGGTTTCTTTCTGTGCCTTCAATAAGGCTTCTTTAAAATACTGCCAGCTGTCCTGGACTCCTTTCCCCTTCATGTTAACATCCCAGGGGATTCTTTCCATCAGATCTCTGAGGGAGTCAAAATCTGCTTTTTTGAGGTCCAAGGTGTGTATTTTACTACTCTCTTTCCTTCCTTTGGAAGGTCACTTGAGAGTATTCAAATGCATCCCCACCCTCAGCACATCACCCTGGGCAGGGGCCATGGTTGCTCAGGTCTCAGGCTGGCAGTGCCTGCATAGATACTGCTTTTGAATGAAAAGGTGTTAATGGGCTATTAAAAGGCTTCCTTGTTGGCAGGGTCATTGTGCTGCTTGTTTGGTTATTTTTTTGGATGATTGGGTGCTTGCACAGGAAGATGTGCTTAGGCAAATCAGGATGATGAAAGTAGTGAGTAACTAAGTGCTTTCCAGAAATTGTAGTAGAGTAAAAAATATAATATTTTCTAAAAAAATGACTTGAGTAAAAGTCAAAGTTTCATAAAAATAAATTACTTGAGTAAAGTACAAATACTGAAAAAATGTACTTGTGTAGTGTAACGAAGTATTTCTACTTAGTTACTCTCCACCTCTGCCTAAATACAGAAGCCTTTGGAACCCCATAAGATTGGGTCCCTAATCCATGAGCTATTGGAACTGATTTACAAAACTTTTCTTAAGTATTACATGAATATATTGTTTCATACTATAGAATCAGAATTTAATCCCTATTCCATGATGAGATATCTTTGAGCTATAATATATCTCAATAAAAAACTATCTTTAAGTTTTTTCCTCAAAAAGCATTTTGTCAAAAAAAAATCCAATTTAAATAAAAATTTTGATTTTTTTATATATATTTTTGAATCACTGATTTTTATCCACCCTTGCCCCAAGGTAAGTGGTGCAGGCTTCCTGTGCAATGTGGGTTACATGTACTTTTCTTTATTTGTTCTTAAAGCCTGACTAGGTTAGGGAATGTGTAATGAGATACTGAGCCTTTCACCTTTAGTTCATCATGTGTTTAAAATCCAGGCCTGACCTAGTGGCCATAAATTATTTCCCTGGGATGGGTATTTTATGGCTTATTATTTTGGTGAAAGATGATCTAGAAATACCTAAAATTAACAAACACCTTAGAGACTAACAAAAATATTAATATCATGAACTTTCATGGGCAAAAAACCCACTTCAAGAGATGAGCCAGTGAACTTAAAGAGTGTGTCCTGAACCCATTTTAATGGAGTCTCCAGGGCTAGCATTAGACTTACTGGGCTCTGGGGTCACAGCCAAAGCCGAAGCCCTACTTACCACCCAGGGCTAAAGGGGTGTGGCCCTCTGTGATGATCAGGTTACAGGCCTCCTACCTAGATCTAAAGCCCTTCAGCTTCAGCTTTGCCATCCCCTCTGCCCCCGCTGGGGCAGCAGAGCTCAGGCTTCTATCCCCCCTCCTAGGACCATGTACTAAATGTATTAATTTTCATTGTCAGGAATCATAGTTCAGTGAAATTTCAGAACTCCTGTTCTATGGAATTGTGGTTCTGTCAACATTACTGTCACAACCTCAATTGACAATATTAGCGGAGAGGGATTGACAGGCTACAAAGACTGACCTATATCCTTATTCCTAGAGAGAGCCCTTCCAAGATAGCACTAAGGTCCATTGGCAGGGAGCTGTGCTGAAGCTTATGTTACAGATTAGCTTGGCCATAAGTCTGTTCCCATTGAATTCCGCTGGATTTTTGCATTGACTTCACTCAAAATAGAGTTAGCATATAAAGGCTATTTTAGCTTCTAGGACTGGCAGACTGCATGATGCTTTCAGAGGCCCAACCTTCCCAACTGAGGTCATATAGTACAGTCTCTTTCATGAGCACTAACTTTATTTTAAAGCACAAATCCAACATTTAAAAAATAAAATTATACTTGAAAACTTGTATATTTCAACTGCAGTATGCTGTAGGAAGTCAGGATTTCTAACTAACCTTAAGGAGATTATTGTCCCTTCAATATAGTTATTGCATTAATTAATTTCATGTTAACACCGCCTCGGGCAGCATGCTCTGAAAATGTATTTAAAAGATATCTTGTCAGAAAGGTATGTTTAAAGGCATTTTCACAACATTTCATACGAAGGACTTTAATGTACCAGTTATTTGGTAAAATTATACAATAAGTCCCAGATAAAGTTACTAAAAACCCACATCATTATATAATAGTTAATAGAAACTACTCCATGTTATTAAATATGTATTTGATTTATGTTGTAATTTAGTTTTTTTTAGGTCTGTCTTTGGAATTCTGCCACTATTAGTAGTTCTGTTGCCAGTAAATTCATCTACTTGTGTGATGGAAAATACAGCTGTAATACGAGAAAAGTATGAGAATGTCCTAAGCGAAGATATTAATTCTCTGGTAGGTAGTCATAATCTTTTGTTTTACATTTAAAAAAAAAAGTCAAAGTTGTCTTTTTGTGAATAGTTTTAAGGTTCATTCATGCTAAATGTCACATTTAAAGGCACATGTTAAAATAGATGTGCTGATCTTTGTTATTTGTTTTTTTGTTAGAGGAAATACCAGTGTAGCCTCTAATTTTACACTCACAACAAGCTGTAATAGTAGTTATTTCCAAGTACAAATGATCCAGAGATGATTATGCTCTTGCATCAGACAGTTAGAGATATAAAACATTTCGATATAGATTGTATAATATCTAATCCCACTGCAAAGCACTTAGGGTATGTCTACACTACCCTGCTAGTTCAAACTAGCGGGGTAATGTAGGCATACCGCACTTGCAAATGAAGCCCGGGATTGAATTTCCCGGGCTTCATTTGCATAAGCGGGGAGCCGCCATTTTTAAAACCCCGCTGGTTCGAACCCCGTGCAGCGTGGCTACACAGGGCTTGAACTAGGTAGTTCGGACTAGGCTTCCTAGTCCGAACTACCGGTACACCTCGTTTCACTACCGGTGTACCGGTAGTTCGGAATAGGAAGCCTAGTCCGAACTACCTAGTTCGAGCCCCGTGTAACCGCGCTGCACGGGGTTCTTACCAGCGGGGTTTTAAAAATGGCGGCTCCCCGCTTATGCAAATGAAGCCCAGGAAATTCAAATCCCGGGCTTCATTTGCAAGTGTGGTATGCCTACATTACCCCGCTAGTTCGAACTAGGAGGGTAGTGTAGACATACCCTTATGTAGTAGTTGTTTGTAAATACTATTAAATTTGAGCAAGAGCTACATCATCTTACCCATAATTTGCATCTTTTTATAACTTTGCCTTAAGTTTTATGCCCATTGTCGAACATATGCACAAAACTAGCCCTCAGTCTTTATCTCTACCTCTCACTGCTGCCAGTGATTCTGTTTTGGAAATAATCATCATATTTGAAATAGGGAACTGAATGTGTAGCTAAGTACACGGTTAACTGATGACCTGGGTTCATCAGTTAACCCTCTCCTGCTGTTTCTATATCAGAGGCAGGAGGGGGACAGGGAAGGAGAGGAGCCAATGCTCATGGGGAGCTGGCTTTTAAGCTGGTTCACCGTGCCTGCTGGCTTCCATGGAGCTGCCTCCCCTCTACCTCGTGCTGCTGCCTCCTATAGGAGGGAGAAGGTATGAACACTGGCTCCCGCAGAACTGCCTGCCCCCTGCACTGCTGCCTCTGATACAGAGGCAGCAGCGTGGGGTAGGTGTGAGAGATACGGGGGCACTGGCTCCCACCTCCCCTTCCCGTGCATGTAAACGTGTACCCGCTGAAAATTTCAGCAGATACATATTTACACAAATAAATGCATTTCAACATCCCTAATTTGAAAGCCAGGTGAAAGGCCAGGTAAGGGGAAGGCTGACATACTCAGACCATTAGTCTAGTATTTTACTGTATACCTCTGTGCTAGTATTTTAAATGGAATGTTTGAGTCAACAACTCTCCACATCATCCAAAATAGGAGCTTAATGAATAAATCAGTCTTTTTTCCATTTTAATGCTCATCCTTCCTCATTGTTAGAATTCCATAGGAAACTAGAAAAGAATCAAAGAATTTGCTATTTAACCTTTATTTAAGAACTGTGCATTTAGTGTTCATGAAAGATATGGGATTATGAATATTGAAATCTGAAGACCTCACAGAATATGGTTAGCACAAGCACCAATTGTGCAGATTCCTTCATTTTCCAGACAATATGTGTTCCCTTAGCTTTGGAGAAGTGAGTTCAGTGTTCGCGTCTAATCAGGACTTGTCTGCCTGCCTAGATTACTAACAGAAGAATTGTTAGTAATACTGTATTAGTGGTGAAAAGGGTCTACTATCCTCTTGTCTAAGATCCCATAGTGATAGCAAATAACTTTCAGTTATTACAAAAACTGTGCCCTGTTTGAACCTGCAGTCTAGAAGCAAAAGTATAGTCATCATAATTAACAGCTCTGATAAAATACCGCGCTGCTGCAGTTTGCATGTAAAGAAATACTACTTTCGTTTTAGTTACTAATTTCTGTCTACTCTGACTCAGAGCAAGATATGTAAGGATAAGCTCCAGGCTAAATATGATCTAGGTTTCTGTAAATGCAGTGGTTCAGACAGCAAAAATATTAAATAAAAACGTTGTCAGTAAGTAATGTCAGAATACACAGAGAATAACAATGATTTCTCCCTACACTATGCTGTGTATTTCTTACATTCTCAGGAACCAAGATTCCCATGATTATTTTCCTCTAAATTATGGGTGAGTTTAAAAGAGTGACAAGAGTAAAATATTTTTATTAAAGATTATGTGTGACAGTGCTCATTGTGATTTTTCTTCATGTCTGATGATTAGAAACATTAACAACAGGCAACTAGTGGGTTATATCTGAAGCCTAGCACAGATACAAAATTGTATCTGCATCCAGTTCCCAAAATGATCTGCAGATATCAGCAGATTTGCAGAATTCTAGTTGTATCCTGGCACTCTTGCAATCTGTAGACATTTTGTCATGAACTCCAGTGGGGACAGAGCTTCACCCACTCCCCTTTTATCCCACCCCGAGACCTAGCTACCTATCAGAGTGATTGCTGTCAAGCTATTTGAGAGGTCAGTTGGACCTGTTAAGTGCTTCTTGTGTCTGGAAAGCAATTTCAAGTACTTCAGCAAACAAAGCTGTTTTATGCTCTCTTAATTGTTTTATTTCTTTGAATATTTGACTCTTTAGGACTTCACTAGCTCTGTGCTTAATGAATCTGCTGTTTCCAAAGTTAAAGTCAGTTTTGTTCAGGCATGCTGCTGAAACAATGTCAAAGTTAGACAAAAATACAAAGGGAAACCGAAAGGATAGGAATAACTAAAACTTTCTCTTTTTTTTTAAACATAGGATGACATAATATTGATATAAATCAGGGGTGTAAGCGACTAATTTTGCTTATTGGATTGTTGACTAGACAAGCTTATTGGATAGTCAACTAATTCATCAACTAGTTGCTGCTGCCCCCATACTGCCACTATCAGAGACAACAAAGGAGGGAGCAGGAGCTGAGGAGCTGCTTAAAAGACCGTTCCCCCTAGCACCTTCTCTATGGGGGGTAGAGGAAGTGGAGGATAGCAGGGACCGAGCTCAAGTGGGAATTACCTGATTCCTGGTTCGTGCCCAGTCCCAGAAGCTGCACTTCTGCTTTGTAAATGTATTAAGAGCCTGCTGGCCAGGAGCTAACCCTGCTGCAGCTCCTCTGCTTATTGATTAATCGACTAGTTGATGGAAAATCCATTGACTAGTCGATTTGTTGATTAAACTAAATTTAACTCCCTAGTATGAATTAACCCATTTTCTCTGCAAGGTACAGAGAGACTTTTAAGAAAAGGTTGGAAAGAAGAGAAGGAGAAAATGTGTTAAAGTTAGAAGTTACTACAAGCATCGGTGTGACAAAGAAAGGTATAGAACAAGAAAACAAAGGGAATAAACAGTGATGGAGCAAAGGGGCAAGACTTACAGCTGAAGACATTTAGGGGGTTTAGGCACAACTTCTATTCATATTTTTAGAAGATGCTTTGGATCAACCTATGTATATTTCCTAAGGAGATAAATTTTAAACAAAAACAAAATAAAAATCACTGTTAAGAATCAAGTAATTAAGTAGAATCTGTAGTTTCAAAATTATAAATAGCTATCCTGGTAAACTACAGCTAAATTATTTCCTTCTTTGCTTACTTGCAAAGAAATAAAACAGTAAACTCTATGTCAACTGTTATTCTTGGTGCCATCCCAAAAAGCAGTGTATGGAGTTAATCTCACCAAATGTTGAAAGACAAATCAAGCCAGCCTGATTAGAACCTCATTATATTATTTAACATATGATCTATTATAGGAAAATATGTCTGGAAAATTACGTGACCGGTGCTGCAGGAATAAAAGACGTGAAAACCCTAGTGTGTTTTTCTGCAATGATACTCAGGTAAAAGACAACTTCTTCTTTGACTGCTTGCTCGTGTCTATTGCAATGCAAGTGTTTAGACACCCTGAGCACAACCATCAGAAAATATTAACTCAATGGCAAGGCCAGCCCAAGCCATTTTGGCGCCTTGGGTGGGCGGTGGTGCCCCAGGCACACGGCGCATGCGCAAGCCTGCCCCTTGGGGCGCACGGGCCTGCCTCCGGGCATACAGCACATGCGCGAGCCTGCCCCCGGGGCCCGCGGGCCTGCCTCCAGGCACACACTGCATGTGTGAGCCTGCCCCCGGGGCACATGGGCGGGTGCACGGCACATGCCCAGGGCCGCCTGGGTGGGCCGCGCCTGGCCATGCAGGGCCCTGCGGCCGCGGAGGGAAGGCACTGCGGGGGTTAACGCGGCCTCCACCCCGGGCAGCCATTGCAGCCCGCCAGGAGCCAGGCACGCAGTGCCTGATGGAAGCTATAAGGCACCATGCGCCCCTTACAGCTGCCATCAGGCGCCCCCCATCGGTTGGTGCCCCAGGAAGCTGCCCGGCTCTCCCACCCCTTAGTCCAGCCCTGCTCAATGGTGTAATGGGGTGGGTCACAGATGACCCCTCAGGGATGACTCCTGGGTTGCTGACAAGGCCACTGCCCCTCGCCTTCCCGCTCTCTGGGGCTCCTCACTGCCCGGTCCTCAGCCAAGGCATGGAGCTGAGATCCCTGCCCCCACCAAGAAGCAGTACAGACTCTAAACCTCTTTAGATTCAAGGAGAATGCAGTTCAGGACCCAGCTTCCTGGGATAGCACTTCTCAGATAGGATCAACCCCCAAAGAATTCGATAAGGGTAAGCCACCTTTAACAATGAAAGGGGGAATATACACACTGGCTGCCCTCCCTCCACCCCCAGGTAATAATTATTTACACTGGGTTTGATAGAAAATAGAAAATGATTTTATTAAGTAGAAACAGAAGGATTTAAGTGATAATAAGGGAGAACAGGCAGAGCAAAATAGGTTACACATAAAAAGAAACAAAACCACTTGGCTAATTCTACACTGAAACCTCAGTACAAATTTAATCAAACTCACCCTAAAACCTCTTCTCCAGCTGCCCCTGGCGACAAAGGGCTTTGATGTCAGCAGGGGAGCGTCCAGACTAGCGCGCTGAGCGGACAAACATCTGTTTGTCGGCTCAGCGCGGCAGCCATGTAAATTTAAATGAAGCTACGATCATTTAAATCGCGGCTTCATTTGACTTTGCCAAAACAACAAATCTACATGGTTCTGTCGATGGAGCCATGTAGTTTAGACGTACCCTTCGCCTCCAGCAAAATTTCTCAGCTCCTATTGGCTGGAAACTGGCCAATGGGAGCTGAGAAATTTTGCCCCTAGAATTCAAAGCTTCCCCTTTGCTCCCCAGCATCCAGAGCAATTAGCAGCCCGTGGCTGAGCTGCTATGTAGAAAGGGTGCCAGCACGGTGGCCATAGGCCGGATCCAATGGCCTGGTGGGCTGAATCCAGCTCGCTAGCCACCTCTTGCCCACCCCGGCTTAGGGGAAGCTCATGTATGGGAGAACTGCATGAACTACAGGGACTTCAAGCCCTGTATCAATAACGACCGGGATGCTAGGTTGAAATCCATTTTAACAGAAGCAGCATCAGACCTCCATTGGAGCCAGGTCATTCAGACTCAGCACCAAGCATGTTGGTGTCAATGAGGAGCACTCCTGCAACTGTCTGGGCACCTGAGCACCATTTACTATCCCTGATGCTGAGGGGGGAAAAAACCCACCAGTCAATAGAGGACGTTCTCCATCCTCTAGGATGGCCACACATAAAGACCAGAGCAGAGTGCAACCCACATTGGGATACTCCCACAGCCCTTGGTACTGTCTAAAAGGAAGCTGGCCATTGTGATCCAGGTCCAATTAGGAACATAGGGGTTCCTCAGATATGTTCCATTACATATCTGAGGAACCTCCTATGTCCCTGAAAAATCTAAATGGGAATTGCACTACCAATTTGCAATTCTCCTGTTTGGCCTGCCAACTACCCTGCACATTTTTACAAAGTGCATGGCAGTAGCAACAGCTTTCTTGAGGAGATAAGGGGTGCAGCTCAATGTACATCTGGTCAGAGGCCAAATGAGGACTGAGAAAGACAGTGTACTCTGCCACCATTTGGATTTGATCTTACCGTTCCCTCCCCTGGTTCTTAACTCATTCTCCTGGTGGCAGAACCCACTGGCAGTTTGCAAGGGCATAACTTTCTGTGGCCCCATCCATCACTATCCCTGGTCACAGCCACCTCACCACTGGGCTGGGGAACATACTTGTGTCTCCTCAGAATTCAAGGCCTTGAATCTAGGACCAGTTCTTTCTGCACATCAAAGTCAGAGAGTTCAGGGCAGTTGTCCTGGTTTGTCAGATGTTCCTGCCTCATGTTACAAGCAAAAATGTGTCAATTCCAACAGACAATATGGCAGCCATATTCTACATCAGCAGGCAGGGAGGCGCTCACTCTTCCCCTCTGTGTTGGGAGGTAGTTTAGTGGTGGGATTTTTGTATAAAACTTACTTCACTCAGAGGACTTCTGTCCACCAAGAGCACAAAATGAGATAGTAGATCATTTCAGCTGATCCTTCCCCAATCACCATGAGTGGATCCTATGCCTACATGTAGTGAAGGTTGTTTTCCAGCAGTGAAGGACTCCCCAGATCCGTTTGTTACAAAGCACAAGAGGAAATGTCACCAATTCTGCTCCCTTTTGGGTCTCAGTCTCAGGTCACTTTGCTTTTCTACTTCCATGGATATGTCACCTATTCTGTGCATGTCCTCCTGTTCACTCGTGTACAAGATCATGTTGAAGAACAAATGGGACCAACTGTGATTCATTCTGATAGCTCCGAGTTGGTCCTGCCAACACTGGTACACCCTTCTGCTGGTCCTCTCAGTGGTGTCATCAAAACCATTTCTTCTACAAACAGACCTGATCTCTCAGAACTATGATCATCTGCTCCACCCAGACCTTAAGTCCCTCTGACAGCCTGGAAGCTCCATGGCTAAATCCTACAGAACTTGTTTGCTCAGAGAAGATGCTTCAGGTTCTACTAGGAAGCAGAAAGTCTTTCATCAGGGACATTCTGGCAGAATGGAAGTATTTCATTATCTGGTCTTCCCAAAAGCATTTATTGGCTATGTGCTTCTTGCTACTTTTTGTTCTAGAGTACTTGCTGCACTTAAAACAGCAGTCAATTAGGGTACGTCTAAACTACATGGCTCCGTCGACGGAGCCATGTAGATTTGTTGTTTTGGCAAAGTCAAATGAAGCCGTGATTTAAATGATCGCGGCTTCATTTAAATTTACATGGCTGCCGCGCTGAGCCGACAAACAGCTGATCAGCTGTTTGTCCGCTCAGCGCGCTAGTCTGGACGCTCCCCTGTCGACATCAAAGCCCTTTGTCGGCAGCCCCGGTAAACCTCATCCCACGAGGAATAACGGGGCTGCCGACAAAGGGCTTTGATGTCAACAGGGGAGCATCCAGACTAGCGCGCTGAGCGGACAAACAGCCGATCAGCTGTTTGTCGGCTCAGCGCGGCAGCCATGTAAATTTAAATGAAGCCGCGATCATTTAAATCGCGGCTTCATTTGACTTTGACTATGTGTCTAATCTACATGCCTCTGACGACACTCTCAAGAGTGACAGTCGCCCGCCCTCTACCCTTGGGACCTCAACCTTGTCTTATCACCTGAAGCCACTGACAACTTGCTTATTACCGTATTACCTCTCCTGGAAGAAAACTTTCTACATAGCAGGACTAATGTTGCAATAAGTTATGCAACTTCAGCTACATAACAATTGCGTAGCTGAAGTTGATATAGCTTAACTAGGCTTTTGGTGTGGTCTACACAGCAGGAAGTACAAGGAAGAACATTCTTCCTCCGACTTTCCTACTCATAAAATGACGGTTAGAGGAGTAAGACGTTTTCTAGCTCAAAATTATTTTGAAATAAAGGCTTGTAGTGTAGACGCGCATTTTGTTATTCCAAATAACTCTATTATGTAGATGTACCTTAAGTGGCTATTACTTCCACCAGAAGAGATTCAGAGATCCATGCCCTGACTTTGGAGTGACTGTGCACTGTGTTCTTTAAGGCTAAGGTGTAGTTGTGTCCTCACCAGCTTTACTTCCAAAGGGTGGTCTCTGAGTTCCATAGTAATCAAGTTATCGTCCTACTGGTTTTCTATCCGAAACCACATATGAACAAGGAAGAGCAAAGGCTTCACTCCGTAGATCAGGGATAGGCAACCTAAAGCCCGGAGGCCAGATGTGGCCCCCAGCTTGCCTGGATCTAGCCCTCAAGGTTCAGGGTTCCCCCTTCCCAAAATTTAGGAGCTCATGCTGGTGCTTCAGCCCTCCCCTTCTCCCCCCCCCCCTTCTTGTGAAGCACACAAGATCTACTAGCCAGGGCTCCCTAGGCTCTAGTGCACAAGGGGAATGTGCGGAGTAACTTTTTCAGTTCTCAGTTGGGATCATGTCAATGAGAGGGCTTTTTTTTGGTTTGTGGTTTTTTTGGTTTGCCTTAGACATTTGGCATGCACAGTCTTTCTACATAGAAAGGACTGCACAGTTTAGGAAATCCATCCTGCTGTTTGTAGATTACAGCCAAGATGAAAAGTTTCCCTTCTCAGCTCAGATAATTCAATCATGGATCATGTCACGTATTTGCATGTGTTACAAACCAGCCACTGTTCCCACCCTAATCATTCATTCAGCAAGGACACAAGTGTCTTCAGCAGTACTTTTAGCACAGATCCCCATTCAGAACATTTGTAGCCCAGCAACTTTGATATTGGTTCTCATTATGCTCTCACTCAGCAGGTTAGGGATGATGCCAGAATCTCTCAAAAAAGAAAAAAAAATACTTACTACCTTTGTGTAACTGTTCAAGATGTTGGCACATGTTCATTCCAAGCCTACCCTCCTACTCCACTTATCTGAGTTGCTGGAAAGAAGGGATAGGGGGAGGAGGGCTGTCACTGTCCTATATACAAATGCTATTGACACATGGTACCAGAGGGTAGTTGTCAAAATCACAGAATCACTTTTAAAAATTTGATACATTTGTTTGCTCTAGATAAGGGCAAAACCCACCATTGTCAGTTGTGATTGCAGACTGAATTGAACACATCTAGTAATACACTACAAGGGTCTGAAAATGTAGTCAGGTTAATCACATGATATACTGGAAGCATGCAGCATACTAGTTTCTCAAAAAATTAATGCCTACTCAACAGCTTTGACTTTAAGGGTACGTCTAGACTACATGCCTCTGTCGTCAGAGGCATGTAGATTAGGCTACCAGACATAGGAAAATGAAGCGGCGATGTAAATAATCGCCGCTTCATTTAAATTTACATGGCTTCCGCGCTGAGCTGACCAACAGCTGATCAGCTGTTTGTCGGCTCAGCGCTGTAGTCTGGACGCACGGGTGGCGACATCAAAGGCATTTGTCAACCACCCAGGTATACCTCATCCCAGGAGGCATACCTGGGTGGTCGACAAATGGCTTTGATGTCGACACCCGCGCGTCCAGACTACAGCGCTGAGCCGACAAACAGCTGATCAGCTGTTTGTCGGCTCAGCGCGGCAGCCATGTAAATTTAAATGAAGCGGCGATTATTTACATCGCCGCTTCATTTTCCTATGTCTGGTAGCCTAATCTACATGACTCTGGCGACAGAGGCATGTAGTCTAGACGTACCCTAAGATAGCCAACAATGATATAAAATCTAAGGGCATTCAAACTCAAGACATCTTTTCTTTGTTTCTTTTTTCATAGGAAATAAGGTCATTACGGAACATGGCATGTGACTTGCTTAAATTCTTTTATAAACAAAAGATCAATGAAGAGTTCAGATGGCGAACTGCTCATGTTTCGTGTATGACATTAGACATTCTACACTGCAAATGTGATAAATGGAGCAAAAGGAAAGAGGTAAGTTGTTGTGGGAACCTACAAACTATCTTGCAGATTCTGTTAATAAAAAGAAGTACATTGTTATCTAATAAGGCTCTTCAGAATAAGGGATTACTACCATCTGCCAACATGAAACAACCACCGTTTTTTTTGCTCAACAAAAAATCCTTGGTGTTCCCCATACAAAAAATTATTGTTTGGTGTTCCTCGACCTAAAAAAGTTTAAGAAACACTTCCATACAGTATATTCCTTGATATGGAGTTTAAGGCTGTTATGTAAAGCTCATGCATGTCTATGGATAGGTTCCCATTGACTCCAATTGGCATTGCATCGACCACTTAACAGTTAGCTCACTAGAGCAGCTTTGTAGATGAGAGCAGACTTATTGTTTTTTCCCTCTTCAAATAAAATATAGCTTTGTTATTATTTGCATAGTTTGTATGAATTAATACGTTTATTGCCTTATCAAAATACAATTGAGGAAAACATGGCCAGTAAGCTAGTCTTCATGAATTAGACTGTGCATCAAGTGCAGCCTGATTCTCTACTGATCCCTGGTTTTTGCACACTAAAAGCAAAGATAGTTTTACTTTCATTTTTAAACTGAATATTTTGGGGACAGCTTATATTAATATCAATAGGAATTTCAGGCATTCAGTTCCCCTTGCAGCAATTAGAGAATGCACTTCAAAGCTTATATACTAATCAGTCATATTATATGACTTTTTAGAGAAAAACAACATTTGATGGTAATCACTCAAGGTACGACTAGAATACGGGGGGGTTTCAGAATAAAACTTTACCACATCCAGGGAACGTGTTTACTTTTTCACTTTTTTTTGCAGAAGAGCAAACAAGCTCTTCAGGACGCCTCTGTATATTCCTCATTTCACAAGGAAGAAGGGGGCTTTCAAAAGAGGGTTTTTTCCCTAAATTTGGCCCCGTTTAGATGGGCCAAATTTCGAAAAAGCCTCTTCCGACAAAAGTATCGGAAAAAGATACTCAAAATGTGGAGTGCATTTTATGTATCTTTTTCTGATAGATTCTCGCAGTCTAGATGTACTCTCTGATAATATTGTTGTATCATAATTTTTCAATTTCATCCTGTAATAGTTATTGGATTTTTACATGCGTTAAATAACCAAGGATTAGGACAGATTAGTACTTACATATGAAAACTTCAAAGCACCCTGGGTGCTACCAGAAGTTGGCAGTTCAGTAGCTGACATACTTCTTTCCAAGTCAAGACTGAGTTCTCTGGTTGTGTGTCTGGGTGTTCTGGCTCACTTAATTAAAAGATAGAAAATAAAAGATAGGAATAAATGGTGAGTTTTCAGAATGGAGAGAGGTAACTAGTGGTGTCCCACAGGAGTCAGTACTGGTACCAGACCTATTCAACATATTCGTAAATTATCTGGAGAACAGGGTAAAGAGTGAGATGGCAAAGTTTGCAGATAATACTAAACTGCTCAAGATAGTTAAGTCCAAAGCAGACTGTGAGGAGTTTCAAAAGGATCTCACAAAACTAGGTGACTGGAAGATGAATTTTAATGTTGATAAAGACAAAATAATATATATTGGAAAACATAATCCCAATTACATGTATAATATGGTGGGGACTATTTTATTGCTTCTATCTAAATCCATAGCACACCCACATCTTGAATTACTCCATGCAGATATGGTCACCTCATCTCAAAACAGATATCTTGGCACTGGAAAAAGTTTAGAAAAAGGCAACAAAACTCATTACGGGTATGGAAAGGCTGCCATATAAAGGAGAGAGTAAAATGAGTGGGACTTTTCAGCTTGGAAAAGAAATGACTAAGAGGGGTTATGATATACGTTTATAAAATTATGACTGGTATGGAGAAAGTAAATAACAGAACTAGGGGTCACCAAATGAAATTAATAGTTACCAGGTTTTAAAAAAGGAAGTATTTCTTCATACAATGCACAGTCAACTTGTGGAACTCCTTGCCAGAGGATGTTGTGAAGACCAAGACTTTTCACAGGGTTCAAAAAAGTACTATATAAATTCATGGAAGAAAGGTCCATCAACAGCTATTAGGAGGATAGGCAGGAATGGTGTCCCTAACCTGTTTGTCAGAAACTGGGAATGGACAATAGTGGATCACTTGACAATTACCTGTTCTGTTCATTCTCTGTGAGACACCTAGCATTGGCCATTGTTGAAAAGCAGGACTTTGGTCTGACCTAGTATAGCTGTTCTTATGTAGGATAGCTACATTTATTGGTAGTTTTAAAGTATTTCTATGCAGAAAGGAACAAAAGTTCATCTCAGTTAACAATTTAAAATATTTTTTACAGATTTGCACAGAGGTTACACAAACCAGGAAAGACACACAAGGGACACAAAACTCCAGGAAAAAATGTTGCCAAGAATTATGTGAACTAAAGGAAACTATATCTAGCCTTAGATCCTGCTGGAATAAATTTGAAAAAGAAATTGCTAGGTAAAAAAAATTAAGATACAGTCCTGTCTTTTCAAAGTGACATTGCTAGACACCTTTGCACTTCACATGCATTCTTCAGGTATCTTTGTCTGCTTACATACATAATTTTTGCAAAAGTCCCGATGAGAAGAACCTATACCTTGTTTCAGGGGACAGAGCCAATGGAGACCAACGAATTGGACTGCAGAAGTCAAAGAAGTGGAACAACACAGTTGGAAGCAAAAAACCAATAGAATGCTATAGCCCCATCTTTATGCCCTGAAAAGTACTTAGACTCTAGCTATCTACAAAATTACTTGGTCATATTTTCTGAGTAGCTTTATATTACTTTAAGATGAAAAGAAACTTGTTAGGTGCCTAGTGTGATAAATAATCTTGGAAATGGCAAAGAAAGCAAAATGTCAAATTATGATGTTTTGTATAGCTACATCATAGATCTAAACAGGTATGGTAACTAAGAATGGCTCCTGAGCCAGTTCTGTTGATGCAGTAATAGTTGAAATACTAGTCTCTGATGGGAACTGCAAGCTACTTTTAAGGCCAAAAAAATGAAACCAGATCTGTGCCATTGAAGGAGAGGGGAATAAATTATCTTAAGCATGTTAAGGAGAGGTATCCATTTTGCAGGGATACAGTACAGAGGTTACTGAAGTAGCTACAGGCAAGACAGAATAAGGTTTATGGAATGGAGAAAAGGGTAGCTCCTGAACGCAGGCAAGATTGGCTGAGTGGAGAAAATACCAGTTTTGTGGATTTAGTCATCACATTTAGGTGCAGGATTATTTGAAACAGCTTACATTAATTTTGATGACTTTTTATGTATATATTTTACATAGTGTATTTAATATAAGACAGACATGACTTAAGATATGAATATTTTCAGAGAATAATATATTGGCATTTTACCAATTAAATGTTTATATTTAATTTTGATGAATGTATAAATATTTATTAATTGCTTATACCTCACAATTTCTTACTTATATATTACTACTCCTTTTGTAACAAAACCCACTTGTAATATATCTAAAAAAATGGTGTCTCTTTTGGTATAATTGCTTCTGTTCTTGTTTTTGGCATATGGAAACATCATTGACGCAGATGGGATAATGTCACCTTTAGTTAAGGTAACTGACTGTCACGTGCTGTACTCACTGCTGGGTGGCACCTCTTTCAAGCAATTAGATCTACATGGTTCACCACCTCTTTTCTTCCCTTGCATTATTGTTACTCTCTTCCCACAGATGGAGTTTTAGCATAGCCACTTTGTGACTCAGGCCAAGCAGTGAAAGGGAGTCTTTCAACATCTCTGTGCCCAAGCAGTGTGAGGCAGGCCTCATGTTTGCGCCCCTATGTCATCCTATAGTGATTCAGGCAGTCTTCCTGTTCACTGCCTCAAGCAACACTACTCTGCAATGGATATGAGGGGAACCTTGCCCTGCCCTGTGTGCTGAATTCAAGCAAGCAGTTAAGTCTGATTGGGCTCATCTGACCTAATTCAGTTTCTTCCAGGCTGATATGAGGAGCAACCCCATCACATTCTTCCCATGATACGATCCTGTTTTCAGTAGTTTTGTAACCTTTTCACGCTATTCAGGCTGAAATTTGCCATGCCAGGTGTCTACTTCAGACTAATATTGCTGCAGGTTTAATACATATAAGAGTAAGTACTTTTTCACATAATGTACAATTAACCCGTGGAACTCTCTGACATAGGATGTGATAACTAAAAGTATAACTTGGTTCAAAAAAGAACTAAATACATTCATGGAGGACAGGTCCATCAATGACTAGTAAGCCAAATTGGTCAGGGATATTAACCCTATGTTCCGGGCAGTCCTAATATGCTGCCAGAAGCTGGGAGGGGAAGACAGAGTGTATCACTCCAGCTGTCCTGTTCTGTACACTCCCCTGGAAGCTCTGGTAATAGCTACTGTCAGAGACAGAATATTGGATGGATCATTGTTCTGACCCAGCATAGCAGCTCTTATGTTCTTAAGGGCTTGAAATTTGGCAACCCTGTCAGGGTTATGCCTTTTGAAGTTAAGCCTAAAAACTCCGCAGTTTACGTACCTTCCTTAGAAACTTAGCAGCTACATTCTCAGAAGATTCAATCTGCACTAAGCACACTCCAGCCCAGGAAGGCAGAGACTGAGCATGGCATGATTAATTCAGTCTTATGCACATGCACTATGATGCAGTCTTTAATTACATTGTTACTCATTTTTTCCACTGGACCCTGCCTCATTCATTTCTAGAGCACTATTAATTTTGTGCATAGAATCAGTATTCTGAAATGAAGAGGCTGTTGTCTATAGGGCCCTGCCTCATTTGTTGCAGATTTGGAAGGTATGTAGTAAAGGCGGGTGACTGTGAAAAGATGGTCTTAATGGCAATGGAAGTTGAATGGCATCCTGGAGAACTGGATTCTATCCCTGTTGTGGGGAAGTGTATCTTTAGGAGGGTTTGGCAAGAGCTCATTGGAACCAGTCGTGTTATGCAGACGCTCATTGCATTGCTAGTGAGTTAGAAATCAGACAGTGAATGAAATGGAATACTGTCAGATTTCTTGGCTCAGAGTGGTTACTGAACATCACACCTAAGGACAACGCTAAGTACTCTGGCTACGTTTAGACTGCAGGCTTCTATCGGAAGAAATATTTCCGGAAGAGATCTTCCAGAAAAACTTCTTTCAAAAGACAGCGTCTACACAGCAAAAGCGCATTGAAAAAGCGATCTGCTTTTTCAAAAGATAGCATCCATATTGATTGGATGCTATCTTGCATTTAAGTTGTGATTACTATGGACGGAGTGGCCACGAGGGCACTTGTGCTTTTTCCTGGAGGCCTCTTCTTTCAAAAAAACCCCTCTTGTCCGTCCACACACGCCTTTTTCTGAAAGAGCTCTTTCAGAAAAAGCCTTCTTCCTCATAGAAAGAGGTTTACTGTTGTTGGGAAAAAAACCTGCATTATTTTGCCTGTCAAAAGAACACAATTGCAGTGTGGACATAATTGTAGTTTTTCCAGAAAAACTGCCGTTTTTTCAGAAAATTCTGCAGTGTAGTCAAACCCTCTGAAAAACTAGACCTGTGTCTCCCAAAATTGGAACATCAAAATAGTGGACTTTTGACATTTTAGCCTTAAGTTATTCATGGAGCTATAAAGTAGGTCTTCAATACTATTACCAAACTAGCCAATTAGCCTGTCATAAGACAGGATTTTCAGGTCTCTCCTCCACATCGGTCTTCTCTCCTGAGCCTCCGGTCTCTCGTTCTGTGTCTCTTTCTCTTTCTCTCAGTTCTCCTCTGCCTCTCTCTCCATCCTTCTCTTTCTCTTCTCCCTCTCCTGCCTCTCTCTGCTCTACTCTGTCTCTGTCGGGGACAAGCATCACAAGCGGTCGTTTGGGCCCACGCTCCCCAAACGGCTGCTTGTGCCACTTGGTCCTACGCAGAGGCCTGGCTGAGCGGCGCAGAAGTCAGCCGAGCGCCATGGCAGGAGGCAACAGTGCCGCCCAGAGGGAACAGCCAGCGTTACAGAGTCTCAGACATTGGGCTACTATATATACGATGATACAGAGGAGATCTGAAGATACTATTGCGTCTGAAGCACTCATTTCACCAGAAGAGCACGATAGAAATGTCCCTGAAGAAGTGAATAATGTTGTATTCAGCACAGGATTGGGATGGTGGCACTAAAATAAAGTCTGGGGCTACATTTTGAAATAGGTGGATAAGCAGGGCTCGACAAATAATACAATCTATTTGCCTGTGGCGAGTAGATTGTAACCCGGAAGAGCCGGGTTTGGGCGATCTGCGCATGCACAGAACTATCTGCACATGCGCAGATCACCGGACAGATCACATGTGCTATCTGCACATGCGCAGTTCAGCGAGCCCTGTGAATAAGTATAATAAATACTGAACTACTCGTTCATTGAAGAGCATGGGTCCCATGAGGAAAATAGCATGTGATCATGTAATTTAAACAAGTATGATGCATACGCATGCAGAATTGCAAATACACATTCCACAATTATTTAACTTTTGAGTGCTTGCCTTCAGAATCTTAACTTTCCTTTAATGTAGATTTTGTGAGCGTAACTTATGTAATAAAAATAACACTACAAACTCACATTTAAAAATGATACAGGGCATAGAATGGGACTAAGAGCTGGCTTCCCTGAAACAGCATGAGCCTTCATTAATTTACAGCTTTGGATATCATTCTAATTGCTTTGCAAGAAATTACTACTCTTTAGTGTTGCAGTGTCTAAGATGGGATTCTGTGACTTCACCAAAGCATAATCTTTCTGTCTGGCCAATGTGTACAGAATACAGGCAATAGCGTTAATTGGCAACATTGATTTCCTCTCCTGCTGCAGAAAGTATGAATCATCATAGTGCTTTACAGATTAAGCTGTTGCAAACTGCAAACTATTTGGAAATCCAAATTTACAGTGGAATACAGCAGAATTCTCCCCTGTGTTTTATATAAGACATTCCTGTTGATACACCTCAGAACTTTCTATTTCCATGGAAGTGCTATTGCTCAACCTGGTAAACTAGCCAATTAGCCCGTCATAAGACAGGATTTTCAGGTCTGTCCTCCACATTGGTCTTCTCTCCTGAGCCTCCGGTCTCTCTTTCCGTGTCTCTTTCTTTCTCTCTCCTCCTCCTACTGCCTCCCCCTCTCTCTCTCAACTCTCCTCTGCCTTCTGCCTCTCTCTATCTCTTCTCTTCTCTTTCTCTGCTGCATAGGGAGCGCGGACCCCAAATGGCCACTTGCGCCACTTGCTCCCATGCGGCGGCCCGGCTGAGTGGTGCAGAAGTCAGCCAAGCGCCATGGCGGGAGGAAACAGTGCTGCCTAGAGGGAACAGCCAGCATTTCAGCGTTACAGTCACAGACATTGGGCCACTATATATATGATGCAGAGATCTGAAGTGTGGATGGTGCAAAGATCAGTCAATAATGGTAGAGCCCAACGTGAAGTAGTTTGATGTTCCATTGTTGTCTTGGCCATGATGGGCCAATTAAGATATCCTGATAGAATCTTGCTTTACTTAGTTTAGAACAGGCCTGGGCAAAATGCTGCCTGTGGACCTGATCTGGCCTGCCAAGCCACCAGATCCGGCCCATGAACACTGCAGGGAGCCCCAGGCAGGTTCCCTGCTTGCCTCACCACACCCACACACTACTCAGAAATGTGGCAGCAGGGCAGTTTCACTTGAAAAACTGAGCCCGGAGGGGAGAGGGAAGCTGCACCCCCTCCTATACTCCAATTCTCTGCTCTAAGTCACAATCCAACCCCCTGTACTGCAGTCTAGTGCCGCAGGTCATGAATACCTTCTTCACGCAAACTCCCTCCCTTACCTCAAGCTCCTTTCTGCACCCAACCTCCATCCCAGACCCCGCACCTCCCTCCATTAATATCAAGGAAGATTGCAGCCCTTGACCACTTTCCAAAATCTTGGAGTGGCCCCCTGTTAAAAAGTATTGCCCGCCTTGGTTTAGAACTTAGGAAATCAAAGTGAATGCAGGAAATGCATACATTAGAACTATTCCCCGGTTCAGGAGAAAAATATCTGTCAAGGATTTGCTCATTAGCAGACACTCAAAGAAAGGGAATACGGTGTTGAGACTGGTGGCAAACAAATCTAGACTAGGGAACCCCCAATGTTTGAAGATATCCTGAATTACCAAGTTGTTTTAGAGACCATTCGTGCATCTGTGATGATTGTCTGCTGAGATGATTTACCAATTTGTTGTGTTCTCTTGATATGTGTAAAGCTTATCAGAGAAAATTATGCAGCAAATCTCATAGCTTTTTCACTTCATTTCACAGGTAAATCAAATGAGTCCCCACTTCTTTGTTCACATCATAAACTGCATCATGTTGTTGATGGCAGCTTGGATAACTGAATTGTAAAGCTGTGGAAGAAATGCTTTTAGGGCCCCTAGTACTGGATAGCATGGGAACTTGTTCTATAGCACCCATGTTCAGAAGCACTTGTCTAGTCATAACAGTCTCTCATAAGAGAGATCCCTGAAGAGGGAGGGAAGGAGGTATATAGGGAAATGATTTGAACAGGACCCTATAGTGTTTTTATTATATGAATCCAAAACCTGGAACCAGGTGCAAGCTGTGAAATTATAAATTCTGGATATTGTCTCCAAACTGTTTTGCTAAGATTAATTCAAAGCTCTCAACTAATAGTCAAACATGTGCTCTAATACATGGCAAACCAATGGTACTTGAGGGGTTCTTTGTTTTCTTATGAGATTTGAAGGTCCCCTCCCCCCCAGTTATGGCTTTGATTAAGCCTGTTGCTGATGATATTGTTACCTCCTTAGGAGGCAAATAAAGGTGATCTGTTAGCTTTGATAATGGAAAACTGGGCTAGAAAATCTTCTTTAAAGTGGCATAACTCTTAGGCTATGTCTACACTGCCCCTCGTGCACAAAAGATATGCAAATGAAGTGAAGCATGGACTATCACTGCACCTCATTTGCATAAGTAATGAAGCTCCATTTTGAGGCTTTTGCACAAAAAGGAGCTGTCTAAAAAAAAGAGGATGAACGGTTCTTGTACAAAAGCCTCTTGCGCAAAAACGGAGACTCATTAATTATGCAAATGAGGTGCAGCAATATTCCACTTTGCCTCATTTGCATATTTTTTGTGCAAGAGGGGACAGTGTAGATAAAGCCCCAGAGAACTAACTTTGGACAGAGTTTCCTTTAATTACCCAATGTTTCATCTATCTGAAAGCTAAATAATTCATCTCCTATTTTAGCTATGGTTCCTTGTGGGAGATAGGATGAACCTAGTGCCAGGTTTAGATACAAAGTGATAATGCTGTTGCAAGAAAGCTCCAGAAGTAGTATTAGACAAATCAAACATGCCAAAGGGCATGTTTGGCCACTTTTTGTCCTTCACCAATAGTGGTTGATATTAGTTTCCTTTGGTCGTCTTGTAGATCTTTGGTAAAAAAGAACCATCATCTTCAACAATTCAAACTGATATGTAGTCTTCATAGCTCGGCAGAATATTCAGAGGTGTGGAACAAAACAGTTTTCTATCCAAAGAGGATAATTTCTTTCTTATCCAGTGGGATAGAAAGTTGAATGCCTGATATCAGTCTTTGAAGAATAGCTACTATGGAGTTTGGTTGAGGAAGCACATGAACATAAGAGAAACCCTTTTCTGGGATTTGATGCACCTTATCAGTCTTTTTAGAAACTGATTGACATGAAGAGGGCTTGGACCAAAGGGAATTAGCTAGTTGCTTGCCATAATCTTTCTAATATGGGCAAAGAGACTTTAAGTTTCATTGCTAGACCATAAAATATTGAAAATTGGGTAGGCAATTTCCTCCAAAGCATCTGAAGCTAAATGGAGGGTCATTGCTATCCTATCCTATCCACTAACTCACAATATTGAATTGCAACCTCAGAGAGGCTGTGTCCAGACTCAGGGTTTTTTTCGGGAAAAGTAGCCTTTTCCCGAAAAAACTTCCCCTGCGTCCAGACTCAAGCCGCGTTCTTTCGAAATTAATTCGAAAGAACGCGGCTTTTCTTTCGATGGTGGTAAACCTCAATTTACGAGGAAGAACGCCTTCTTTCGAAAGTCCCTCTTTCGAAAGAAGGCGTTCTTCAATGTAAAGAGGCCGTCTTCGAAAGAGAGCATCCAGACTCGCTGGGTGCTCTCTTTCGAAAAAGCGGATTTCTCTTTCGAAAGAAGCCT
This sequence comes from Pelodiscus sinensis, assembly GCF_052426305.1. Taxonomy (NCBI): domain Eukaryota; kingdom Metazoa; phylum Chordata; order Testudines; family Trionychidae; genus Pelodiscus; species Pelodiscus sinensis. Next base: position 52,183,482 of record NC_143053.1, read on the forward strand.
GCAGTCTAGACATAGCCAGAGAGACTAGACTGCTGTTATTCCAACACTGCCATCAGGAGATTAATTGATCTGCAACTCTCTTGAATCCTCAGAACATTCATGGAAGTCCCTCTTGGTATTCCTTTTCTGAGGTTAGCTCCTGTTCAGCAGGCAGGGAATCATCTGAATGCCCTTGATCCATGGCTGAAGAATCCTGGCATATCTATTCCATAGAAGATAGTAGAATTTATTCTAGCCCTACAGAATCTAGTATTCTAGTATGCCAAGAAAACTGAGACTGAGTTAACCAATACAGCCATAGCATCTGAGGAGGCATAAGGTACTCCTGTCAGCTTGTCCAATTCAGAATAGCAGTCTCTGAAGGATACTCAGGAAATTTAGGATCCCTCCTTAGAACACTTCTTCCAGGAAGCAACTGTCGAGTCGACACCCCTGTCAGATCCATCTATCAGATCTGTGAAATGGGAATCCTAAATAGAATTTGTGGAAGAGATTTTCCCTGGTGACCCTATATGGGTTTGAGATGGAAGAGGCAATAAAACTAGGCAACTTTCTCTCTTTTCCAGGTGTCTTGTCTGTGGGATACTGCATTTCTGTTGGATCCATAAAAGGGTACATATACATTTGAATTAGAGCTGTCGGCTCTATTATGCATTGTAGTCCTTTGCTGATAGATCTGCAGCCTTTGATCTCAGGCCCATATACTTGGATACAGATCTGGAACTGGAGTCTTTAATTTCATTCCAAGCAAGCAATAAGAACTGCTAGATAAATGCTTAGCACTCCTCATCCCTGGATTTGCAGTAGATGTTCTGTGCACATTTCATAGATCTATATAACTCCTGTCTGGATCCGAGATGGGTATCTTGACAGAGGTCAGAGCTGAGGATCTCACTGGCAGAACCTCACGTGACTTGGAACAGGAGCCTGGCACCAAAGCTCTTATCATGGATCTGGATGACTTTGTGGATGCAGATGTACACTGAGCTGACTCTGGTCTCTTATTTTTCTGCCAGACCCCTTTGAAATCTTAGATCTTGTACACATAGCAAGGAACAAGTCCTATAGCAGACAGACTCACAGGGTATTTTATCTATGTTTCCTGGCTCAGGGTAAGTGTGCTCCATATTTGGCAACATGCAATGTTTCACCTGAACATTGCAAGCTCCATACCTGAGCATCAAAGGAAAAAAACCTGTCAGATGCAACATATTTCTTGAAGCCTTGTTTCTTTGTGCTAATGTCCATTATAGCTAGTATCTATTTCTAAGCAAATTAAGAAAAAATATATGAACTACACTAATGTAATTACTAAGTTACTGTACTACTCATCTAAAACTATTACTATCACTATCCTATTTATTTATTATGTGCGTGTTCTGGGCTTTTTAAATTAGCACACTAATTAAAGAAAGAAGCGGATGTAAGATGATTCATACCCTTAAACTGCAGCATCTGGAAGGAATTGAGGTAGTAATAGTGCCAACACTTCTATAGCCAAATATTTCTGCAAATGGAAATATGCAGAAGGTACTCAAAAGAATTGTCAGTTTCTTATTCATCCCAATGTAATTGCTGTTTCTAACTCCAAGACAATACTTCTTAAAATCTTGGGAGGGGGAGGGGGGACAGAGGATAGATCATCTTAAAGATCAGTTGCCCAGATTAAGATACAAGAATGTCCATACTAATCTCTAAAAAGGAAATTACCTACAAAATCTCAAAGACACAGGACTCTAGAAAAGCATGGTCAGGCAAGGGAAAAAGTCAAGATCCACAGCAAACAGTAATTAATATTAGAATAATCCAAGAACCTGATCATAATTTTACCACCCACTATGGATTTCTGTTCTCAGATAATCCTATTAACTATACACATTTAATCCATATTGAATCCTACAAAAATATCTGCCTCAGATCTCTCTCACACCAATGGACTAGAACTCAGATTTAATTATTTTTCCTTTCAGATCCCAAAGTTTCTTGTATTCAAGGTAAAGAAAGGGTATAAAAATAGATAGGGTTTACCAACTCTAGGACTTATTTAGAAGGAAAACTCTCATTTAAGACCTGTGATAAGAAGACTCAATAACTCTTGCAGCAACTATTATCATAGCAGATTTAATACTCCTAAGTGTTTTTCCCCAGATCTCTCTCCCAATCCTTTAAGAGAGAGCAGATGACATTCCACATTTGGCTAGCATGTTGTTATTCAGATTAAAACCTAGGTAGTCATGTGGTATATCAAAAGCTGTTGAAATAGTCTGGCAATCTAATCTTCCTTCCTGAGAATTAGAGAGGTGTTACAAGAGGAAGGAAATACTGGGTTTTCTTGTTTTCATTTTGGGCCTCCACAATCTTGATTTGTCAGGATGACAGCGTACTCATGCCATTGCCATATTTGCATATATTTAGGGACCTAGATATGAGTTCTATAGGTTGGGTGAAACTTTTCACTTCTCTAGGAACCTAGGCAATGTTTCCTTTTAAGTACTGAGGTAGCTGTATATGTGTGTGTGCATAAGCTGCAGAAGTCACCTAATTGGGACTCACTTGATCTTCCTTTTTTCTCTATCAGTTTTACATCACTGAAGCTTTCAATACAGCACAGTGAAGAAACCTGCTTTTTTTTTTTTTTTTTTGAATGGTTGATTTATCCTTTTCCATTTTCCTTTACCACAACACTTCAGGAAATAACAGGTTTCAACACTGCCATTAGCAAATGAGAGCCCAACAGGGACAAACTGGAAAGAGCACAGATGAGTAACTACTCCCGTGAAATTGAAATCGCAAAGTATCGGATGACTAACAGCAGCCTGTGGTAACACTAAGAGAGTCCAAGTGCAGTGCTTTAGCACAGTCCTCAGTAGAAGTCTATCCGTAGGTGTGCCAAGGCCTGTACTCTATTTAACAGAATTCCAACTCAGACAGTTACCTAAACTTGTTTACAAAAATTAGCAACATTTAAAGACAGAAAGACTGAGAAGTCCAAACAAAAAAGTGTATTTATGCCATCCACAGAAAAGAATGGATTTGGAAATTAATGAACCAAAATGCATGTGTCAGAAACTAGGGGTATGTCTAGACTGCATCCCTCTGTTGGCAGAGGGATGCAGATTAGGCAGATTGACATTGCAAATGAGGAAGGGATTTAAATATCTCGTGCCTAATTTGCATAAAAGTGTCTGCCACGTTTTGCAGACTTAGCACTTTGTCAGCAAAAAGCAGCAGTCTAGAGGGGGATCTGTCGAGAAAGAAAGCCTTTTTCGACAGAACCTTTATGCCTCCTGCAAGGAGGTTTACAGGATCTGTCGAAAAAGGCTTTCTTTCTCTACAGATCCCCCTCTAGACTGCTGCTTTTTGCTGACAAAGTGCTGAGTCGGCAAAACACAACGGCCATTTTAATGCAAATTAGGTGCAGGATATTTAAATCCCTGCCTCATTTGCAATGTAGACCTGCCTAATCTGCATCCTTCTGCTGACAGAGGGATGCAGTCTAGACATACCCTAGGTGTAACTGGTGGACAAAATCGGGTGGTGCATCAGTCAGAAGCTGCATTTTCTAGCTCTCCCCTCTCCCCATGCATGCATGTGTCTTGTTTAGTCTTAAAAGAAGCAGGATTGATGGCAACAGCAGCAGCTCCAGCCCATTTTAATTAACTTGTTCGCTTGTCCTCAAAAAGAACATTACCATCTTATACACCCTCTAAAAGATTGTCAAATGGAAGTTTCCCTTATTACAAAATAACTGTAAATTGAAAGAAAAAAGTGGTAGATAAAATGAAAGCCTTATTTAATACTGTACATTTCAAATGCTTGATTTTTTTTGTCTGCATCTTTAATCAAAGGTTCTGAAGGATTTTTATAATGGAATGTTTTCCTTGGGACTAAGCAGGCTGAGGTCTCTGTATATGAAGCCTCAAACTTTGTTCAGCTGTTTTGTATACTTGTAGGGTCATGTTAGCTCCTTTGACTCTCTTATCAATATTATCATAATAGAGCGCACAAGCAGGTGGCAATAATTCTTACTTGAGAAATTATATAATTTTGTGCTGTTTGTTTTTGTTAATAAATGCTCTGCCTGTATCTTACTGCCATAGTTACTGAATCACCACCAGCCCTGCATGTCACGATGACTTGCATTCTTTGACTTGTTCACTTCCAGTTTATAAATTTCAGTAGCTGCTGTAATAGAACAAAAAAAAAAATTGCTCCCAAGAATGAACAGCTTCGCAGGAAATGAAATTTGCAAGATTACTTAGCAAACCAATTTCCAGATTTCTATTTCTCGGACAAAATTTAAAGGGTAACAGAAGGCACTTCTCCTGGATGACCAGAGTTTTTTGTTTTAAGTAAAACAAAGCACAGAAAGAAGTGGTCTGATCAGAAGAGGATTTTAGTAATTTAGCAAGGTTAGGTGAGCAGCATAAGCAGCACAAAAGGGTATCTGATTAGGGTCCCTCTGGGAGCAGACAGGGAATTGGTTCTCACCATGAGCAGGGCATCTTTGTCTGCTGCTGTTGTTTCTTCACTGCGGTGGGAGAAGAAGTCTTCCCTGCCTGCTGGACAGAAGAGGACTCTAGGTTCCCTCCCAGGACCAGCTCTTTAGATTTCAGGCAGCCTGAGGCTCTGGTCCCGCTTCTGCAGGGTGCCCAGGGCTCTAGCTTCAGCCCCATGCTGCCACAGGCTGTTGCCGGCCCAATCCTGCACTGCAATGGTCTGCCCCAACCTGGTCCCAGTGCCACAGGCTGTTGGGAGCTGCCAGCTCCAGCTCCAGCTAGTGCCCCACTGCTTCAGCCTGGCCTCTCCTGGACTGCCGTCTTGCCACTAGGCTACCAGGGTTCTTTGATCAAGGTACAGTCATGCCAGACTAGAAAATTCCGGTTTTGGAAGATGCAACCTACAATGCATTTACTTTGTGTGACAGAATAAAACTACATCAGGGTTTGTCTATGCAAACAGTTGGTTATGTCTAATAGTCTGAATTAAGTAGAGAAATTAAAAATGCTGATCTTAATTCCTGGAGTTTAAATGAGATTTAATTTTTCAACACAGATATGAGTTATTGGCTATGTACTAAAATAACTCTCTCTGTCCACTGTTAGAAAAAACCCTAAAAGCTCTTTATAAACTGATCATACTCAGTAGTAGAAACATGATAATGGTAATTCTTCTCAGACCAAACTTCGTATCTTCCAAGAGTTGTATAAATGCTAATTAAAATTCAGGATACAATTTTCAAGCTCCTAAATCACTTAAGGGCTTTTAAGTCCTATTTTGAAAGTGGACTGTGACATGTGGGAGCCTAGCTCTCAATGAAATTCACTGATATGCTTTTGAAAGTTTTACTTGCAGTATTTTAGCTATCTCTCAGCTCATTAGAGAAGACAATGGATGGCCCAAATATCAGAAGCAGACATTATGTGGCCCATGTATAAGTATTTCCTTTAGACCCTAGAAATTCAAATGACTTATATGATTCAAACACACAGTATTAAACTACACTAGGCTACTTTTTTAGACAACTAACACTTGACAATACAGAAGCATACAAGAGTGTTTTATCTGGCATAACTGCTTTATTGGTAATAATTGGAAAAATTGCATTGCGTGAGCTATTTACAAAGTACATTTGCAAATTGACACTTTAGAATTCAAACAGCATATAAGTGATCAAAAAATTCAAACTATTTAACAGAAAACAGACTGTTAATAGTGATAAAGTTGAGAATACTCATTGAATTCAAGTGCCAGGCAGAAACAATGACAGACACAATAATGATATCTAATAATATCAGATACATTAACGAACCATTTATATAAAACAGGTGAAACATTGGCATAAAATACATAAATGGGTACTTTGGCTTATGAAGACACACATATGAAACACACACACACACACCCCACAGCCAGGGCCAGTGCCTGAAAGAGGACTGATTCAGAGGCAGCAGTGTGGAGTGGCATTGGAGACAAAAAGTACCTACTGGAGTTTTCACCATTTGCAAATCACGCACTACTTCTGCCAAAAGCCCATACCAGAAATGGTGCACAGACTGCTCTTATTCTATAACTACATTTACATTAGTCATTTTGAATTGAATGAAACTTCAAAACTCATCTGATTAAGTCTCAAAGGCTATTACTTACATGAGGGAAAATAATTTTCTTTTGAATTAATATATATCAAATGAAGACTGTTCATATTTGTAAAGGGAAAATCTAAATTTTTCAATTTCTTGTGACATGTTGTTCTATTTAGTGTCCATAAGCATGGTAACAGGTTTGCACTTTAATATTTATAAACAATAAACAAGTAAACTAATTTTTCATCTGGAAATATTTACTAGTCAACCCTCACATTGTGCAATGTACATCTAGGAAGAAAATACCAAGGAGCTAAATGAGTGCTAATTTACAAACCACTGCTAATAATTTATTACTATATAAAGATAGGGCTAACGTAAGTCCATGATTTATCTTATAATTAAAAAAAAAACCAACGTACCATAGGCTAATTTAGTTTGGAATCAGCTATGCTTATTGAAATGCAATAGAATTCTGTACTCCATTATGTTTTGAATTTAAGAGATACATACCCCAAGATTAATGATAAATGAGTCTTGAAAAATTCTACTCACTCGCCCCAGGCAAGCAATTCTTTTTTGGGGCAGGCAAAGAAAATCCACTCAATTTCCTAAACTACCATTTAAAGTACATTCATTTTCAATGCTGACTCTCAGTTACAAGCTCAAAACATTGTTCCTATTTAAGTTTTACTGTTTAGCAAAACCAGGAGCTTCTACCAGGAGTGTTTTATTCCTCATACAATACAGACTCAAATGTGACTGATAACTATAATTTCTAGGGGATTTTTGTAGCATTCAGTCAACATTATTTGATTTAGTATTCAGTAGACTAGTCATGAAGGATGCAAGCAGGAAGCATTTAAGCTACTACAGAGAGATTCTGTTTTTCTATCTCCATCATGATCAAAGTTGTCTTTACCTATTCCTCCCTGCCCCCGTCAGCACTGAGCTGCTTCTTTTCAGTAACAGACACTCTCCATGAGGTTCTAACGTTGGGGCTGTTGCTGAAATGCATTTTGAGTCAAAACTCTCTTCCCTTCCCTGTAGCTTATGCAATGCATGACTGATTACTAGATGTACTGAAGGAGCAGATTCAGTACCAGAGCACCATGGAGAGCTCCGAACACTATGCTGGGCCTTATTACTGGGCAACAAATCTTGAAGACTCAGATTTTTTCAAAGCCACCCAAGGAAATGTACTGGGGAATCCAAATCCCTTTCAAAATATCTGCCTGAAAGGTTCATTTGTAATGATAAATGTAAGCTAGAACAAGGAGTTGATAAAGTAAACGGAAATAGAGAGGCAGATGGGCAGATAAGACACTAAGTCTGATTGATACCTGCTTTCTCTGGCACAGAAATGATTTTCTAATGGCCCTAGTACTAGGTGCTGAGAGTCTAAACTAGGAATGTGGCAGTGTAACTGTGTACACGATTAACCAATGAGCCTTCAGTTACACACAGGCTCCCAGTACACACTGGTTCCCAGGCAGCCACCTGCCACCCCGCACTACTGCCTCTGTAGAAGAGGCAGCAACAAAGGGGGGTGGGGGGTGGGGGAGGGCAGGCAGGAGCCAGTATGTGCAGAAAGTCAGCTTAAAAAGCTGACTCCCTGTGCACACTGGCTCCTGCGGAGCCGCCCCACACCCTCTAACCGCTGACATTTTCAGCAGTTACACAGTTACTTAAATAGATTTTAACATCCATAATCTAAACTCTCAAAAGAGGCAGCACTCAACATCTTCAGGACAAGGAAGAATGGCATGGCAGCATCTTCATGCAGGAACGTACCATAAACCTACACCTCAGAGCTGGATGTTCATGGAGAAATCCTTCCACTGATGCCCTCCTACAGAATGAGAGAACCTTTACAAGAGCACAATATATATGGTAGACAGTAAAAGTCATCAAAGTTATAAAGGCGAAAGTAATACATGTACCCATGGAGTTACAACAGAATTATTTGGAGATGTTTTAAATATACAGCCTGTGCATATTGTTATTCAGCAGTTTTAGGGTGCATAATCCTCCTCTAGTCCTCTCTCCATTTTAATTAAAAATTATTAACTTAGCTACATTAAATTTTGGATAATGACTTTTTTGAGTTCAAGCAGGACATATGCATACACATATATTTGGAGAGATATACACTAAGCCTCCAAGACCTTCACTAATCTCTCTTCAACCACCAGGCTTATTTCTTGCTTTTTATATTGTATTTAACCACATTCCTTGTTACATGTTTCATATTCTGTTTAAACAGCTTCTTTAATGAGTATTATGAAAACTATTGCATTTTTGTTTGCTAACAATCATTTGGTTGGAAAGGCAGCAGTCTGTGCTGCTACAGTGTGCAATGCAGTCCTTTCTACATAGCAATAGATACTTCAAAAATCTGTAATATTACTTAATAAAATAATTTTGATAAATATAAACACATGGACTATAGCCTCAGTATGCAGCAACAAACTGGATAACCAAATCTTATGCTAGAGTTTTCCATGTCTTTATTAATATCTTTTTCAATGTCTTTATTCAAACATGCATGTTAGGAAGTGTTACATTTTGTCAATAGTTATCTAGGTTCAAATTTACTGAGCTGTAATGCTAAATTAAATTTAGAATACACACAAATATCAATTAAAAGGAAAAAATGGTGCTTAACTTCCCGAGAATTTTCTGAAACCTGACTTACAAGCACTGCATTTTGCAACAGCTCAAAAAGCAGTTACCATAAATCCATATATTGTATGCATTGAATTGGAAAAGAATGTATGGTTTCAAAAGGACAGACTTTAAAGGTTTTTTGTAATTTTGTAGATAGTTCCTTCACTTCTCCCATTATTCACAATAAAATCCTCAGAATCATGAAACTAATCTGTTTCCTTGCTAAACTTTCCCTTTATACTATAGGCACACGTTGTAATTAGCAGTTGGCTCACGAGTTATGGGCTGCTATCATTTGTTTATTTTTTAAAATAACGTTTTATTTGCCAACAAATACAAGAACAGAAACTAAAGAGATCAGATAGTGGGTCTCCAGAACCTTCAGTCTCTCTTGGATGAATCCATATTTGTCCCATTCTTATATCCTCTGGGCACTGCCAACAACTTCAGTGAGGTGAAATTCACACGAGAGTAGACGGCTCACAAAAGGACAACAGACATTAATATGATTCTAGGGAAGATTTTCCATTGGGGTTTGTCCCCACAAGGAATGCAGAACTGTAATTCCCATGTGTATATATCAAACTGCCAAAAGTAAAATGCTATACATCTTTATTTTTAGCATCCAAATTTTGTTAAAATCCATCAAGTCTACCTATTTAACATCACCACATGTAACAGTTATTCACTCTTACACACTAAACACGGGCAGCTCAGTGGCTTTATTTTAGAATTAGCATAAAATGTCAATACACCATATAAAGGGGCAATTCCTAGAAGCACTTAATTTCTCAGAAAAATTACATAACAATTCAGTACCACTGAACTGATCATCACAGAATATCTATAATAGTCTGGGCCCACAAAATGACAGAATTAATTAAGTCCCTAAAGAGATCCACAAAAATCAGAGATGAGTATGTACATAATGAATATCAAACATTTCATTTGTTGTTGGCCCCATTATCTGTAGTCTCCAAAATATGACTAGTACCTCTGAAGAACATGAATTGAAAATACAGCAGTGTTATACCATATGTGGCAGAAAGCTTCAATATACCACCGGAACATAAATCATACTCATGCTATAATAGTGGCAGCAATGAATTAAAAGTAACTATTTTGGGCTAGATATAGCACAATTAATTTGGGAAAGGCAAAATTAGATTCTTTCATGTTTGATTTCCCAGGGAAAAACAAATACTTTAAACAAATGTCACATAACAAAAACATTTAAATTTAGACACAGATTAAGAAACTCAGCCTGGTTATTTAAACTGCCCTTCAAACATGCCCTATTTGCCATGTTACAAATTTTAAAGTTAAGTCAATGTGAAGTCAATGAGAGTTCTGCTATTAACTTCAGTGGCTGAAGTACACAGCCCAGGAGAATGCAGTAACTGTAGACAAAATAATTCAATATTCACATATTATCCCATGAAGTATAATTGTGCCACAATATATACATGGCTGTGCCTATTGTACAGGGATAAGAATAAAGGATGTGATGACTTCTATCAAAACCTACAATATCAGGTACATACATTATAAGGGCTGTTTTAAAAATTAATGTACAATTTATTTTCATCCTCTATGATAATCATCCTATAAAGCTATCCACAAGTTCTATTAGAAAACATTTATGAAAATCTCAACACATATCTAATAAAAGCTTATTTATGGAGTAAATTATTTCATCTTTCCTTTTATAAAAGAAGTGGAGGGAGTAGGAACTTGTAGACATCTTTGGGAGTGGAGCTGTTGGATAAGACTCAAGGACAATTATGGAAAGGAAAGTATGATATTATCAAAAACATGTTTTTTTTTTTTTTTTTAAATGCCTGGTTCAATATTGCTAGCTTCGATATGTAAAACTTCACTGGTTCTTATCTGAAAAGGTGATGTTGGGAGATATACAGAAATCCAATTTTTCTTTGCATAAGTGAACAATATGTTCACATAGCACTTTAGTTCATTTGCTTTAACAAATCTTTTAGAAGCACACCCAGTAAATAGCCATGGAATCTCTTTAGAATAGTATATTTAATCTCTTTAACCAAAGACAATCTTTTAAAATTTTAATTAGAAAGTTGTTAAGAGCTGCTCGTGCAGTTTTCATACTTCCTTAAAATACAGTTTCTAAGTAAGTGTCCAGTAAGTATATGTGATTCCTTCTCAGAAGCATTTTTTTTAGCCCAAGTGTTTCATAGCTAGAATATTTTACATCCTAGTATTATACAAAGTGATCCATTTCTATTTGCTAAATTACCAAACACATGTCTATTTCAGCTTAAAATATTTTCCGGAGATTAGAGTGTCCTTGAATGGCACAGTTTTAGATACCTGTTACTTTTATATACAGTATATATATTTATATATAAATAATTATGTAACCAAAGGGATTGCACTCAGTTACTAAAACATGGTATTTCAGCGTATTTGCAGCACGAACTATAACTGGAAGTAGTGCTCTAGCATTTCATGCTGTGATAGGCAACCGAAGCGCTACATTTCTTCCTTTTTGTTTTGTTAGCTTTTAAGAATGCATTCAAACAACCATTCTTCGAATTCCACATTCACAGCAGAATTTTGCCCATTCCACAGGGTACCTGGTTCCACATTCATGGCAAAATTTTGATAACTGTACAGGTGAATTTTCATCACTGCTTTTTGTACTTCCTCCATTAACTGAGGATGAATAGTCTCCACTATCATACCCAATTTTACCATCAGACCTGAAAAATCAGATAACAAATGTTCATAGTATAATTTAATACAGTGTAGCCTGGAATAAGTATCCATTCTAACCCTTTGCAAAGAATTACTATTTTTTTAAGAAGTGACTAATTTTGGTATGACGGGGACAATCAGCCAGACTACTTGAAATAACATTTTGTACACCCTTTCCAACATGCTACCAACTTTGAAATTAAAAGTAAAACATTTTTAGTAAAACTAAAAAATTAAAGAAAACACCAGAATCTTAGAAGCAGGAAAAACACATTTGTGTCATTAGTTATTCTAACTAGAAATTCTATCACTGATCCCCCAAAGATTTTGTTGAAAAGTAATGCTAAATATATCTTTAAAAGAATGCAGGTATACAGCAAAAGAAATAGCACTGTGATTTTTTAAAGACACATATCCTGCCTAATTTTCAGAGGCTCCAAGCACGCACAACTCCAGTTAACATCTAAGGAAATATATGGCGTTGAGAACCTCAGAAAATCACAACCACTAAAACATCTCAGATCGTGTGGAATTAGAACTACAAACTCCATATTTTCTCTTCTTCAGTTATCAATAATTGATTTAAATAAACCTTACATTTAGTTTGAAAGAATCATCCTATTCTCTCATAACCTTTTCACAAGAAATGCTGAACCTTACACACTTGGATAGGTGAAGTTTTACTTTTACACTAAGCTATAACACAAATATGCTAAATTTACAAAGCATACTAAGAATATTGAATTAAGAGGTTCCCATAACAGTTTGTGCATCACCCTTCCCATCATTTCTTGTACAGAGATATTCCCCTAAAATGTCTATTTACTTACAAGATTACAGAGTTAAAAACTACCTGCTTGAGTAGCTGTCTGCATTATAGATTTTCCTTTTGTTTACTAAAGCACCTGTGGCTGTGTTTTTTGCCATATTTGGAGGAGTTGATATTCGAGTTTTCATGGTGCTGCCTCTGGAAGAGAGTAGATATTCAATGAAGTAAAAAGTTTCAATAAACTGTCCAGGTACAACATTGCCAATATTTTGTAAGAACAGCAGAACCTCATTAACCCACCAAAGAGGGAGTGAAGAGCTACAGAAAGATTTTCAAGGTTTGAGGACTATCAAGTGCCAGGACCTCAATCAGCTATGATAATACTACAACCCCTTTAGCTAATGGTGGTAAAGTATTTCACTCTTGCTCCCAACTTTTCATTCTGCATCACACTAACTGCCAGGCTAAAAGTGATTTTATGGTTCTCTTAGGGCTTTCTAGAAGAACCAAAAGCAACTGTCTGGTGGCTTTGAAAGGATGGCAGAGTTTTTAGGCAGATTGTGAAGGACGATGATACCCTCTTGGTCCAGCCTCTTCCTCTTAAGCAAGGTGACAAGGGGATAACTTTTACCCAACAGGGAAGCAGACCTCATCTTTTATGGTTTGTCAAATGACTCAGTTTAATAATGCAACAACATAGAGGCAGAAACTCTCTTAAGAATTCCCACAGAAAACGGGAAGTTGGATGAAGATACCCAGTTAAAGGATTGCCCTGTCCCAGTCTTATCTCCAGACAGTTGCTCCCTTTGAAGAAGCAGAGGAACATTAGAGCACTGACAAGCCATGCTATCCCTGAGCAGGTTTACCTATGGTGTTCTCCCTGAGCAGCCCTGGTATCAAGAGCATAGCATAAGCTTTTATTTTAAAAGGTACCTTCATCAGTAATAACCAAGGGCAGATTAAGATTCCTGAACTCTGTGATTTGGACCCACTGCGCTGAACACTACTGTGAAAATGCTAAAGTTAGGGAATTGGTCTGATAACCACCCACTGAGGCCAGGGAGAAATTTGGCCCAAAGCCCCAGCTCACAGATTGAATTGTGACATCAGCTGATTGCAAACTTTGTTTAGTACTACTGTCTGTAAGCACTGTTTACTACCTACTTACCAACAGCATTGTAAGGATTACTTTATAAAAGCATTGTTTAATAAAAAAAGCCAACCACAATTACAGACAAAAAGTTAGCTCCAAGTACACTATTAAGGTTGCAAAGTCAAGCTTTCAATATTTTGGAAATGCCAGAATAGTTTGCCTGGGCAACCTTAATTTAGCCTCCTTGTGCCTATGCAGTATTATACAGTTTTTAATTACATTATCACATATTTGTTTTTCCACAGGATCTCTGCCAGATGCAGTGCATGAGTAATAAATTTATGAACAACTATTTATCATTCAATATGTGACCATAGGCCTCACTATTGCACACTATTCAAATCCAGCTCTGAATACAGAATTATTAATTTCTTCATGGGCTTGTCTACAGAACTCATCACTATAGTATGAGTGCTTCACAAACATTAAAGAATATATTTCCATTACACACCTCTAGGATGACAAGGAATTATTAGCCCCATTTACTCATAGGGAACTGATGCACATAGGCATGAAGATAAACAATATCCCCTAATTTTGGATGCCCAATTTGAAACATCTAGGAACTGACTGTTCAAAGCACAGTACCAATGGACTTCACTTGCACCAATGACTGCTCAGCACTTTTTTAAATCAAGACCCAGTTTGTGAAGAAGTCAGGCACCCAGAAAACTCACACACAATTCTGGCTTAAGTTACTTGCCAAGGATGATATGGGAACTCTGTGGCAGATGCAAAGATGCAATCCTTGATCTCCAGCTACATTCAGCTTTCTCAATGATATGATCCCCCTTTCTCATCCTGCTAGCCCTTGTCTCATTCACTATGCACCTTCATCTGAAAGTCTCTGAGGAGCAGAGGGCATTGCCCAGGGTTCTCTCGGTCTTCCCCCCCAGAGGCCGGCTCTCTCATTTAATCTTTGACCTCACTCCAAATCCTGTTTCTTTCATCTGCTGTCCCCAAAAATCAGCTGAAGTCTGAGTCTAGCAGTTCTCCACTTTCGCTGAGGGGGTAGGCCTTTAGTTTGGGGCCTGCCCCAGTACTACAAACAGTATGCATCTTCCACTTCCTCAGCATTCTACAGACCACAACGTCCTTGAACTAACTTTCTGCAACCCTGATTAATCCACAGAGCAGATATGTCCTGTGAACTTGAGTTTAGAGTCCTGTGGGAAAAAAAATATTTGATCACATGATTAATGACTCCCTGGCTACCCACTCCCTGGCTATTTTTCCAACTGTTTTTATCCAGCCAGTTCTAAGTTTTCCCTCCCCACAATCAAGCTCCTTGTCAGTTTTGTCTCTTCTTTCCCAATTCCCCCAGAACTATTTCTTCTTCTTGCCCGGCCAGACCCACTTTTCTACCCAGTGCATCATCCAATCTCAATGTTACCGTCCACCCCACCTCAATCACCTCCTGAGTCCCAGATATTTTCCTCAATGGCTCCCAGTGATCTTGCTCAGCTAGTACCAGTACTCCTCTCCCCTCCAAGCTCTAATTCTCCTTACTCAACCTCAACCAGCTCCAGTCTTCCTACACACAGCGCCCAGTCTCAGCCTCCCTTCCAACCAGTTCTATTCTGCCCTCCACCTCACAACTCCCAATCCAAGTGGAATCAGATTTTTGCTTTTACACAAGCATCTGCAAACTGATTTTTGTCAAAAGCTTGTAACTTGGGCAGATTTTTTTTTTTTTTTACAGGGATGTTCAAAAGCACTTCACTGTCACAAAGCTCCCCCCCCCCCCCCCCCACATCAAATTTTCAGTTTCTTTTCCAAATCATGGAGGGAGTGGAGTTTTTCTAATAAAAGTTTGCCAATTATTTTTAAAGGGTAAAATGTAATTTTCTCTAATCTCATTCACTGAAGTAGAAGAACAATTTTGACTGAAATTGAACAAGAAATGCAGCCTGAGGTAGAAAACTACAATGGAACATTTCAGCCCAAATGGATAAACTTTGGCAAAGTTTTAAGCAACTGAAAACAGGGGGATTATAAATGATTAGACGACCTTGACTACAGCTAGCATGCTAAGAGTAGAATTTATAGAGTCCACTTTCTCCACCACAAATTCTTCAAATTACATTATTAGTTTGGGTAGCTTAAGTGGACACAGACACATTTCTGCATATGGTTGGACTATTCATATTAGGACAATAAAAACAAGTATACTGGTAGAGTTTGTCTAGATACTAAGATCACAAAAGAAGCTCTCCAGTAAGAAAAGTTGATCATTATAACTACAAGGGTGTGCTGTAAGCTAGACACAAGAAGTCATTCTTCCGCTCTACTCTGATTAGGCTTCAGTTGGAGTATTGCTTCCAGTTCTGGGCACCACATTTCAAGAAAGATGTGGAGAAACTGGAGAAGGTCCAGAGAAGAGCAACAAGAATGATCAAAGGTCTAGAGAGGAAGACTGAAAGAATTGGACTTGTTTAGTTTGGAAAAGAGACGATTGAGAGGGGACATGATAGCGGTTTTCAGGTATCTAAAAGGGTATCATAAGGGGGAGGGAGAAAAATTGTTCTTCCTGGCCTCTGAGTACAGAACAAGAAGCAATGGGTTTAAACTGCAGCAAGGGAGGTTTAGGTTGGACATTAGGAAAAAGTTCCTAACTGTCAGGGTGGTCAAACACTGGAATAAGTTGTGGATGGTTGTGGAATCTCCATCTCTGGAGATATTTAAGAGTAGGTTAGATAAATGTCCATCAAGGATGATCTAGACAGTACTGGGTCCTGCCATGAGGGGAGGGGACTGGACTCAATGACCTCTCGAGGTCCCTTCCAGTCCTAGTTTCGATGATTCTATAAGGGTACATGTGTGGTTCAAAAATTAGTCATCAGTAGAACTCCAAAAATGTTCATACTCTCCATGTCAGTAATTCTCTTCTAGGTCACATCCTCTTTGTTGATATAAGGCATGGTGGTCATTCAAGCATGTTTGCTGTTCTAATTATTAGCACCAGATTTTTCCAAACTGGCCTATTTAATGTTAGACAGCTACATAATTTTTTTAAAGTGTCTTGGTTTCCAGAGGTGCTGTGCACTCCTACATCCATCCGAATCCAACAGAAGATAGAAATGCTACGCACTTCAGGAAAAAGGACCAGTGTTCTTTTTCTTTTGATATCAAACTTTAGCCACTCAACCATTAATTCTTTTGTCTAAGTAGTCTTACATTTTTAAAAAATTAAATATTAAAAATTAAAACAGCATCTTTGAGAACAATTATTGTCAGAAAATTGCTTTTATTATTTCAAAATATTCCCTCAATAAGTCATATTCATTTCTTGTATATTTTTGCAATGTGTCACTATTTGTAACTAACTCTTTCTTAGCAATTTACCTTAACATATTACATAAAAAGTATTTGCCATTTAAAAATCAGCATTTGTCCAGTTACCTTGAAGTGGTATATTTTTTCTGTTTCAACATACAGAAAAATATTTTATATACCATGTTGAAGCTAGGGATGTGAACTAGTCAACTAGTCGCTCCCCTCCCAGAGGCAGAAGGGAGAGGGGAGAAGAGGGGGTGCTTCAAAGCGGTGGCACTGTGTGGAGCCAGGGGCTAGACCCCAGGTTTCACGCAGCGTGCAGCACCACTGGCCCTGTGCTCTCTGCAGCACTTTCCTTTGAAGTGTAGCAACAGACCTAGGGCTGATACTATGCTTCAAAGGTGGAGGCACCCTATCGACTGCAAATTGCATCGACTATTTGATTAGTCAGTTAATCGAAATTTTACATTCCTAGTTGAAGCAATGGTATATATGACTTTCAATAACTTCTGAAAGCTACATTCATCCTTTGGAGATTCTATGCTCTACCTAGGACTCTCACTCTATGAGTTCTAAGAAAAGGTGCTCCAATAAGCAGTCATTTGTTGTCTAGAAACATTCCGTATGTATCCCTTTCTGAGGTGACATACACCCCGTCAACATGGGGATAGTTGAAATAAGAGTAAATGTAATAAGCTGCAGCCAAAGGAAGAAATGGTGGAAAAGGTCTTCTGGTGCAAGCACTATACTGTGTTTTCTGTCCGACTATAAAACATTTTATCCAATATGAGAGTTATATACACCAAACCTATACAGAGTTACTTATTTATTTCCTCCTTCTCACAAGACACCCGGTTTTGGTCTATTATTCACAGAGACACTTAGAAGGGGAGAAGCTAGTAAGTTACAATGTTATCAGATAACTTTATGAGGAAAGTTTTGCATATTTCAAAAGTCACAAAATGCTTTCAATATTCCAACTCTTTTGGGGGAACATACCTGAAAAAGAGATAAAGCACACTGATTTGCAATACTTACTTGTTAATGGGCAACAACTCATTTGGTCTTTTGATGGTACTGTCTGTTTTTGTATCACTGTCATACAACCTTTGTACATCTCTTCCAGTTCGTAGTGGTGGGCCTAACTTGTCCGTCTTACTATTAAAATATATAAAGGTGGACTCATAAGGAGTTTGCTACTTTGCCATTTATATTATTGCAAGTATTTCAAACAAGTAATCACAATTAAACATTTATCTTGCTCATCACAGCTCTATTCATTTTTTGAATTCAATTATTCTTATCTTGTACAGTCAGACCCAGTGAACACATTAACTTCAGGAAGTTATTTACAATCTTGGGCTATATTTACCCTATAAAGAAAAGTTGCAATTTGAGTATCTTTTTTCGCTTTTCTTCTAGAGGCTTTTCCAACTTTTGGCCTGTCTACATGGGGCCAAATGTCGGGAAAAAACCCTCTATTGGAACATCCTTTCTTCCTCATAGAACGAGGTTTACCGGGATGCCAAAAAAACACGCCTTTTCCAAAAATGTTTTCAGAAAAGCACATGTATTCCTTGCACATAGCCTTGGTCTATCAAAAGGCACTTCCTTCTAAAGTGCCAGAAAGGATATTGGGATTAGTGTCTCCAACACATTAATGCAAATTATTAAATCTAGGTAATCCCAAAAGGTGTAATTTAATGATTTACTATCTCACAATAAACTGGGTAGCATTATAAAGTAAAATTAATCATGGCAATGAAGCAGAATGGAGAGCTCATGCAGAACTCATACAAACTTCACTGACAGATTGCCTACCCAAATATTTAGTTTGTGGCAAACTGGAACAAGAATCTACCCCATACTAGCTTGCTGCATACTAATGATCTATGTGGACCCTGCTGTCATGGAGAAACAGTTCCTTAGTGTTCTTTGAGCCACAATATTTTGAAATACTAGCTCAAACCTCTTTGAGGAACTATTAGTGTGCAAGAGTTAATATCAGCAGGTTATTGTTCGGAAGAGTCACACCCCAACCTTGCTAGGCAAACCGTGGGATAAAACAGAGGGCAAGTATGAGGAAAATGCTATATTCTTCCAGACTACACTTCCTGAAAAAGGAGAAGTGGTCTTTCTTCCCTCTCCCATTTCAGGAGTTCCTGAGCATAACATCAAAATAATGCAATATGCCTTTTATTCGCATCCCTGTCTAACACTGAGACCCCCGGATGCCATGTGACTTAAAATTCTGAGAAGGCAGAAGCAAAATTTTCAAAATTCTCATGAGGTAGAGGCAAAAAGAACCTTACTTTTGTTATATGCCTATAAAGAGCCAGCAAAATCCATAACGTTTTTTAAAAGAAAGTTCAAGGTACTAAAATGTAATTTTAGTATTGGCTTCATAGCAACTTAATTCATCAACATATAAATTAAGCTTTGATATGGTTTTAATAACCCGTGAAAATTAGTTATTTTCTTTGTATACCTCTCTAATATGAATATTATCTTTCATTCAATTATCCATTTCTACAGTATCATCTTAAAGATACTAAATTCATGCAGATTGCAAGATACTACAGAAAAGCAGTAAGGCTCTGCATAGTTCTTGAAACTTACATTATCTCAATGCAATGTCAGCAAAAAATGTATATACAACAAGTAACAAGACCAACAATACTAAATATGGTTGTCAATACAGATGAACTTAAAAATCCAAGTTGATTGAGCCTTTAATTTGTTGGTGGGAACTTGAGGTCAACAGAGTCAGAGAGATGACATTTGGAAGTATGGAACAGATCAGGAAGTGTATGTATTTATATAGTCCTCAATGGAGAATTAAAGCTGTGTATGAACTGTGTATAAACATTTCTTAAAGATTAATTAAAATAGATGGCAGAAACAATGACATTTTAAAAAGACTGTGGCAGAACTGCTTGAGAAGGCATTTTTGGTACTGGATAGGTCTTCAGAATCAGCACACAACATACTTTAGCCAGAACAGATAAGCGTCATTGTCAATATCAGGCATGACCTGTCTTCTACCATTATAAAATGGAAATGCTAAACAGCTAATCATACATTTTTGACAACCCTTGTTTGGTCAGCAAATGCCAATTTGACAAAAGTGAAACCCTTTGCCGAAAAGGGATCAATTAAACTGAAAAATAGTTTGAGAAAATTTCTAAGTTGTTGAAATGCTGTTTAAGGCATCTTCTAAATCACAAAGTTTCATTTCTTAGTCAAATAAATTTTGGTTTCAAAATATAAGTGAATGTTGAGTAAAAATGTAACAAAAATAAAAAAATTTAAATGAACATTAAATATTTTAAAAATATCTAAATGAGCTGTTTCTACTGACCTGATCAGAATTTTTGGGGAGTGGTTCATAACACTGTCTCAAAAATTCTCATGGGATGGAAAAACTGTTTCTCACCCAGCTCTAATTCTAAGTACATAATAAACTTGAATTGTACTACTCTACCGGAGATCTGAGTATGCCAAGCAGCTTAACAGGAATTTCCTGTCCCCTCTCCCCAAATGAAGAAGTTGTCATAATATAGCACTTCTTAGAGCTTCTTCAAAGTGTGCACTGGAACTAACTTGGGGCCTCATTAACCTGATTCACTATCCAAATATGATCCTGACTACTGCCTACTTAGGGTTAATTTTCTTTCTCCAGGTCTCCAATTGTGAAGGGGTGAAAAACTTCAAGAGAAGTAGTGTTGCCTAGTGGCTAGTGCACTGGACTAGGACTCAGTACACTTGGATTCTAGTCTCAAGTGTTCTACTGACTGACCCTAAGCAAATCACGTTTCTGTGTGTTCAGCTTCCCCAACTCTAAGACCTATGAATAAAAAGTTAGGTATATAAAATCTAGGTAATATTATTCTGGCTTTAGAGAAGTCAATGGAGTTTTTCCTCACCCAGGCTTTCCTTTTATTTTCCTAATGTTCCATTTGTGCTCTCGGAGCTTAAAAATAATTATTTTCTTGACATTTGTTGAAACACCCAGAACATGAGTATTCACCTAACCATCTTCAATTTATCAAATTCTTTTTTAAACCCCAGTTACACTTTTTGCTTTGACAACATCCCATGGCATTGAGTTCCACGGGCTGACTGTACATTGTGTGAAGAAGCATTTCCTTAAGTTTGTTTTAAGCCTGCTGCCTGTTCATTCACTGGGTAAATCCTGATATTGGAGAACACTTTTATCTTCCTGGACACTCATTGACAGATCTCCAAGTTGCCGTTTTGGCTCTGACCAATTTCACAGGACAAATACACAGAGAAGGATTGGAACTTAACTTCATTCACAAGTTTAATTCTTATGCTAGTCGTCTGAACCAGGTTATAGGATGGCTCCCACACTATCTTCAACCTTTTAATGACTTAACCAATCAACCAAACAATGAAGATGCTAATGTTTCTTAACAGCCTCCTGTAACTATCTGAACTATCTACTTACTGTCTCTTTTTCTGGACATATTATACTCCGGTCATCTGAAGAAGTGGATTTTGCCCATGAAAGCTCATACTGTCTACATGTTCTGTTAGTCTTTAAGGTGCTACTAGACTATTTGTTGTTTTTTAAGTTTTTTCTGATTCTTGTGTTAGGTGAAGGGGCAAATAATACTTTCCTAGTCACTTTTTCCACATCATTCATGATTTTATTGAATTCTATCATATTCTCTTCCAGTCACCTCTTTTCTAAGCTGAACAGTGCTGTCCCTTTTAATCTTTCTTGTATGAAACCTGTTCCTGTTCCTAATCATTGTCATTGTACTTCTCTGTGCCTTTTCCAATTCTCTTTTTTGAGTTGGAGTGACCATAACTGCATATAGCATTCAAGGTGCGTGCGCACCGTGCACATATATAGTGACATCATGA
The DNA here is from genome assembly GCF_052426305.1 of Pelodiscus sinensis. Lineage (NCBI taxonomy): Eukaryota > Metazoa > Chordata > Testudines > Trionychidae > Pelodiscus > Pelodiscus sinensis. The sequence continues at coordinate 52,205,059 of NC_143053.1, forward strand.
TATTTTCTGTTTTATCTTCTATCCCTTTTGCAATGGTTCCTAATATTGTTAGCTTTTTTGGCTGTACATTGAGTGGATGTTTTCAAGGAAATCATCCATGATGACTCCAAGATCTCTTTCTTGAGTGGTAACAGCTAAATTTAGACATTTTTTCATGTATAGTTGGGATTACATTTCCAATGTGTACTTCTTTGTATTTACCAACTCAGAATTTCATCTTTCATTTTGTAGACCAATCACCCAATGTGAGATCCTTTTGTAATTCTTCACTGACAGCCTTGGACTTAACTATCTTGAGCAATTTTGTGTGGTCTGCAAATTTTGCCACCTCATTGTTTACCCTTTTTCCACATAATTTATGACTATGTTGAAAAGCACATGTCCAAGTACAGATCCTTGGGGAACCCACTATTTACCTGTCACCATTGTGAAAACTGATAATTTATTCATGCCCTTTGTTTCCTATATTTTAACCAAGTACTGATCCACAAGGACTTGGTTTGTTTGCTTAAGGCCATTGTTGAGGGACTTGTCACACTCTCCGAAAGTCTGAGTATATCCTATCCATTGAATCCTCCTTGTCCACATGCTTGTTGAACCACTCAAATAATTCTACTAAATTGATGAAGCATGATTTTCCTTTGGAAAAAACACATGTTCATCTATGGATACATCTAAGCTGCACTCTAAAACTGAAATAAGATATGCAATTTGCACTTAGCCTATTTCTAAATAAAATCGAAGTAAGATACACAATTTGCAATTTCAAAATTTGGCACATCTACACAGTGCCAAATTTCGAAATAAAGCACTATTTCGAGACATTGCTTATTCCTCATGGAATGTGATTTACAGGGATGCCGAAATAGCCCGTCCGTTATTTCAAAAATTATTTTAAAATAGTGGACGTGTTCCTTGAGTGCAGGGTAGCTATTTCGGGATACCTCCGGTATCTGGAAAAAGCCTTTCAGTCTAGACATACCCTATTGTGTCTGATAATTGTTTTCTTTACTATCATTTCAATCAATTTGGCTGGTACGGAATTAGGTTTACTGGTCTGTAACTTACAGGATTAGCTCTAGAATCTTTTTAAAAACTGGCACTACTTTAGCTACCCTCCAGTCATCCAGTACAGAAGCTGATTTAAATGGATAGACTACATACTAGTTAGCAGTTCTGAGACTTCCAATATTTAAAGGATGCCTTTTTACCACTTTTTTTTTTTTTTTTTTTTACTCTGTTTAGCCATGGTGACTTATTTTGGTCATCAGATTGTTTTTGTTTTAATTTTGGATATACATTTATTTTGAGCCTCTATCATGGTGTTTTAAATATGCCTGCAAACTTCATCACAGTTTCTTTTACTTTCTGTGTCACTAGCTTCATAATTTTGGGGTAATTTCCATTTGTGATATTAAATGTCACTGTGGTGGGTTTCTCTGGTATTTTCCCCCCACACATCATCAAGATTGTTAATAATGAATTACATAATGTAATTACCAAGAGGTTAGGCTACATTCATCCTTTGGAAATCCTATGCTCTATCTAGGACTCCCACTCTATGAGTTCTAAGACAAGCTGCTCCAATAAGCAGTCATTTATGTTGTGTAGAAACATTCCCCATCTGCGGCGAAATACACGCAGTCAACATGGGGATAGCTGAAATCCCCTATTATTACTGTGTTTTCTGCCTTTGTTGCTTCTACTCTCCCCGAGTGTTTCATAATCACCATCACCATCCTAACCAGGTGATTAGGAGTATATATTCTGCTATTATACTCTTATTATTCAAACGTGGAATTTCTATCCAGAGAAGACTATGGTACAGTTTGATTCATTTGAGATTTTACTTATGTGACCTTAAGCTTTCTTTCACATAGTGCCACTCTCCCACAAAACAATCTCTCATTCTCACAGGCTTTGGGAAATAGGTCAATCCTTGCCTGTAGACAACCCCTTAACCTGGAGCAAATACTTTCCAGCAGTCACACCTCACATATACTGACCCAGAAACCTACACCTGCAACAACCGCATTGCCAACTCTGTCCACACACCTATGGAAGTGACACTATCACAGGACCTAATCACATAAGCCACAACATCAGGGGCTCATACAACTACATACCCTCTAGAGCATATCTACAGTCGCTGAGCTAGAAATTGATGTTCTGCATTGGATTTATCGGGTTTGATTTAGACCCATAAATTGAACTCTGAGGGTAGCGCCCGCACCTGTATTTCTCACAGTTGCGAAAAGTAAGGGAAGCTGATGGGAGCATTTGCTCCTGTTGGCCTCCCGCTGTGTGGATGTCACCAAACTCATCTTAAGGTATTCTATGTAGCTAGACTCATAGACTTTAGGGTCAGAAGGGACCATTATGATCATCTAGTCTGACTCCCTGCACAGTGCAGGCCACAAAATCTCACCCACCCCTCCTAGAATAATCCTCTCACCTATATCTCAGGGTAGGTCTACACTACCCCGCTAGTTCGAACTAGCGGGGTAATGTAGGCATACCGCACTTGCAAATGAAGCCCGGGATTTGAATTTCCCGGGCTTCATTTGCATAAGCGGGGAGCCGCCATTTTTAAATCCCCGCTGCTTCGAACCCCGTGCAGCGCGGCTACACGGGGCTCGAACTAGGTAGTTCGGACTAGGTTCCTATTCCGAACTACCGTTACTCCTCGTGAAATGAGGTGTACCGGTAGTTCGGAATAGGCACCCTAGTCCAAACTACCTACTTCGAGCCCCGTGTAGCCGCTCTGCACGGGGTTCGAAGCAGCAGGGATTTAAAAATGGAGGCTCCCCGCTTATGCAAATGAAGCCCGGGAAATTCAAATCCCGGGCTTCATTTGCAAGTGCGGTATGCCTACATTACCCCGCTAGTTCGAACTAGCGGGGTAGTGTAGACATACCCTCAGATACTGAAGCCTTCAAATACTTTGAAGACCCCAAGATGCAGAGAATCCTCTAGCTGTGATCTGTACCCCATGCTACAGAGGAAGGCGAAAAACCTCCAGGGCCTCTGAAATGAGGTGTACCGGTAGTTCGGAATAGGCACCCTAGTCCAAACTACCTACTTCGAGCCCCGTGTAGCCGCTCTGCACGGGGTTCGAAGCAGCAGGGATTTAAAAATGGAGGCTCCCCGCTTATGCAAATGAAGCCCGGGAAATTCAAATCCCGGGCTTCATTTGCAAGTGCGGTATGCCTACATTACCCCGCTAGTTCGAACTAGCGGGGTAGTGTAGACATACCCTCAGATACTGAAGCCTTCAAATACTTTGAAGACCCCAAGATGCAGAGAATCCTCTAGCTGTGATCTGTACCCCATGCTACAGAGGAAGGCGAAAAACCTCCAGGGCCTCTGCCAATCTACCCTGGAGGAAAATTCCTTCCCGACCCCAAATATGGCGATCAGCTAAACCCTGAGCATGTGGGCAAGACTCATCAGCCAGACACCCAGAAAGTTCTCTATAGTAATTCCTATCATCCCTCCATTGACCTATTTCCCACTGATAATGAATGGTCAATTAGTTACCAAGATCATGTTATCTCATCAAACTATCCCCTTCATAATCGCATCTAGTTTAATCTTGAAACCAGAGAGATCTTTTGCCCCCACTACTTCCCTTGGAAGGCCGTTCCAGAGCCTCACTCCTCTAATGATTAGAATTGAGATTAGACAAAGGTTTCTAAACTTCCTTTTAGCCAGCTTATATCCATTTGTTCTTGTGTCCACGTTGGTATTAAACTTAAATAATTCCTCTCCCTCCCTGGTATTTATCCCTCTAATATATTTAAAAAGTGCAATCATGTCCCCCCTCAGCTTTCTTTTGGTTAAGGTAAACAAGCCAAGCTCCTTGAGTCTCCTTTCATAAAACAGGTTTTCCATTCCTCGGATCATCCTAGTGGCCCTTCTTTGTACCTGTTCCAGTTTGAATTCATCCTTCTTAAACATGGGAGACCAGAACTGCACACAGTATTCCAAATGGGGTCTCACCAATGCCTTGTATAATGGCACTAACACCTCCTTATCCCTACTGGAAATACCTCGCCTAATACATCCCAAGATCGTATTAGCCTTTTTCACGGCCATGTCACAATGGCGGCTCATAGTCATTCTATAATCAACCAGGACTCCGAGGTCCTTCTCCTCCTCTGTTACTTCCAACTGATGTGTCCCCAACTTATAATTAAAATTCTTGTTATTAATCCCTAAATGCATAACCTTACACTTCTCACTATTAAATATCATCCTATTGCTATCACTCCAATTTACAAGATCATCCAGATCTTCCTGTATGATATCCCGATCCTTTTCTGAATTGGCAATAGCTCCCAACTTTGTGTCATCCGCAAATTTTATTAGGACACTTCCACTTTTGGTGCCAAGATCAGCAATAAAAAGATTAAATAAAATTGGCCCCAAAACTAATCCCTGAGGAACTCCGCTAGTAACCTTCTTCAAACCTGACAGTTCACCTTTCAGCATGACCCGCTGTAATCTCCCCTTTAACCAGTTGCTTATCCACCTCTCAACTTTCATATTAATCCCTATCTTTTCCAATTTAACCAATAATTCCCCATGTGGTACTGTATCAAATGCCTTACTAAAGTCAAGGTAGATTAGATCCACTGCATTTCCTTTATCTAAAAAATCTGTTACTTTCTCAAAAAAGGAGATCAGGTTGGTTTGGCATGATCTATCTTTTGTAAAACCATGTTGTAATTTGTCCCAATTGCCATTAGCCTCAATGTCTCTAACTACTTTCTCCTTCAGAATTTTTTCCAGGATCTTACATACTACAGATGTCAAACTAACAGGCCTACAGTTACCCGGGTCGCTTTTTTGCCCCCCTTTCTTAAAAATCGGAACTATATTAGCAATTCTCTCCAGTCAAATGGTACAACCCCTGAGTTTAGAGATTTATTAAAAAATTTTGCTAATGGACTTGCAATTTCATGTGCCAGTTCCTTTAATATTCTTGGATGAAGATTATCTGGGCCCCCCGATTTACTCCCATTAAGCTGTTCAAGTTTGGCTTTTACCTCGGATATGGTAATATCTACCTCCTTATCTTTAGTCCCATTTGTTAACTTACCATTATCCCTAACCTCTTCATTAGCCTCATTAAAGACTGAAGCAAAGTATTTGTTCAAATATTGGGCCATTCCTAGATTATCCTTAACCTCCACTCCATCCTTAGTAATTAGCGGTCCTACTTCTTTTTTTGTTTTTTTTTCCTATTTATATGGCTATAAAACCTTTTACTATTGGTTTTAATTCCCTTTGCAAGGTCCAACTCTACCTGAATTTTAGCCTCTCTCACTTTATCCCTACATGCTCTAACCTCAGTAAGGTAGCTTTCTTTACTGATCCCTCCCATTTTCTACTTCTTATATGCTTTCTGATTTTTCTTAATCACCTCTCTGAGATGCTTGCTCATCCAGCTTGGTCTAACACACCTGCTTATAATTTTTTTCCCTTTTCTAGGGATACAGGCTTCTGACAGCTTCTGCAACTTTAACTTAAAATAATTCCAGGCCTCCTCCACTTTAAGAGCCATAATTTCTTTAGTTCAATCAACTTCCCTAAATAATTTCCTTAATGTACTAAAGTTAGCCCTTTTGAAATCAAAAACCCTAGTCTCATCCAATCATCCTCCTTGTGTTCTCTACTACTTGGGCCATGGACACTAATGCCTCTGTGTTTTATCTACTCTCTCACCAAAATCCTATTAGTCCGGTGAACACAAAAACAAACCAAAACACTCTCTCCACAGCAAAAACAAACTCCAAACAAGTTCCAATATCCAAACTCCCTTTACAAACTCCCACTCAAACTCCCCTGTTTACAGCTCTGTTTGCTTGGCTCCTGTGCCGCATACCTTAAGCTGACCTTCCAGGTCTAGTGAAGACCTGGCCCTAATGTGATATATGTCATCAAGTGCCAGCAATGCCCCTTGCTATGTACACTAGTCAAATTGGACAGTCCCTACAACAAAGGATAAATGGACACAAGTCACTCACTGGATTTAAAGGTAGCCATTCTTCTGCAAAGCTATTTCACTAGCTCATTACAAAGAGAGAGAGCGAGAGAGAGAGAAGAATTGACATTAATTTGCAAATCTGACGCTTTTTCTCTGGGCTTGACCAAAGACACCAATTGGATGTTGCATTTTAAATCAAGTCTTCCAGGCATTTAATATCTCATTTTCACATCAAAAGCTAAGTATCGGACACTTCCAGCGCACTTAATTAGCCTCATTAGCATTGGTCCTACAATTGACAGGTACCTTCCCCTCCCCCTTCTTTTTCTGTTCTAAATTCTGGGTTTGCGTTATCCCTCTTCTGCTCATGATACTATATATATTTTTGTTAGTCTCTAAGGTGCCACAGGACTACTCATTGTTTTTAAAGTAACAGACTAACATGGCTATCCCGCTAAAACTCTCCCATCAGAATGACCTACTCTGCCATTCCTATATATTTTATTCAGTAATATTACTGTGTCCCATTGATTAGCCTCATTCCACCAATTTTCTGAAATGTCTATTATATCACTATCTTCATTTAATGCCAGGAACCCTGGTTCAGACATCTTAGTGTTTAGACTTCTAGCATTTGTATAAGCATTTTGTCAATATCCAGCTGTTTGCTTTCATGTGTATATTTAAACAGAATATTTTAATGGTGCACTATGCCTCACTATACCAACTTCTTCTCTATCCTCTTTACTAAGATGTGGCATTCCCCCTTTAATGAATTTACTCTATTTCAGGTTTCTGCCTGAATTTGCACTTCTCTGCATCTCTCAACTTTTCTACCTCCCCTCATGCCTCAGTTTAAAAACTTCTATAACTTTTTCAGTTTACAAGCCAGAACTCTGGTTCTGTTTTGGTTTAGGTTTATCCTTCCTGTATAAGCTCTCACTTACTACATCATCTCATCCACAGATTTAGACTCTGCAAATATGCATTTCTGACTTTACTCATGGAACTGGAAGCATTTCAGAGAATGCTACCACAGAGTTGCATTAATACATCTGTTTAAACATTATTCTATTTAAGCATTATTACAACATAAAATGGAGCTACATAATTTTCTTACTACAGAATTATTTAAAAGAAACACTGCATTTCAGAAATCACCTTTAAAACATGCATGGTTAATAGCCTTATCTGAATAGCACAGGGGTGGGACAAATACAGCCCCCGGGCGGGATCCAACCTGCCACCCACCATATCCAGCCTGCAGGAGCCTCCATCAGGCTTCTTGCCAACCCCACCCCCATACGCTGCTGAGAACAGCTCTCTGAGCCCGGAGGGAGGGAGAGAGAGGCTTCGCATGCTGCCCTTGCCTCCAGAAAATCTTGCAGCTCCCATTGGCCGGTTTCCATTGCTGCATATTTGCTAAGTACCCCTCCCTCCTCTGTGCCCGCAGCATTCATAGCCAAATGGCGTCTGCACCAGTGCACGGGCATAGAAAGCAGGGACTCTAGCTGAGGAAACAGCTGGGTTGCTAGCTGGAAACTGCCCAGGTGCCTCCCAGCCAGAGCCTGTTTCTGGCACCCCCAACCCCTCCTTCCCCTCTCCAACCCTCTGCCCCTCTCCTTCAGTCCTATCTCATACAATCCAAACCCTCTGCACCCCTGCTCCTGCATCCATACTCCCTCCCAAACCTGCACCCCCTCAAACATCCCTTCTCCAGAACACAACTCCCTTCCAGACGCCACACCCCTCCTCCAGATCAGAATCTTTTCCTGCATCCATACCCCACTTCCTGCATCCCAGTCTCTTGTCCCAAATCACAACCCCCTCCTTCACCCAAATTCACTCCCAGATTCCACAACCCTCCTGCACCCCAGTTCCTTATCCCAAGCTCCCTTCTGCATCCCATCTCCATCCCATACCCTCCACCTCCTCCATTCATATCAAAGAGTGTGGCCCTTGACCATTTACCAAATTCTTGGAATGACCCCCTGTAATGGACAGGAGCAGTGCTGACCAGCACTAAGGAGTGAAGCTCAGATAGCTAGCAAAGGTGTTGGCCAGGGGGTTGGGGGGAACCAATCAACATAGAGGGTTGAAATTTAGGGTTGCCAGGTGTCCGGTTTTGAACCGGACAGTCTAGTATTTGAGCTCTCTGTTTGGGAAACAAACTGAGAAAATATAAATGTCCAGTATTTTCTAAATAAGATATAATGTAGACTGTGATGTAATGTCAAGCGTGTCCGGTATTTTTGTTGAAACCATCTGGTAACCCTAAAATTTGAATTGAATATAGGTTCCTTATCTACTTTCTTTGTGTGGCAGAGGGACACCAGGACTTGTCAGAGTCAGAATGATTTAAACCGAGGCAGGTCTACCATGGCTCCATGGTGTTCAGGACATGGGAGTGGACTGAACAAAGACAAAAGTAGAAGTAAGTAAAGGGAAAAGGGAATCCAGTCATTCAGGGTATCTTTCTTTATTTTGTAGTTTGGTTTTAACTGCTCTGTGTGATTCTTTACCTCCGCTCCCCCTCTACCATCTAAGCATTGTTCCTACAGATTTTCTCTATGTCTTTTTAAATTTGTTTTCCTTAGTGCCCTGTAACATCTAGCAACCACGTATGCTTTATCAAGTTTATCTTTTGTTTTGTAATAATCATTTATTTTAAGGAAATGATTTCATTCTTGTGTCCTGGAA